>NC_073694.1:135262395-135585850 GCF_029784165.1 Wyeomyia smithii | reverse complement strand
CACCGTGAGTGGTCTTTCTATAAGAAAATTAGCCAGAGAAGAAGGTATAAGTGTCGGAGCAGTTCAAACCGCATTGCTGAAGTATTGTGAAGAGTGCACATTTGCTGTTGCCCCAAAACGTGGTAGAAAACCCGGGCCTGTTGATCCCACAATGGACAAAAAGGTTAAGGAATACTACAAGCGGCATCCTTCAGTATCAGTACGAGATGTGGCGAGAAAGCTTGCAACCTCGGCGAGTAACGTTATGCGTGCCAAGGGAAAAATGGGTCTGCAGACCCGTCGGAAGCAGAAGCAGCCAAAACGAAATCCAAAACAAGCTTAATCTGTGAAACCGAGAGCTCGGAAGCTTTATGACGAACTTCTGGCCAAAAAAATGGGGTGTGTTATCATGGATGACGAAATCTACATAAAACTGGACTATAAGATACAGCCAGGACCGCAATTTTATACATCACCGAAGGGAATGGATGTCCCTGGACCAGTGAAAGCCATTTACACCGAAAAATTCAGCAAGAAGGTAATGGTTTGGCAGGCCATTTGTGAATGTGGGAAAATATCTCGTCCATTCATTACGAATCATTCGTTGTTTTGCTTTCGTCTCGATTAGACGCAAATTGTTTCTCTCTGTTTGATTCGCAAAATAACAATACACGAGTTATCGTACGGGTGTTTTTTTTTTCGATTAGTTCTTGTGTTGTGCGATAACAATAGCCTGCAGTTTATCGGCAGAAACATCTTCTGCACACTGGTAGGGGCAGGCTACCCCGCCAGGTAGGCAAAGACCTGGCAAAACAGTTTTCGGCCGTAACCGAGATTACGAAGGAGAGGCCGAACAAACTGCGAGTTGTCGTGAGTAGCTTGAAGCAAGCAAACGAAATTGCTAGCTACGAGCTCTTTACAAGGGAGTACCGCGTGTACATCCCTGCCAAGGACGTGGAGATCGACGGTGTGGTTACCGAAGGAAGCCTCACGGTCGATGACATTTTGCGTCACGGGGTTGGCTGCTTCAAGAACCCCCTGATTCAAGATGTAAAGATACTGAATGTCAAGCAATTGCATTCAGTATCCATCGAAGAAGGGAAGAAGAAATTCCTCCCTTCGGATTCCTTCCGTGTAACATTTGCCGGATCCGCACTGCCGAACAACATCTCTTTGGACAGGGTTCGTCTGCCTGTACGCCTGTTCGTACCGCGGGTCATGCATTGCCAAAACTGCAAGCAGTTAGGACATACAGCCACCTACTGCTGCAACTACCGCAGCAAGTGCGGAGGCAATCATGCTGAGACCGCTTGCAGTGAGGATACTGAAAAGTGTCTTTACTGCGAGGGAACTCGGCATGACCTTTCGGCGTGTCCCGCGTACAAACAGCGCGAGGAAAAAATTAAGCGTTCCCTCAAGGAACGATCAAAGCGCTCTTTCGCAGAAATGCTTAAGAGGGCTGAGCCACCCTCGACAGGAAACATTTTTTCCTTCTTGCCAACCGATGAGGGTACCTCTGACGATCCCGTCGAAGGGTGTTCTTATGCCATGCCAGAAGGATCTAGGAAGAGGAGAATGATCAACTCTCCTAATCTTTCTCGCAAAGGTCGCAAGATAACCCCTAGCGGAATGACCAATAAGCCAACAAAAAAGGAAGCGGTGAAGAAAATCCGAAGCAAGTTCCTTCCGGTTTTGATTTTAAATCAAACCAGGAGTACCCACCGCTTCCTGGGGCACCAAAAACCCCTCGTGCACCCATTTCTCGATCAGAAGATAAAAAAGAAACAGGGTTCATAAAATTTTCTGATATTGTGGACTGGATAGTTAAAACATTCAACATACCAGATCCCCTACAAAATATTCGCCTTGCCTTTCTTCCTACAGTGAAAACCTATTTGAAGCAACTAGCAGCAACTTGGCCCCTCATTTCAGCTATTATATCTTTCGATGACTAATACGGCGAAAGAGGTTAGGAATTTGGACAGTGGAATTGCAGAAGTATCATCCCCAAATTCGATTTATTTTCTCATTTGATAAATACATACAATTGTGACGCATTCGCGCTCTGTGAAACCTTTCTCAATTCAAACGATCAACTCAATTTCCACGATTTCAACATTATTCGTCGAGATCGAGACTCACACGGTGGAGGGGTACTTTTAGGGATTAAAAAGTGCTATTCCTTCTTCAGAATCAACCTCCCCTCGATCTCGAGTATTGAAGTCGTTGCCATTCAAACCAATATGAATGGAAAAGATCTTTGCCTTGCTTCACTATATATACCTCCAGCCGCGCGGATTGAACAGAAGCAACTTTCTGATATAGCAGAACTGCTTCCCGCACCTTTTCTGATAATGGGAGATTTTAACCCTCACTGTTCGCAATGGGGGTCGCTGTACGACGACAACCGATCTTCGTTAATCTGTTCCTTAATCGATGACTTCAATATGACACTTTTGAATACTGGGGAAGCGACACGTGTACCTAATCCTCCAGCTCGTGAAAGCGTGCTTGACCTATCCCTTTGCTCGACATCACTAGCGTTAGATTGCCGGTGGAAAGTAATCAATGATCCCCACGGTAGCGATCACCTTCCAATCGTTATCTCAATTGCTAATGGTTCAACTCTCCCGGACCCAATCAATATTTCATACGACCTTACTCGTAATATTGATTGGAAGTCATATGAGACGATCATAGAGGAATCCATCGAGTCTCACGAGGAACTTCCTCCGGAGGAAGAATACGCGTTCCTTTCTGGCTTGATCATCGACGCCGCGACTCAAGCTCAGACGAAACCGATACCCGGGGTAACGATTAGACAGCGTCCTCCCAACAAGTGGTGGAACAAAGAGTGCTCTGAACTGTATGCGCAAAGGTCCTCGGTGTATTTGGCCTACCGAAAACACGGTACTCTTGATCTGCTCCGAAAGTACGATGTACTGGATAGACAGATGACGAGTTTAATTAAAGCGAAGGCGGCGGTTTGTAAACGCGTTGTCAAGGGAAACAGCGATGAGCACTCTTTGGGACACGGCCAGACGCATGCGGAATCGTAACGTTTCTAATGAGAGCGAGGAATATTCAGGCCGCTGGATACTCGATTTTGCCAAAAAGGTCTGCCCGAACTCTGTACCGGAACAGAAAACCTTTCACGACGCGTTTTTAGTAGCTACGGAAGAGCCTCCATTTTCGATGTTGGAATTTTCGATGGCTCTCCTCTCGTGCAACAATAAAGCTCCAGGGTTGGATAGAATCAAATTCAACTTGTTGAAGAATCTACCCGACCCTGCAAAAAGACGCTTGTTGAACTTGTTCAACAAGTTTCTTGAGCTAAACATTGTTCCGCACGACTGGAGGGAGGTAAAAGTCATTGCTATTCAAAAACCCGGAAAACCTGCCTCTGACCACAATTCTTATAGGCCGATTGCTATGCTCTCTTGCCCCCGGAAATTAATGGAGAAAATGATCCTCTTACGGTTAGACAAATGGGTCGAAACAAATGGTTTACTTTCAGATACTCAATTTGGCTTTCGCCGGGGCAAAGGGACAAACGATTGCCTAGCGTTGCTTTCTACTGAAATTCAACTCGCCTTTGCTCGAAAAGAGCAAATGGCTTCTGCATTCTTGGATATTAAGGGGGCTTTTGACTCCGGCTCTGTAAAAGTTTTAAGCGAGAAACTTCACTCGCAGGGACTTTCACCAAATTTGAATAACTTTTTGCTCAACTTGTTGTCAGAAAATCATATGTATTTCTCACATGGCGATTCGACAACTTCCCGAATTAGTTACATGGGTCTTCCCCAGGGCTCATGTTTAAGCCCCCTTTTATATAATTTACGTCAAGGACATCGATGAATGTCTTGCAAATTCATGCACGCTAAGGCAACTTGCAGACGATAGCGTTGTATCCATTACTGGTAGCGAAGCTAGCGATCTGCAAGGACCATTGCAAGATACCTTAGACAATTTGTCTGAATGGGCTCTTAAGCTGGGTATCGAATTCTCTCCGGAGAAAACTGAGTTGGTCGTTTTTTCTAGGAAGCATAACCCAGCTCAGCTGCAGCTCCTACTAACGGGTAAAACGATCTCTCAGGTTTTAGTCGCTAAATATCTCGGGGTCTGGTTCGACTCTAAATGCACCTGGGCTTGTCATATTAGGTATCTGACACAAAAATGCCAACAGAGGATTAATTTTCTTCGTACGATTACCGGAACATGGTTGGGGGCCCACCCAGGAAACCTTCTAAGGTTATACCAAACAACGATATTGTCAGTTCTTGAGTACGGGTGTTTCTGCTTCCGCTCCGCAGCAAACACACATTTGATCAAACTGGAACGAATACAATATCGTTGTTTGCGTATTGCCTTAGGTTGCATGCAGTCGACCCATACGATGAGTCTTGAAGTGCTAGCGGGTATCCTTCCGTTGAAACATCGCTTTTGGAATCTCTCTTATCGGTTGCTAATTCGATGCACAGTTATGAACCCATTAGTAATTGAAAATTTCGAGAGGTTGGTCGACCTTCAATCCCAAACCAGATTTATGACTTTATATTTTGACTACATGGCTCAAGATATTAATCCTTCTTCATACGATTCCCCCAATGTCGCACTTTTAGATACTTCTAATAATGCTATATTCTTCGACACCACCATGAAAGAAGATATTATTGGTATCCCGGATCAATTGCGACCGCAAGAGATCCCTAAGATTTTTTCCAATAAGTTCAAACATGTTAGTTGTGATAAAATGTTTTACACTGACGGATCTAATCTAGATGAGTCCACTGGCTTCGGTGTTTTTCACGAAAATTTTACCGCCTCCTACAATCTCGATGCTCCTGCTTCCGTGTACGTCGCAGAACTTGCCGCTACTCAGTACTCTCTTGGGATCATCGAAACCCTGCCCATAGACCACTACTTCATCTTCACAGACAGTCTCAGTTCCATTGAGGCTCTGCGATCGATGAAGACTGTGAAGCACACCCCGTATTTCCCGGGGAAAATACGGCGGTTTTTAAGTGCTTTAACAGATAAAAATTACCGGGTTACCTTAGCGTGGGTCCCTTCTCATTGTTCCATTCCGGGCAATGAAAAGGCTGACGCTTTAGCTAAGGTGGGTGCTATTGATGGCGATATTTATAGTAGACCAATTGCTTATGATGAATTTTATAGCATTTTGCGTCAGAGAACACTCAACAGTTGGCAATCATCATGGAACTCAGATGAACTGGGACGGTGGCTACATTTCATTTTTCCTAAGGTATCGACGAAAGCATGGTTCAAGGGGTTGGATGTAGGTCGGGACTTCATTCGCGTGATGTCTAGACTTATGTCCAATCACTACACGTTAAACACGCATCTCTTTCGTATAGGGCTTGTAGACAGTAATCACTATTTGTCAGAATACCCGTATACGACGCTGGAGACACGAACACGAAGAGCCTAAATCTATGTTTGAAAAACAAAAAGAACACCAGTCGAAACACAAATAGATCGTATATCTTAATTAGTTTGAAGCAAGAATTGTAACTCCCCTCCTCTCACCTTTAATCCCCACTAGCTCGTAGTCGGCCGCGAGAAATAAAAAAAAGGCCTCCCTCCTTTTCCCGCTAATCTAGAATTAATAAAAAGTGTACTTGACTCAGTTAAACTTAAAATTGTATCGTGCCGTGTCAAATAAACCATATTTAAATTAATTAATTCATTATGAATGACACAATGAATGGTAAAATTTACGTGAAAGAGTGTTTGCAGAAAAGGTTGTTACCCATGGTTAAGCAGCATAACAATCCTCCAATCTTTTGGCCCTATCTTGCTTTCTGCCATTACTCTAAGGATGCACTAGGGTGGTATAAAACAAATAATGTCACATGTGTCCCAAAGGAGATGAATCCTCCAAACTGCCCTGAAATTCGCCCTATTGAAACTTTTTGGGCTTTGACCAAGGCAAAGCTGAGGAAATATGTCAAACCAGCGGACAATGTTGAAAAATTTAAAAAAGATTGACTTAAATAAGATGTATTTATAATTTTCGGAACAGTCTATACTCAGCAGTTACTTAGAGTAACTAATATGAATCGTACTAATAAATCTGAAGGTTATTCCACTGGAGTTGCTCTTCTAGACATAGAAAAGGTTTTCGACAGTATTTGGCATAAAGGTTTGATAGCTAAAATTTCCAATTTCCGTTTTCCTCTTTACACCACAGAAATGATACAAAGACTGACCGCACTCTTCAGATTAACTATACAAATGGTAAATCTGATAGATTACTTGTTAGAGCTGGTGTACCTCAAGGAAGTATCTTAGACCCAGTCTTATACAATATTTTTATTTCTGATCTTCCTGATTTACCACCAGGATGTGAGAAATCTCTGTTTTATGACGATACAAGCATTTCCGTAAAAGGAAAAAGCCTTCGTGTCATATGCAGTAGGCTGCAAGCAAGTCTATATAGGTATATTTTCTTCATATTTGCAGAAATAGAAGATTTCTCCTAATGCTTTAAAAACACAATTCTTATTCCTCATACACCAAGAGCTTCTTTTCTCAAACCCACTAGAAATCATGTTTTTTTTTTATTCTCGCTTATTTTCCGTCGGTCTAGTTCCGCCACTGTTGTGGCCAATCACCGACGCCCAGGGAGGCGACTCCACACCCAGGACCCTAACTCACGACCCGTTTTTTAACGGACCGGCGCCAACGGCTTTACTTCCTCATGCGATGGAAGGCGTGATCCCAGAGATTTTTCGCCTCAGAAAATCTCCCGGTGTCGGCTAGGATTGAATCTAGACCAGTTGGGTTGGTTGTTCATGTTGTTAATATGAACGGTGCGATTTCAAATTGGTCTGATCAAGTTAAATACTTTGGACTAATTCATGATAGAAATCTTACTTTCACGGAGTACATTGAGAATATCCAAACAAAGTGCAATAAATATTTAAAATGTTTGTATCCTCTCATCAACCCAAATTCTAGACTTTTTCTTAAGAATAAATTAATATTTTAGACCAGCAATGTTATATGCAGTCCCCACCTGGACAAGTTGTTATACAACCAGATTTAGAATAAACTTCTGAAAATGATATTCAAGCGTACTCGCTGGATTAGTACGAATGAACTACACAGACTTACTAATGTGAGAACATTAGAAAAATTATCAATAAGTTCCGACAAAAATCGTTGCAATCCTCAATTACAACGATTAGCTCACTTTATAGTCAGTGAGATAGAAGTAAGTTTAGGTTGAGGTTGAATTTTAAAATCATTTTTTTTTTGCTTGACAAGTAGGTTTACAATTTCCCTACAATATTCACTTAACCGCGGAAGCAATTACAACCTTTTCATGAAATAAAATTTAAAAAAAATATATGTAATAGTGTTAATATGGCACCGTTTGTGGCAGAACCCACAATATAAATTCTGGATAAATATTAGTAAATAAATAATTCATCACAAAACAACCCTTTTGAAAAAAAAATTCTGTTAGTAAGAGGAATCCTCTTAAGGAGCTCATTAAGAGTATACAAGCAAAGTGCATTAAATATACGAAATGTTTATATCCTCTCAGAGGATATGAACATTTCGTGTATTTAATGCACTTTGCTTGTATACTCTCAATGTGCTCTTTGAAGGCACCAGCGTTGTTTTTTTTTGCGTAGTTACCACATAATAAAACATAATCGCAGCAAAAATGCTAAAGGTGTAAGAGACAGAGAGAGACCCGCATTCAATCTAAGCAACAACATGATTACTGCAGCTTTTGGTTGTGTTAGGACACTTTTCCTTCAACTTTACAAATACGATTATCGCCGTGAACGTTGACGCAGTCTTTTATCTAAAATACAAATAAAAATTCAATTCCGAGATATATTTAATATTCAAAAAGATTAACTACGCCAACGTAGAGTTATGTTCAGCATACACGGAAAAGACAGAAAACGTTCCGAATAATTCAACTGACAACTCTTCTTCTTCCTACTTCAACTCATTACGATTCAAACGTTTTATGAAGACTAAGTACTAAGTAGGTTTTGATCAACTTCTGGGAAGTTATGCAAATAGGTTTGATTTAAAAGATAAATCGAGCTAGAGCAAAAATAAAATCGTAACTAAATTAACACAGTAGTGATTTGCGTGTGACCTTGACTTTGCGCAATGGGCGGAACTACCAAATAGTAAAGCAGTCGGTATGGCTCAAACACATTCTTTTGAATTCGATCGCGAAATTTCGCTAACTCCGCACCATTAAATTTTTGTGTGTGCTGTACATAGGCATAAGACTTAAGCATTATTTCAGTTATACTTATATACCCTCTGAAAATATTTTTTTGTTGGAGTAACTCGAAATGTAAACATTATCATCACAGTCATTGTCGCTTCACATTTCAACATATGACAGCTTATGAAAATTTGATGATACGTGGTGGAACACAGGGAAGTGAAATATAAATATCACTTTCATTAGCACATAGAACCTCGAAAAAATTATCATTTCGGGATCATCAATCCGGTAACAAATCATTAACTATCATAAATAAATATAATTTTTAAATTGATAGCAATAAATGAAAATTTCCCAAAAAACTTTATCACACTCATTCGCATTAACATTGTGGTCAGTTATGGAAGAACAGATGTTTCGAACATAAAAAGATTCAAAAGTGCCATGTTCTGCTACAGTCGAATAATTAAAACCTGAAAAAAGGAACCAGTTCGTGTGATCGAGTGTTCGAGTGATTAACAGGCAGTGCATTAATTTTCTAAGATTGCCAAAGAAACCAGTTTCAAATTTAGTATAGAGTTAGATTTTTGCCAGAATATCTACTGTCTGTCAATGCATAAATCACATTCTTCTGCGTGTGCACAGCTACAACTTTTTTTCACATTTAAACGAACTAAGATAGTATTTGTTGAACTTATTATTTATATATACGTGGAAGGTAACAGTTTTGCAACCGAATGGCGGCGTTCCCCTCGTACATGTCAACAAAAGCAAATATATAACTGACTCGATTGAATCGCATATGATAATAGCGGCTTAAAAAGAATCACAAAAAAAATGTTTCAAGAGGTCAATTCTCTCGTGACATCCGTTCACCTGTCAAACCTTTTCTATCTTTTTGTGCTTAACAAATGGAATGGCTAGCCGGTATTTTTTTGTGCATCTAACAAACATTCCCTAAATGATCAACAAAAACTCGTTAGTCTAATCAATTGAATGAATTCAGCAAATGTTGCACAAACTTCGAACTGTTCACACAAGCTCCGATTCTTTGCCCTACTTACCGCATACTCATCAAATATCCATACTGAATCATTTTCTTTCTCTGTATCAAGAAATGGAATAAGGCTACCTTTAGACATAGGCTGCACAAACCGGTCCGAAACATTTGATAATTTAAGCGGTTCAAGAGACGCCTAAACATATTTTCGCGGTCATCAGTCATTGCTTAACTGCAAGATGTAGACTCAAAAAACACATCTGATTTGGTTTTGAATAGAGTCATTGGATGCATTCCATAAACTTGGATTTTTCAATCTTCACAGCTGTTCGAGATTTACAAACATTTCTTTCTTTTCTTCTCAATTCTCCGCGTTGAGGTAGGTTGAGGAGCATTGAAACCAAAACTGTGTCTGTTTGCAAACAAATTGGATGTTTTCTGCCCAACAACTGCCACGCACGAATCGAGCCGACTAGGCATTCGTTTTGAAACAAACATGCTTTGATTACACTACCAACCGGTACCGGTATGAACGGCATTTGCACTGCAGCTCGCGAATTAAACACACCTGTTGACCAATTTTGAACGCTACCTTAGCCTCATTTCGTGCTTCGTTTACCGACTGCAGCTTAAATGCAGTTACAAGGTAATCCTTATGTTTCACTTCTGTCTATTTCCTAAATTGAATGCCAAGGGAAATGAACATATTTAAAATACGAAGATCAAAGCATTATCCAATGTGACAAAAATGTGTGCCTTGAAACCACACCTATGATGACATTCATGTTACATAAATGTCTGTTTCCTTTGTAAAACGTCCATCCACCCATTTAGGAAAATTTTTTGCTCATGGTATTTCCTGTTTTGAAATCACCTGGTGAATCAACTAATTATTCATTCCACTTTCTAAAAAATACTATGTTTTGGTTTTCAATTCGCAACTCATCGTTGAAAGCAAAATAGTCTCAATTTATATATATTAGTAAAGCTCTTATCATTTTCTTGTCAAAGCAATTTATAGCGAGACGCGGATAACCGGCTTCGTTAGTGATTCTAACGCATAACAATCAATGGTAAAACCAACTAATCTCATCGATAATCAAATGGATTAACATCTTTTGTCACCTACCGTAATCGATCCCGGCAGCCATTAGCATTAGGGTTTTACATTATCACCAACGTGTTGCGATAAAACTATAGCGTTAATAGTATTATTTGGAAATTAGCTAGAAAATACAGCTTCAACATCCGCTAATTGAAAAAAAAAAATACTTTGGATAGTACTATTAGTACTATTAGTACTATTAATATTAGTCCTTCTAGTGTCACGTGTCTACGATTTTTACAATTAGCAGTTATATTCCACTAATTTATTACATTTGAGCTATTGGAGTCATTTGAGAACAGCGATTTTGAATATTCTCGGAGTCAACAAGATCTCGCTCCTGAAGTAACAGCTACCAGGTAATTGTAATAAGGACCGTTAGCCTCGGTGTGCAGCACATCACACAGTGCCCGTGCACTTCTAGTACAATTGTATTCATGATGTACTTGTTGTCATGAGCAGGGAGAATTTTTCAAAACAAAAAAGTATTTCATGTCAAAAAGAAAAGCAACGCAAGCAGAATGGACCACAGTATGTTACGTACTTACCACTCCTACCAGAAACGTTGATCTCCCGTAATGTTTCCCGGGTGTCTGTTGTATTGAGAGTGAGTGATATGCTAATTATTTATCCGTGCTTTCACCCTTTCTTTTACAATTACTACACTACTATACCGACTCTTCTTTCTACTGACAAATATGCCCTGGAGAGATTTCTGACCAGTTTTATTATAAAAAAAGACTTCTTTGTCACGGAAGGGTAAGTAGATAGTCTGAAAATAAGCCTATGCTTAAGTCTTTTGACATAGAGTGATTTTATTTTACCAAGATTCGAATCTTTGACCACTCGCTTGTTAATGCTGAATCCCTAACCTCGCGGCTCTTCTGGCGTGCAATTGTGTTATTAAAACGTGAAAATTGGAAAGTGTCTCCTAATCAGTCGGAGGTAATTTATTATATATATATATATATATATATATATATATATATATATATATATATATATATATATATATATATATATATATATATATATATATATATATATATATATATATATATATATATAATAAATTACCTCCGACTGATTAGGAGACACTTTCCAATTTTCACGTTTTAATAACACAATTGCACGCCAGAAGAGCCGCGAGGTTAGGGATTCAGCATTAACAAGCGAGTGGTCAAAGATTCGAATCTTGGTAAAATAAAATCACTCTATGTCAAAAGACTTAAGCATAGGCTTATTTTCAGACTATCTACTTACCCTTCCGTGACAAAGAAGTCTTTTTTTATAATAAAACTGGTCAGAAATCTCTCCAGGGCATATTTGTCAGTAGAAAGAAGAGTCGGTATAGTAGTGTAGTAATTGTAAAAGAAAGGGTGAAAGCACGGATAAATAATTAGCATATCACTCACTCTCAATACAACAGACACCCGGGAAACATTACGGGAGATCAACGTTTCTGGTAGGAGTGGTAAGTACGTAACATACTGTGGTCCATTCTGCTTGCGTTGCTTTTCTTTTTGACATGAAATACTTTTTTGTTTTGAAAAATTCTCCCTGCTCATGACAACAAGTACATCATGAATACAATTGTACTAGAAGTGCACGGGCACTGTGTGATGTGCTGCACACCGAGGCTAACGGTCCTTATTACAATTACCTGGTAGCTGTTACTTCAGGAGCGAGATCTTGTTGACTCCGAGAATATTCAAAATCGCTGTTCTCAAATGACTCCAATAGCTCAAATGTAATAAATTAGTGGAATATAACTGCTAATTGTAAAAATCGTAGACACGTGACACTAGAAGGACTAATATTAATAGTACTAATAGTACTAATAGTACTATCCAAAGTATTTTTTTTTTTCAATTAGCGGATGTTGAAGCTGTATTTTCTAGCTAATTTCCAAATAATACTATTAACGCTATAGTTTTATCGCAACACGTTGGTGATAATGTAAAACCCTAATGCTAATGGCTGCCGGGATCGATTACGGTAGGTGACAAAAGATGTTAATCCATTTGATTATCGATGAGATTAGTTGGTTTTACCATTGATTGTTATGCGTTAGAATCACTAACGAAGCCGGTTATCCGCGTCTCGCTATAAATTGCTTTGACAAGAAAATGATAAGAGCTTTACTAATATATATAAATTGAGACTATTTTGCTTTCAACGATGAGTTGCGAATTGAAAACCAAAACATAGTATTTTTTAGAAAGTGGAATGAATAATTAGTTGATTCACCAGGTGATTTCAAAACAGGAAATACCATGAGCAAAAAATTTTCCTAAATGGGTGGATGGACGTTTTACAAAGGAAACAGACATTTATGTAACATGAATGTCATCATAGGTGTGGTTTCAAGGCACACATTTTTGTCACATTGGATAATGCTTTGATCTTCGTATTTTAAATATGTTCATTTCCCTTGGCATTCAATTTAGGAAATAGACAGAAGTGAAACATAAGGATTACCTTGTAACTGCATTTAAGCTGCAGTCGGTAAACGAAGCACGAAATGAGGCTAAGGTAGCGTTCAAAATTGGTCAACAGGTGTGTTTAATTCGCGAGCTGCAGTGCAAATGCCGTTCATACCGGTACCGGTTGGTAGTGTAATCAAAGCATGTTTGTTTCAAAACGAATGCCTAGTCGGCTCGATTCGTGCGTGGCAGTTGTTGGGCAGAAAACATCCAATTTGTTTGCAAACAGACACAGTTTTGGTTTCAATGCTCCTCAACCTACCTCAACGCGGAGAATTGAGAAGAAAAGAAAGAAATGTTTGTAAATCTCGAACAGCTGTGAAGATTGAAAAATCCAAGTTTATGGAATGCATCCAATGACTCTATTCAAAACCAAATCAGATGTGTTTTTTGAGTCTACATCTTGCAGTTAAGCAATGACTGATGACCGCGAAAATATGTTTAGGCGTCTCTTGAACCGCTTAAATTATCAAATGTTTCGGACCGGTTTGTGCAGCCTATGTCTAAAGGTAGCCTTATTCCATTTCTTGATACAGAGAAAGAAAATGATTCAGTATGGATATTTGATGAGTATGCGGTAAGTAGGGCAAAGAATCGGAGCTTGTGTGAACAGTTCGAAGTTTGTGCAACATTTGCTGAATTCATTCAATTGATTAGACTAACGAGTTTTTGTTGATCATTTAGGGAATGTTTGTTAGATGCACAAAAAAATACCGGCTAGCCATTCCATTTGTTAAGCACAAAAAGATAGAAAAGGTTTGACAGGTGAACGGATGTCACGAGAGAATTGACCTCTTGAAACATTTTTTTTGTGATTCTTTTTAAGCCGCTATTATCATATGCGATTCAATCGAGTCAGTTATATATTTGCTTTTGTTGACATGTACGAGGGGAACGCCGCCATTCGGTTGCAAAACTGTTACCTTCCACGTATATATAAATAATAAGTTCAACAAATACTATCTTAGTTCGTTTAAATGTGAAAAAAAGTTGTAGCTGTGCACACGCAGAAGAATGTGATTTATGCATTGACAGACAGTAGATATTCTGGCAAAAATCTAACTCTATACTAAATTTGAAACTGGTTTCTTTGGCAATCTTAGAAAATTAATGCACTGCCTGTTAATCACTCGAACACTCGATCACACGAACTGGTTCCTTTTTTCAGGTTTTAATTATTCGACTGTAGCAGAACATGGCACTTTTGAATCTTTTTATGTTCGAAACATCTGTTCTTCCATAACTGACCACAATGTTAATGCGAATGAGTGTGATAAAGTTTTTTGGGAAATTTTCATTTATTGCTATCAATTTAAAAATTATATTTATTTATGATAGTTAATGATTTGTTACCGGATTGATGATCCCGAAATGATAATTTTTTCGAGGTTCTATGTGCTAATGAAAGTGATATTTATATTTCACTTCCCTGTGTTCCACCACGTATCATCAAATTTTCATAAGCTGTCATATGTTGAAATGTGAAGCGACAATGACTGTGATGATAATGTTTACATTTCGAGTTACTCCAACAAAAAAATATTTTCAGAGGGTATATAAGTATAACTGAAATAATGCTTAAGTCTTATGCCTATGTACAGCACACACAAAAATTTAATGGTGCGGAGTTAGCGAAATTTCGCGATCGAATTCAAAAGAATGTGTTTGAGCCATACCGACTGCTTTACTATTTGGTAGTTCCGCCCATTGCGCAAAGTCAAGGTCACACGCAAATCACTACTGTGTTAATTTAGTTACGATTTTATTTTTGCTCTAGCTCGATTTATCTTTTAAATCAAACCTATTTGCATAACTTCCCAGAAGTTGATCAAAACCTACTTAGTACTTAGTCTTCATAAAACGTTTGAATCGTAATGAGTTGAAGTAGGAAGAAGAAGAGTTGTCAGTTGAATTATTCGGAACGTTTTCTGTCTTTTCCGTGTATGCTGAACATAACTCTACGTTGGCGTAGTTAATCTTTTTGAATATTAAATATATCTCGGAATTGAATTTTTATTTGTATTTTAGATAAAAGACTGCGTCAACGTTCACGGCGATAATCGTATTTGTAAAGTTGAAGGAAAAGTGTCCTAACACAACCAAAAGCTGCAGTAATCATGTTGTTGCTTAGATTGAATGCGGGTCTCTCTCTGTCTCTTACACCTTTAGCATTTTTGCTGCGATTATGTTTTATTATGTGGTAACTACGCAAAAAAAAACAACGCTGGTGCCTTCAAAGAGCACATTGAGAGTATACAAGCAAAGTGCATTAAATACACGAAATGTTCATATCCTCTGAGAGGATATAAACATTTCGTATATTTAATGCACTTTGCTTGTATACTCTTAATGAGCTCCTTAAGAGGATTCCTCTTACTAACAGAATTTTTTTTTCAAAAGGGTTGTTTTGTGATGAATTATTTATTTACTAATATTTATCCAGAATTTATATTGTGGGTTCTGCCACAAACGGTGCCATATTAACACTATTACATATATTTTTTTTAAATTTTATTTCATGAAAAGGTTGTAATTGCTTCCGCGGTTAAGTGAATATTGTAGGGAAATTGTAAACCTACTTGTCAAGCAAAAAAAAATGATTTTAAAATTCAACCTCAACCTAAACTTACTTCTATCTCACTGACTATAAAGTGAGCTAATCGTTGTAATTGAGGATTGCAACGATTTTTGTCGGAACTTATTGATAATTTTTCTAATGTTCTCACATTAGTAAGTCTGTGTAGTTCATTCGTACTAATCCAGCGAGTACGCTTGAATATCATTTTCAGAAGTTTATTCTAAATCTGGTTGTATAACAACTTGTCCAGGTGGGGACTGCATATAACATTGCTGGTCTAAAATATTAATTTATTCTTAAGAAAAAGTCTAGAATTTGGGTTGATGAGAGGATACAAACATTTTAAATATTTATTGCACTTTGTTTGGATATTCTCAATGTACTCCGTGAAAGTAAGATTTCTATCATGAATTAGTCCAAAGTATTTAACTTGTTAATGCTGAATCCCTAACCTCGCGGCTCTTCTGGCGTGCAATTGTGTTATTAAAACGTGAAAATTGGAAAGTGTCTCCTAATCAGTCGGAGGTAATTTATTATATATATATATATATATATATATATATATATATATATATATATATATATATATATATATATATATATATATATATATATATATATATATATATATATATATATATATATATATATATATATATATATATATATATATATTTTTTTTTTGTTTCAGGTGGAGGGGAAATTTGCATCCAAACCCCTGAGGTGACCAACCTCAGGGAGTATGGGGTTGGTTTGAATCAGTGACCGGACCCACTAAGACCCCTCCAGTCTCCAGCCCATAATACTCCCCGGGACCACCGCTAGGTATTGCTTCGGGGAGCGGCTTTTGTGCCCTGTGCACCCTCTTGGTTCTTTAGGTATCTTTGCTAACTTAGCTAACTAACCTGGAGACTGGCCGTTAGCTAACACTGGCGTGTCGGTGGTCAACCTGTCGCCTGTTTTGCAATTCTAAAACTATTTGAGAGGCGCCTGTACAAACCGCCCTCCAAATGTTTGGGTCTTTACACATCCTCCGAACTAGGTTGTCCGGAGTGGTGTCTGGCCCGCTCACTACCATCATGTCGCTCCGCGCATGCACAAAACGAGGGCACACGAAGAAGACATGCTCAGCAGTCTCTTCCGCATCCGCGCACTCGGGACACATGGGGGACCCCGCATGCCCGAATCTGTGTAGATACTGCCTGAAGCAACCATGACCTGACAGAATCTGTGTCAAGTGGAAGTTAACTTCTCCATGGCGCCTCCCGAACCATCCGGATACGTCCGGAATAAGTCGATGCGTCCATCTACCCTTTACGGAATTGGACCATTCCTGCTGCCATCTGATCATCGAGAATGACCTTCTGGTGCCTCGTATACCCCTTGTGTCACGTTGATCGAAGCATTCTACGTCCTCCTTAATGGCTATGCTGATAGGCATCATGCCGGACAGGACGCAGATTGCGTCGTATGACACTGTACGGTACGCGCTCACAACCCTCAGGCACATGAGCCTGTAGGTACTTTCCAGTTTACGACGATGACTGTTGGTACCTAACGCTTTGGACCACGCTGGCCCACCATACCTAAGTATGGACGAAACCACGCTGGCAAGAAGTTTACGCTTTCTGCCATATACCGCTGAGCTATTCGACATCATTCGAGATAGTCCTGCAGCGGCCGTTGAAGCCCTCTTACAGGCATAGTCGACGTGACTCTTAAATGTGAGCTTATCGTCAACCATAACCCCTAAGAGCTTCAAGGAACCCTTTGAGGTAATGGTGCAGTCACCGACTCTGACCACCGCCTGTTGCTCTAATTTGCGGTTGTTCACAACCGTAACCTCCGTTTTATGGTGCGCTAACTCCAGTTTCCTAGAGTGCATCCAGTCTTCGACCTTGCGTATGCAGTGCGCGGCCGTCAACTCGACCTCTTCGATCGACTCTCCGTAGACCTCTAGCGTGATGTCGTCTGCGAAACCGACGATCACAACCCCTACAGGGAACTTTAGTTTCAACACCCCGTCATACATGACATTCCACAACACCGGGCCCAGGATGGAACCTTGCGGTACCCCTGCGGTGATTGGGACGCACTTCTGACCCTCCTCCGTGTTGTAAACTAGTACCCGATTCTGGAAATAATTTTCCAAAATCTTGTACAACGACACCGGTACGTGGATGCTCCTAAGCGCGAGCGCTATGGAGTCCCAACTGGCGCTATTGAATGCATTCTTCACGTCAAGCGTGACGATTGCGCAATAGCGAATGCCCCAACTCTTACGCTGGAGTGCTACCTCTGCCGTCTTGGTGACAGAGAGAATAGCATCCAGCGTGGATCTACCTTTCCGGAAACCGAACTGGTTACTTGCCAGACCGTTTACACCCTCTGTGTACTTCACCAGTCTGTTGAGGATAATCCTCTCAAGCACCTTGCCCGTAGTGTCCAGCAGACAGATAGGTCTGTATGCCGATGGGTCCCCTGGCGGTTTCCCAGCCTTCGGCAACAGCACCAATCTCTGTCGCTTCCACCTGTCCGGAAAGAGGCAGTCATCCAGGCACTTCTGCATGACTGCTCGAAATAGATCGGGGGCTACTTTCATGGCCGTCCTGATGGCCAAGTTCGGGATTCCATCCGGTCCCGGTGCCTTGCTCACCTTTAGGGAGTTGGCGATCACGATGAGTTCCTTATCGTAACCCTTACCTCCTCCACAACCTCGGCACGGCTGCCGTCTCTCACGGATTGGATGCCCGGCAGGTTGGCCGACCATCCCTGGTCTGTGTCTGAGATACTGGAACGTCGGACGTGAGACTCAGCAACCGGAGGCCAAGGATTTGGCTCGTGGCGTGGAAAGAGTCCCTCGATGATACGCTCCAGCATCGCTGGTGATCGCTCTGCAGGCGCCAACACGCCTTTGGTCTTCGCCATTACGACTCTGTAGGCGTTGCCCCACGATCAGTCCTGGGCTGGAGAACGTCACGTCGATGATCGACTCCGCACCATTTCTGCTGAATGTACACTTGGTTCCAACGTTGGCCAGATCTAGGTTGAGCTTTGCCAAAGCTTCCAACAAGATCTGACCCCTCCGGTTCGTGCGGCGGCTTCCCCACTCAACAGCCCAAGCGTTGAAGTCGCCCGCCACTACTAAGGGTGTTAGTCCCGTCAGCTCCATAGATAACAAATCGACCATCTGGGTGAACCTTTCGATAGACCAACGCGGCGGAGCTTAACAATTGCAGTAGAACACTCCGTCCACCTTGGCAACCGCGTATCCTTCATTTGAGGTTGACACAACCTCCTGAACCGGGAACTTGCTGGTCGTGCATATGGCCGCCGTACTGGACTTATCTGCAACCCAATTACCGTTTCCGGGAGGAATGCAGTAGGGGTCCGATACGATTGCGATGTCCGACCGCGACTCAGACGATGCTTGGTATAGCAGCTGTTGTGCCGCATAGCAATGGTTCAGGTTCAATTGTGTCACCCTCACGCCCGTGGTTTCGTAGCCGCCTTACCGGCTGGGCACCGTGGGCCTCTATAAAGTGCTTGGCGTCCCGTTTTCCAGTACATACCAAGCACTTGGGAGGCTCCCCGCAGTCTTTAGCTTTATGGCCAGCACCACCACAACGCCTACATAACTGGCTCCTATCGGGCCCCTTGCAGGTCCAGGACTTGTGTCCTCCCTCGAAACACCTGAAGCAAACGTCCGGCTGCTGGAGTATGCTCAGGGGACATACTGACCAGCCAACCTTAGCTGCTTCCGGATAATGTGGCTTTTGCGAGAATTCGGCGGCCCAGTGCCTGAGTCTCACCACAACCTAGGCTAGCTCTCGCTGATGGTCCGGGACTGCTTGCTTGCAGTGAGCACTTCCGTGGCCTACGGTAATCGCCAAATACCGACCCGTGGTGGCATACAGCTCTGCCAAAATATATAGATAGTCCACAGCACCTTCTGTTCGAAAACTCCAAGAGCGTTAAGGCCAGAAGCGTTGATGTATCGATTCCGTAAAGAACTACCGGTCGTATCAGCTACATCGTCACCTTTTTACTTCGTCGCACTAGACTCGATCGAAGTGGTCATGCCAATACCTCCACCACAATTGGTGCGTGCGTTTGTATGTCTGAGAAAAAAGAGCCGTCGATGAGAACATGGTCAATTTGGTTTGTTCGTTGGTCAGGTGATCTGAAAATAAGCCTATGCTTAAGTCTTTTGACATAGAGTGATTTTATTTTACCAAGATTCGAATCTTTGACCACTCGCTTGTTAATGCTGAATCCCTAACCTCGCGGCTCTTCTGGCGTGCAATTGTGTTATTAAAACGTGAAAATTGGAAAGTGTCTCCTAATCAGTCGGAGGTAATTATATATATATATATATATATATATATATATATATATATATATATATATATATATATATATATATATATATATATATATATATATATATATATATATATATATATATATATATATATATATATATATATATATATATATATATATATATATATATATATATATATATATATATATATATATATATATATATATATATATATTTATATATATATATATATATATTTTTTTTGTTTCAGGTGGAGGGGAAATTTGCATCCAAACCCCTGAGGTGACCAACCTCAGGGAGTATGGGGTTGGTTTGAATCAGTGACCGGACCCACTAAGACCCCTCCAGTCTCCAGCCCATAATACTCCCCGGGACCACCGCTAGGTATTGCTTCGGGGAGCGGCTTTTGTGCCCTGTGCACCCTCTTGGTTCTTTAGGTATCTTTGCTAACTTAGCTAACTAACCTGGAGACTGGCCGTTAGCTAACACTGGCGTGTCGGTGGTCAACCTGTCGCCTGTTTTGCAATTCTAAAACTATTTGAGAGGCGCCTGTACAAACCGCCCTCCAAATGTTTGGGTCTTTACACATCCTCCGAACTAGGTTGTCCGGAGTGGTGTCTGGCCCGCTCACTACCATCATGTCGCTCCGCGCATGCACAAAACGAGGGCACACGAAGAAGACATGCTCAGCAGTCTCTTCCGCATCCGCGCACTCGGGACACATGGGGGACCCCGCATGCCCGAATCTGTGTAGATACTGCCTGAAGCAACCATGACCTGACAGAATCTGTGTCAAGTGGAAGTTAACTTCTCCATGGCGCCTCCCGACCCATCCGGATACGTCCGGAATAAGTCGATGCGTCCATCTACCCTTTACGGAATTGGACCATTCCTGCTGCCATCTGATCATCGAGAATGACCTTCTGGTGCCTCGTATACCCCTTGTGTCACGTTGATCGAAGCATTCTACGTCCTCCTTAATGGCTATGCTGATAGGCATCATGCCGGACAGGACGCAGATTGCGTCGTATGACACTGACGGTACGCGCTCACAACCCTCAGGCACATGAGCCTGTAGGTACTTTCCAGTTTACGACGATGACTGTTGGTACCTAACGCTTTGGACCACGCTGGCCCACCATACCTAAGTATGGACGAAACCACGCTGGCAAGAAGTTTACGCTTTCTGCCATATACCGCTGAGCTATTCGACATCATTCGAGATAGTCCTGCAGCGGCCGTTGAAGCCCTCTTACAGGCATAGTCGACGTGACTCTTAAATGTGAGCTTATCGTCAACCATAACCCCTAAGAGCTTCAAGGAACGCTTTGAGGTAATGGTGCAGTCACCGACTCTGACCACCGCCTGTTGCTCTAATTTGCGGTTGTTCACAACCGTAACCTCCGTTTTATGGTGCGCTAACTCCAGTTTCCTAGAGTGCATCCAGTCTTCGACCTTGCGTATGCAGTGCGCGGCCGTCAACTCGACCTCTTCGATCGACTCGCCGTAGACCTCTAGCGTGATGTCGTCTGCGAAACCGACGATCACAACCCCTACAGGGAACTTTAGTTTCAACACCCCGTCATACATGACATTCCACAACACCGGCCCCAGGATGGAACCTTGCGGTACCCCTGCGGTGATTGGGACGCACTTCTGACCCTCCTCCGTGTTGTAAACTAGTACCCGATTCTGGAAATAATTTTCCAAAATCTTGTACAACGACACCGGTACGTGGATGCTCCTAAGCGCGAGCGCTATGGAGTCCCAACTGGCGCTATTGAATGCATTCTTCACGTCAAGCGTGACGATTGCGCAATAGCGAATGACCCAACTCTTACGCTGGAGTGCTACCTCTGCCGTCTTGGTGACAGAGAGAATAGCATCCAGCGTGGATCTACCTTTCCGGAAACCGAGCTGGTTACTTGCCAGACCGTTTACACCCTCTGTGTACTTCACCAGTCTGTTGAGGATAATCCTCTCAAGCACCTTGCCCGTAGTGTCCAGCAGACAGATAGGTCTGTATGCCGATGGGTCCCCTGGCGGTTTCCCAGCCTTCGGCAACAGCACCAATCTCTGTCGCTTCCACCTGTCCGGAAAGAGGCAGTCATCCAGGCACTTCTGCATGACTGCTCGAAATAGATCGGGGGCTACTTTCATGGCCGTCCTGATGGCCAAGTTCGGGATTCCATCCGGTCCCGGTGCCTTGCTCACCTTTAGGGAGTTGGCGATCACGATGAGTTCCTTATCGTAACCCTTACCTCCTCCACAACCTCGGCACGGCTGCCGTCTCTCACGGATTGGATGCCCGGCAGGTTGGCCGACCATCCCTGGTCTGTGTCTGAGATACTGGAACGTCGGACGTGAGACTCAGCAACCGGAGGCCAAGGATTTGGCTCGTGGCGTGGAAAGAGTCCCTCGATGATACGCTCCAGCATCGCTGGTGATCGCTCTGCAGGCGCCAACACGCCTTTGGTCTTCGCCATTACGACTCTGTAGGCGTTGCCCCACGATCAGTCCTGGGCTGGAGAACGTCACGTCGATGATCGACTCCGCACCATTTCTGCTGAATGTACACTTGGTTCCAACGTTGGCCAGATCTAGGTTGAGCTTTGCCAAAGCTTCCAACAAGATCTGACCCCTCCGGTTCGTGCGGCGGCTTCCCCACTCAACAGCCCAAGCGTTGAAGTCGCCCGCCACTACTAAGGGTGTTAGTCCCGTCAGCTCCATAGATAACAAATCGACCATCTGGGTGAACCTTTCGATAGACCAACGCGGCGGAGCTTAACAACTGCAGTAGAACACTCCGTCCACCTTGGCAACCGCGTATCCTTCATTTGAGGTTGACACAACCTCCTGAACCGGGAACTTGCTGGTCGTGCATATGGCCGCCGTACTGGACTTATCTGCAACCCAATTACCGTTTCCGGGAGGAATGCAGTAGGGGTCCGATACGATTGCGATGTCCGACCGCGACTCAGACGATGCTTGGTATAGCAGCTGTTGTGCCGCATAGCAATGGTTCAGGTTCAATTGTGTCACCCTCACGCCCGTGGTTTCGTAGCCGCCTTACCGGCTGGGCACCGTGGGCCTCTATAAAGTGCTTGGCGTCCCGTTTTCCAGTACATACCAAGCACTTGGGAGGCTCCCCGCAGTCTTTAGCTTTATGGCCAGCACCACCACAACGCCTACATAACTGGCTCCTATCGGGCCCCTTGTAGGTCCAGGACTTGTGTCCTCCCTCGAAACACCTGAAGCAAACGTCCGGCTGCTGGAGTATGCTCAGGGGACATACTGACCAGCCAACCTTAGCTGCTTCCGGATAATGTGGCTTTTGCGAGAATTCGGCGGCCCAGTGCCTGAGTCTCACCACAACCTAGGCTAGCTCTCGCTGATGGTCCGGGACTGCTTGCTTGCAGTGAGCACTTCCGTGGCCTACGGTAATCGCCAAATACCGACCCGTGGTGGCATACAGCTCTGCCAAAATATATAGATAGTCCACAGCACCTTCTGTTCGAAAACTCCAAGAGCGTTAAGGCCAGAAGCGTTGATGTATCGATTCCGTAGAGAACTACCGGTCGTATCAGCTACATCGTCACCTTTTTACTTCGTCGCACTAGACTCGATCGAAGTGGTCATGCCAATACCTCCACCACAATTGGTGCGTGCGTTTGTATGTCTGAGAAAAAAGAGCCGTCGATGAGAACATGGTCAATTTGGTTTGTTCGTTGGTCAGGTGATCTCCAGGTGGTTTCGTGGATGTCTTTTTGGGGAAAGCAGGTTCTTCGGACTGCCAGTCTGCAGGAAGCTGCGAAGTTGACGCATCCCTGCTCGTTATCGTTCGGGACGGTGTGCAGGCTGTGCAGGCTAATCACCGGCTTATATATGTTTTCCCTGCCGAACTGAGCGTTCATGTCCCCAATGACGATCTTGATGTCTCTACGCGAGCAGCTATCGTAGAGTTTTCCCAGCTGTGCGTAGAACGTTTCTTTCTCTATATCGGGACGTCCTTCGAGAGGGCAGTATGCATTGAGGATGGTGTAGTTGTAGAACCGGCCATTTATTCTCAACAAACACAACGTGTCGCTGAACGCCTGTCACTTGATCGCACGACTCTGCATCCTGCCCAGCACTATAAAACCGGTACCCAGCTCATTGTTTGTGCCGCCGCTCTGGTAAAATTGTGCCCTGCGGCCACAAGGTAAAGCTCCTGGAGGGCAACGATGCCGAACTGGTGAAGTTCTAGCTGATCCAGTAGGATCCGGTCGGCATCCGAGGCGTTAAGCGATCTACTGTCACATGTACCGTGCTTCTAATCGTCGGCCTTATTTCGTCACTAGATCATTGCGGGTGATTCCGGTTCGTTTTCAATTCTTGATTGTTCGTAGTATGTTTATTTTAGCATGCTGCTCTACTAGGGCTGCGATACCTATTCTCGCGACGGGGCCGCTGTCTTGGGTGTAGAGGCGAGACACCGCATTTCATAGTTCACCGTCCACTTCGGATCATTCGCTGTTCGAGCCGCCCCCATCCTGGAAAACAGACGCTCAGACAAGCTGCTCTCCAAGGAGAACAACTACCGCTTCTCTATCAGCATACGACCAAGTTCCCACCGGTTCCCCAATCTTCTCATGGTTGCTCGTATTCCAGTCGGTTCCACGTGGAGTTAAGAATATGGCATTATGTCTTGGACCACACTGGGATCTATTTTATGCCGACTAGCACGGGTGTACTGCTAGTAGGCACTGTCCAGCCGTTTACCAAACCTAGTTCGCCTCAATAACGAATCAGTGTCAGCTGAAAGAGATGGTCAAGATATTCAATACATCTTCGGAGATTTATTCCCGATTGAAGTGATTTTGTCTTCTGTTACGACACTACTTTATGCGTTTTTAAATAGGCGCATTGTAACTCTTTTTCTATTTTTTTTAAATGAAGTGTATGAAAACTAGCCCCCCCTAGAAATTTTCCTTAATTGCGCCCATGTATATATATATATATATATATATATATATATATATATATATATATATATATATATATATATATATATATATATATATATATATATATATATATATATATATATATATATATATATATATATATATATATATATATATATATATATATATATATATATATATATATATTAGGGTGGGGAAAAATGATCGATTTTCCAGAACCAAGTTTTTTTGGTTCCTTTTGGGATCCCAAACAACCCTAAACTTATCTGAAGTCGATTGGTCTTGTCTCCGCTTGGCGCATTGCATTTCAAATTTTTATGAAAATTTTTATGGGAAAACTTACTAGACACAAAAGAGCTAGGATGTCCCTAAAGAGATCTATAGCTGTTCAAAGTTGAGTTTGTCGATTTAATTGCAGAAAATCTTCTTTTCTGCCAACATTAACAATGTACCGGCGTCAGTAGGATTCCCATCAGAAGTAACCTGTCTTAACGAGTTTATACACTCAGCTGGACCAAGCAAATAAATTTAGGTCAATATTCTAGTCGTAGGTGGAATCTACAACGTCTTTCAGAGGTTACTTCTGATGGAAATCTTACTAACGCCGGTACACTGGCAATGTTGGCAGAAAAAATGATTTGCAACATAAATTTCGACATACTCAACTTGAACAGCTCTAGAATTTTTTTAGCTCTCCCTAGCTCTTTAGTGTCTTCGGCCAAGTTGTTAGGCATAAAAAAAAACCTACCGTTTGAAGTCATGAAACCTATGGTTTGAGCCATTTTGAGCTCTTTAGAATGGAAAATGCAAAAAAGTTGGTTTTTCCATACAAATCTCCATATAAATTTAAAATGCAATGCGCCAAGCGGAGACAAAACCAATCGACTTGCAATAAATTCAGGATTGTTTGAGGCCCCAAACAGAACAAAAAAAACGTGGTTCTGGCTTTCTGCTATCAAATTTCGTTTTTTCCATATAACGATTCCTCACCCTAATATATATATATATATATATATATATATATATATATATATATATATATATATATATATATATATATATATATATATATATATATATATATATATATATATATATATTTATATATATATATATATATATATATATATATATATATATATATATATATATATATTTATATATATATATATATATATATATATATATATATATATATTTATATATATATATATATATATATATATATATATATTTTTTTTTTATGTGAAGAAGGCGACATTGAAATGTAAGTTTGAATACGAGAAACACCTTTTCTAAAACCTCTGGAAAAAATGATATAAAAATGTTTGAATTAATAGCATGCAAGGTTGATCTTTCAGGATCTAATTAAAATCACTGAAGGAGCCTTTTCTCAACGTTAGTCGTGATCAGGCATTTCAATAGTTACGGTAGAACGACTTTGCACTGCGACAATCATCTTCTTTTGCTTCTGACGGTGGCGAGGTTGGCTGTCTAAATACATTAGTGAACAAACACGTCAAACGAGCACTCGCCACCACGACATTTTTTCCTAAACGTATTTTGACATTTTTTGTATAAATGAGAATTACGCACGTTGTGTGCGAGAATTTTAGAAATTACTTGTATCATTCATCTCGTAAGATTCTTTCTCAACCATAATAGGATTGAGTAAACAGAAATAAAACAAAATAACGTCGCCTAACGAATGACAGTGTGCGTGAATGTCAATTGACTAATTGTTATTTGTACGAAGTCGACTGTCGTTCTACAGTTATGAGCGAAAGCCTATATAATGCGACGCACACTAACGAAGCGAAAGCGAATAAAAGTGTTAACCGTTTACGAGTCTGGTCGTGATGATTTTGGTTAACAGTGGTGGCGCATTTTATCCCGAAAGCGATGAAAGTGTTTCTAATAAAACTTGTTTTCTACAAAAATTTCGTAAATCTATTGGCTTCATTATTTTTATGTATTTTTTTTTTGTACTTCACACTTTATAGAGCAAAAAATGTTATATTAAGCGTAAAAACAAGGTGGGTTATTTCACCGAGAGAACACTGTTTATAAAAGAAATAACAAGGCGCTCACCGTTATGGTAAATGTCACCTTATAACGGTTGCGTTGTGCGAAGCCGTTATTCGTGTTGATGGGACAGTTCTCATAACAGTGAGCTTCTTGTCATTTCTCTATATACAGTATTCTCTGATTTTACCCCACTGGCTCGCTTCATATCCTTTCCGTCCAATAGAATCGGGAGTTGTGTTTCACGTCGCTTGAGTGAAAGTGTAAGTGGATTAGAGTTCCGCGTGGGTCGAACGCTAACCGTGATGGCGAAAACAGTGAAGCTACTCCGTTCAAAAGTGTGCGCGTTCAAAGAACGATACCCCGCCGCGTAGAAAACGGACATCGTGCAGCTCTTTGTGGACGCCAGATACGCTCGTTCCGGTATCTACAACATCTTGACACTATTGGACAATAATCGGAGCATTCAAAGAAAGCCCGGTTTCGGACGTTGAACGACCCTGAGCGACAAGAGGCTTCAAAGGATGCTGATGAGGAAGACCGAGGAAAAAGTGGCTACAACGCTGCGATTGCTTGGCCGGGAGGGTCGGTGCGACCAGTACCTGACAAACATGGACATACATATCAGGAAGCCAACGGATGGCAACGACTGGCAGGGCACTTCGTATTTTACTTCCCCCACGAAGAAAGTGAGCTCCAAGGTGAAGTTCATTTCACACACAAAGATCCCCAAGAAGGTGCTGCTGTGGCTGACAATTAGCGAGAAAGGGGTGTCAAAGCTGCTCTTCTTTTGAACCGGCATGAAATACCGAGTTAACCTTGAAATACCATAAGGGTGAACGGTCATGAAATACCATAAGACGCGGTGTTTTGGCCGGATCTGGCGTCGGCCCACTACTTGAAGAGATCGTATTTTTTTTATTTTTTTTTTTTATTTGGTAGAAGTGATCGTTGGAGGAGACCCAAGTCGGCTAGCCCGCTCAAATTTTTCAAGCTAATATAATTACCTTCCATGGGAAATCTATCAAACTCAACTTTCTGTCTTAGTTTTTTTTTTCAACATCCGAAAAAAGCCCATTTTTCAATGCAAACGTTTTTAACTAACGTTCGACATCAGACTGAGTAGAGCCAAGAAAATCCGATCGGATCGAGATCTTCAATGTCTTCAAAGGAAAATTCTTTGGGCTCCGGAAAAGCTCAGTTAAAAAATTAAACTGAACGTGATTTGAACGCCAAGCCGTGCTAACCAGGCATGGAGAAAACAGCACACCAAAGCGCGTGGGGCCCATCTGCTAAAAACACACCACACAGGACTATTCGTATTACCCTCCGTCACTAGCTGAAGACAAAACACTGGAGAGTCATTCGTGAACACGCGAGTCGAAGGTTTTAACTTCGGCACATGAGGCAACCGAGGGCTCGCCACGACGAGATCTTCAATGGTATAATATTGGAAAGCTTGGCGGTAGTCAACACACGGTAGTTTACAATGATGCGTTTGAGAAAACACGTGTTAGCAAGCGGGCTTCCGAGGGCTCACGAATTCGAGAACACTCGGGCATGTGTTTGCCGAGGCTTCTAAAGGGCTGTTTTATTTAGAACACTGTGGGTTTCCGTTTTGTATAAACACTGAATTGCAATAAAAATACCCTCTGTGGCATCGCCTAAAACACACACGCAGAGGTGTGGTGGGTTTGATCATGCCTGGTGCTACCATAATACACTAAAGTCGCTTTTTACGCGGGGGATACGTGCCGCGTAAAAAACCGCGTAAATTCCGGAATCCGCGTAACAAAAACCGCGGAGTCCGCGTAAAAAAAACGCGTAAATTCCGGAATCCGCGTAAAAAAACCGCGTAAAAGTGACCTTAGTGTATATCTAACTAATGGTAGCAGTGATCATAAGCTCCTACAAGGAAAGAACCCCAAGCAGTATATTTATATCGCAAATTCTTTCATTTCAATTATCATAAAAGTACTTAATACACGCAAAAGTTGAAGTCTTGTACAATCAGTGTGTCTTCCCGATTCGCACAAATGTTGCACAGAAATCGCACAATAAATGTGTGAAACGCATAACGCAACAGTTGTACTGCGAATACATTGACATAGAATGAAATCAGAATATGTATCATATACCGACACTTTATTTCTCACGTCGAGTGTATTGGTGACTAGACTAGACGCATCACATACAATTTGCATGTTGCTCTTTCGCTTCTCTTTCGGTTCGGATTGCGACGCGCAAGGCGATATTTCGTTGCTTCACGCAATGAGCGAGACACCCGTGCTGTACATACTTGATACCATAGTGTTGTTAGTCTCACTCATAGTGTCGGTGCGTGCTTGCTGCTATTCAGAGGAATGCATGAAGAAGAAAAAGTATCTCGAAAGCGTGTGTGCAAAAGACTTGAAAAGCGTAGCATATGTCTCGTCCTCAAGTAGAAAGGAGGAGAATGGTTTGCTTCTCGCTCGCTTTGCAATGCTGCTTGATACCAGTTGAAACTATTAAGGTGTAGTAGTTTGGAGCTGCCAAATACATTGGAGAAACGCTAGAGCATTAATTGCGTTATGCCCAACACGCAACCATTGTACTGGTTCCGAATTACATCAACAATTGCACTAAAAACGCACAATTTTGTACTGGTTTCGCACAATCCAACTTTTGCGTGTATCAGTTCATGATACATTTTTGAAAACTTATGCTCGTTTTCATGGCAAAAAGCTGAAGAAAAAAACTGAGCAATTTCTGTCACAGTGTGATACCTCAGAAACGATGTTTATAAGACAAACAGTCACAATTCAGAACACGAGTATACAGAAATAATTGAGAGGCATCAAGAACAACTGTCAAATATTTTTGAATTCAGCGCACAGGACTCTGTCGATGTAACTGTACTTACATTCCTCCATACACAAACACATACTCCATACAGCTGTTATTCTAAACAATGATACGAGAAACAACATTGAAACATCAAATTTTGGTTAAATGACCCACATCACTCGATTGCGAATGAGCCGTCGACATCACTGCTACTGCCTATGAGCAATTAAAACCAAAACAAGCCCAATGACAGCAGCATCCCACCCATACTGAATGTATCCTCCGGCCTTGAGGCTGCGACGAAACAGATTTCTCTTGAAATATGATTGTCGGCTTTGTGACCATGAAAGTGTGAAATAAAAGATCGTGAAAATAATGACAACTCACAGTAGCAATTAGCGAAAATGGCAACCCGAATATGGCGGCGTTGCTTCGACGTTCACGACAGTACTTACTGACTCTAGACACTCGTTGTGTACAATTTATGGCATATAATGGTTGCCCTGGTGCAATTACCTGGAAATGACAAGAAAAAAAGAACTATATCAATCAAGTATCAGTTGAAAGTGAACCATACATCTATGTGTTCAGTACAGTGTTACAACACAGAATGGACATAACTAAACATTTAACACCTTCAGTCCTTAGTAGGTCGTCTGAGGAATTTCATCAAATACAAATGCATAAATCAATCCATACACATTTCACCCATTACAATTCATGACAATGCTGTTGTACATTGTTACCAAAACACTTTTTATACTTTTTGATTAATCTGATTAATAAAAATTCTAAAAGAACATGTTGCCAAACTACTCTGTACAGTGAAATAAAAACCACGATTATTTGTAAAATGATAACCATTGTAGTGAAAACTTATGCTAATGTGCAAGGAACGTGATGATGACGCCGTGTACTGATCAATGTTGCCCGGATATATCTGGAATATGGCACAGGACGGTGCCACAGTATCTCCTCCGCTCGCACGTGGTCTGAATTTAGAGTTCATTTCTAGCTGGAACTCACTACTGAAATTCCAAACACGCTTCAGCTATTAGTAAACAGTAACAAAGGGGAATACGGCATTGAGGTTGTAAAATTATTACAATCGAAATCACGTGATCCGTTCAAACTACAGAGCTTTCATAATTGCATATGCTGTGTATATTTTTTACATCTAATAGTAAAAAAACATTTGGGGCTAGAATGCGTGAACACATTGTGAATATTGAATAATCAAACATTAAATTGCATTTTTCGTTCAGAACTTATTGAGCAGTATTAGCAAGATGGGATTCCTTGTTTTTTCACTAAAAAGCAAAAAATTCACTTTCTCAACCTGCTGTTTTTGAAGACGTCGTGACCCCAGTGTGTGTCACTCTACACACGCTAGTGTCAGTAACAAAATCAACGACAAACCATCTGAGGAAAAAAACAACATAACAGTTATTATCTGATGTCTTGTATGACCTTCTCTACTTTATGCGCAACCGAGTTAACCTTCTTTGCGCAAGCTTATCATTATATCAGGATGGTAGATCAAGTGACATTTAGTAGTTTAGTAGTGACATTTGTATATCGTTCCTATTAGGTGATATACCAGGAAACGTGTTGTCCTAATTATAGATATATTAACAGCAACAGCAATAATCAAATTCACCACTTGTTCAAATTTTGTTTCATGATATGAATGAAATCCCTAAAAGTATTACACGTACATATACATGCACACACGCTTGAAAACATAGACCTGAAGGACAACATGCCACTATCGAGCAGTCGCGTTGATATACGATCGTTGTCCTATCGCACCTATTACTACACGCGTTATTATCCAACGCGGTCACCCCGTTCGCAACATATGTATCTACCTACACGCCTTTAAGTTAGACTTACGGGTTCACTAGCAAAAAGTATACAATAGTCCTCTCAGTAATAACAATCAGACGTTCAGACCATATATTGGCGTGACGAAACAACGTTGCCCTAAGTCTTCTTGTTACTGCAGTCCAACTTCTAGGGCCGAATCAGTGTAGAATGTGGATAACGAGACTTACTAGTGAATATCCCTCATCGAAGCTGGCAGGAATAGTAATGTTAAATCAAATTTAGATACTCTGTGCTTAATATGAAGTTTAAGGCAAACACTTCAGGAACTGATCCCTCGAGGCAGCCGGAATATATCAGCAGGGTACCTACAACCTGTCTGCATTTGTTTTTTTTTTTCTAGTCTTGCTATGTGTCTCACGGGTGGAACAGTCTAGACCAGATGGACTGATGACGGCCTGGGCGGAAGGGCACCAAAGCACAGTACCTGAACAATCCAGACACACTGACGACTTGAACATGTAACCTCTAGAACTTAAATCAAATCAAATCGATCTCCGTACGTTTCATACAGCTCTATCATTCAAGACAATTTACGATCACCCTGCAAATCAGTGATCTTTTTGCAGCGGACGGGCAAGCGAACCTTATAGCGAACGGATATCCTTGACAACCTGTTTGAGTCTCACGTCGCCATCGTCGTCATCGTGGATGTTGCGATAGTGCGCCTGCATCACGTGTTCGTATGGAACTGTGAAGCAATCGGACGGACCCGCCGAAAAAGCACACCACGTAAAGTGCATATTAAAAAAGTTACGAAAAACTGGTCCGACAACATGCTGGTTTGTTCACGTTGGAGAAACGAAAAAGGGCATTGACGAACGTAAATTTCTCTAACTTGAGGTACGGTGTCCGCTTTACGGGAGATTCATTATCGTTGTTCGCAGATATTAGCTATGCGTTTTAACATCTTTTTAGCGCACACAACCACAAACAGATAGTAGTATTTTTTATGCGTATTAAAAAAAAATATAATTCCAATGAGAAAAAAAACTGTTCGTTATATCTTAGAGCGTAGATTCATGTTATTCAAATTGGACGTTAAAAAGCATGTAGAAAAATACCAAACTTCATAAAAAAATCATAAAAAAATGTTCCGAAGGTCGAGGTCAAGGTTGCTTAATAAACAGATAATATTGTTTAAAGTATACTTTGGGGAGAAATCGTTTTTCTAAAGTTAAAGTTAAATGCACAACAAGTCGATTTTTACGAATAGAAAGATTTGAGCATGAATCTCTGCTTTTTGATTTACGTACGTGTTCTTTCATATTTTTCTAATTTTATATGAAGAAGAACTCTACAATCAGTCTCGAATTCGGAAATACTTTAACTTTTAAGAAATTCATGTAAATATTTTTCCCGTATTCCTGGGACCGAAAGAGTAACTGCGACCATTGAATATCCTTTGTGGCTGGCCCCGATAACTGCACATAGATTGCGAAGTACTCGTACTCATTAGTCTCCTTGCATATGTATTTTTTATTTGAATAAATGTATAATGAATCGGAGGTATAAAAAAAAAATACCTAAAACATGTTTCAGAAGCATTCTATTAAAATGAAGATTATACATAGAGAATTATTTGAATGCAAAACGGTTACATAGGTTTTGGTCCCCATATATTTCCCTCATAGAAGAATTCGAAATACGAATACAATTTTCAAACAATTTTCAAACATTCGAACAACAACTTATATATTTAGATACTCAAAGAGTCCTCGAATCCAATCTGTTTTTACTTTTAAACTCTCGATACATACAAGACAGACTGAGGATGTTAGAGGGGAGAGATTCTCGGTTTAAGTGAAGCAAGTTATTTCCGAAAATCCAACCATACCGACCATAAGACGTGATGCCGAATTTTGCATACCAACCCAAATAAAACCGAATACTTAACCTTTGCAGCAATCCTCACTGGTTTCTTCGAAATACTATCACACTAGGGGTGAAGGTGGAACGAAAATATATAGCATTTGAATTATGTAATCAAATTTGCTCTTCGCCGTCTGGTTTACCTCGTTGGGGTCATTGATCAGTGGCAAACTAAGCCATCTTCATGCGATTCAGGTTTTCTCAGTCACTTTTTTTCTAGCAAGAAAAAAAAATTCCGAAAATTTTTGTGAGACTTAGCTAACTTAAGTGAAGTTAAATTACGGACAATACGAGTTACGCTTCACACAGTTTTACCTGAACACGTTTCAACCACGAGTTTCCATCAAAAGAGATGGCTCGGTTCTTTCTTGCCAATCTTTCTTGTCAAGAATTTAGGCAATGACTCAAGGTAGCTTGCAAGTTCGTTTAGACATTCGCTTTGTCAAGAAGGTGAAGCATGACTAATTGGCAGCGACCCATTGGAAACTATGTACTCACAAATTAGTGCTTTTTAGCACCTGTTCAAACCGAGTTAAGTCATAAGCGGCGAGGTCTAGAGGGCGTCGCCGCAGTCGTCACTCGGTCGTACCTTGTAATGTTCGATATATTGCAAAAAAAAAATGACTGGAAGGTTCACTCATACAAGACTGCTCGTTCTACTGTAGTCGTAGAGCTTTAGTTAGCCAGGAATCATTTTTATTGTGATACCTGACAAGAATGCAGTAAAAATAGTAATTTTAACGAAGAGTACTAAATTACGCAAAGCGTCTGTCCGATTTCCTCACGTTTCCATATATTAAACTGAATTATTCATAAATGATTCGACAAAACGATATAATTACTTAGTCTGTGTCTCAGACTGCTGCAGAGACTGACGAACTATCTCGTAGTTCTCTGATGCACGGATGATGGCTGTTCGATATGGAGGGTTCAATGAGCGTCTATATAACCAGGTTATACTACGATCTAATTAGATCGAGCATCTGGGGTGAGTTATGAAATCATGCTATGGAGGTCGTTTATCTGTAATAAGTACATTGAAAGCGTATATGCGGCTGGATACATATATTGAATGTACCTAAAATGTTAGCTTATTTGGGCGTTTATTGTACCAATTTTTAAGATATGGTTTCCATCTCATGTATACGAATAGTTTCGGTTTTCGTATTACAAAGAATCGACCTAGATCGATCATTTCCAATTAGAAAGCTAATTTGCGCAGTTGTTTATTTTATATTGAAATATCATGTTGTTATATTATATTACATCGTTCGAGATCGCGATCACTTTCCTGAAGGAGTCTATTAAAAAATGACGCTAATCACTAAAACATAATGGCTATGTAAAAATCTGTTCGTTTTTTGAAAACGTGTTCTCAGTAAAAGTGCACATAGTAGAATTGCAGTTCTGCAGGAAAATAAAAACTTTAAAATTGTCACACTAGCGCAGAGCCGTAGCTACTCCGTTTTGCGTGGGGGGCAGGGAATTTTTATTTAAGAAATCGTTATTTTTTGTAGAGTAAGCAGTTTAAAGCCGTTATGTGCTCGACAGAAAAATTACCTTTAGTGGTGTCCCGGAAGAATTTTCGTTTTTCCGAAAATCTGGTTTTCCGGGTTCATATTCCAAAAAAAAACAAACTGCGAATATGCGTATAGTTAAAAGTAAGCAGGGATATAAACTTTAGAATTTTTTTCTTGCAGCTAGCTTGTTGCTAAAAACCATGAAGGAAAAAAATCAGCATATTTTAATAAGTTTGCAGAATTAAAAGAACAGGTTTACATAGTGTAATTGAGCTTCAGGGGACAAACTTTTACGCAGGCTCAGCCATTTTTACTATAAATGAGTAAAAGCTTCGTACATTTACTTCGTACGCCAATGAGATGTATGAAAAAAATAACATTCGAATATCGTTTAACGGTAAGGTTTAAAATTTTTGTTATCTCGAAGAAAGCCCCATGCTAAATTTCAGCTAAATCGGACTTTGGGAACACGTGTGATCGATGTTTCAACTTTTTGACTAATGAAAAAAATGCACATCGATTTTTTTTATACCAAATGCCTTGAAAATTCATGAAACGTCGAATCTACGGTAATTAATCGGATTTTTTTGAAAAAAATCAACTTTCTGGCGCTCAAAAATTTTTGAGCTGGGGCCAATGGAACAAATCGCTTAGCGGTAGAGCTGATGATTTTTTTTTTAAAGACGAAACTTTTGAGCCCTATCACTGAACAAAATTTAGAGAATCTGTTTTCATTGGCACCCTAATACATAGGTTACGGCTGGGTATTTGTATTCGAGCTCGACGTGAAGACCGCTCTTGATTAGCGAAACTGTGTATTTTCCACTTATTTTCTTCAAATGTTCAAATGTCTTGAGGGTGCGACCGTGTGCGATCTAAAAACTAAGGACAGAAGAGAGTTTTTAAAAGTTCTACTCTGAAGCAACATTGAAGAAATTACAGCGTTAGAAATCCAGCTTCGAGAGTCACCTCATTTAAAACCAATGTCAACCAACGATACTGAGATATTCTATTCACGAAAAAATACTGATAAAATGGAGCGATTCAACCGTCAGCCTAAATTCTAAATTTTACGTAGGCATTGTTTGATCAGTGTTTATTATCAGACCGGGTAGAGTGTGGAATTCCCAGTGCGTAGTCCGGTCAGACTACAGTTTTTATAGTCCGATTTTATTTCGAACCGAAACGGAACAGAGTTGTTCGGGCCAGGTAAGGGACTGGGTTATGCTTCCGAGATGTGAATAATTCCGACCAAAATATATTGAACTGAACATGAACATGAATCACAAGAAGCAATTAAGATTTGAAAAAACTAGTATTGTGTGTCGTTTTTTCCCACGATCTGCTCAATCTAAGAAATCAAGAAGTGAGGAATAGAAACTTCTGGAAAAATTGGTCTAATTCCACAGCCAAACTTGTTTTTCATTGTTCTAATGTAATCAAACATGTAAAACTGTGATTGGTTCTTTCTCAAAAATGACACTTTGAAAAACTGATATTTTCACTCCCAGACGCTGAACCGGACATCCGAAAGGGAAGTATGCGGATCGTCAGTTTCAACTTTGACGCGAATCAAGCTGGCTCACCAAAATATTGAAAAATTTATCCTCTTTGGCATATGAGTTCGACCAAAAAACTGACTGATATCGTTACCATTGAAAAAATACTGGAGACTATTCAACAATGCTTATTGCTTATATATCAGATTTTTCTTTTCGATTTTTTCACCTAATATCAATCACATACATGAGAAAATTGCGTGGTGGGGCTAAGCCCCCCCTAGCCCCCCCGGTAGCTACGGGCCTGCACTAGTGTAAAAAGATAAAAAATGCTCAAAAATACTGTACTTAGTGAAACCTACACTAAAAATGGCATTTTTCCATGAAATTTGCACTCTACGAAGTATTACGAAGCTTTATTCTTCTGGAAAAGAAATTATTAAAATGTCAAAAAGGTGTTTTTTACATGTTAAAATTTTACGCGAATATGGGAATTTAAGCGTTTATTTTCACGCGGTTTTTTACCGCCACCTTAAAAGAGACTGTACATTCTTTTTTTTCGTACACGCAAAAGTTCAAGCACAGACTAACAGACATAACACTTCGAATAAATTTCCAACAAAATCATCGTTCGGACGATTCCAGTACTTTACGTTAGTAACACTAGCACCATCTGCTGCCGTGTTCGCGCTGCGTCATGTATTTCGACATCAGTGCTAGCGTTACGGCTTGTGTCAAATGGGGAACCACAAAATATTAGAGTGCCTATAATATAACTAGAGTGGCGCCATGTCATCAAAAGTAACGCTGGTAACACTGGTAACACTCAACATCCTTTCTCTTTTCCCCACACGAGTTTAATGGGTTGTTTGCTCAATTGGAATGACACTGACAGATATTCTCTATTCCAATTTTGACAGTGTCGCCACTCTATATATATTTACAGGCACTCTACAAAATATGTATGAGATTGCATGACAGCGCCCCAAGCGATGTTGTCGCGCGAAGACTGTTATTGGATTGGGAATTTGAAATGATCGTTTTTTATGACGATAAAGCTAGGTTCCAGTGTTACGTCTATTAGTCTGTGGTTATGTATAGGGTAGATGATCCAGTAATGGAGGGTCTAAGCACCAGTGTTTTTTAAAAAGGAGAATATCAATATCCAAATCGCATATATCAAACCCATTTTTCTTTGGTGTTATAGAAAATATCATAAACTGTCATGTACAATTACAGTTTGTATATGTTTTTAACAAAGTTAGTGTGAAAAATGAATAATTGTACACCAATCTTATGTTCCAGTTATGGAAGCAATGTTCCTATAATGGAGGAAACTGTGCCAGTAATGGCGGTAGTTGATTTTTTCATAGGCTGCAGCAAATGAATTACGATTTAGTTGTTTTTATGCTCTAAGGTAGCATTCCAAACCTCTTCTTCCACCGTAGGCAATCGTCTAGCATGAGCTGTGATAATTATTCGTTTTGAATTTAATGGTGAAAAAGTTATGAGATAAAAAACAAACTACTGCTTTTGCTCCAGATGATGCTTCGCAATGCTAGAAGGATCTTATCCGGTAGTTTTACCCCACTCTACTTTGATCTTTGTGTCTACTCAATTTTGTTCTGCAAATCAAGGGACACTTTACGAGCGCTTGTATGAATCAAAAAATTCGAATGTTATAATGAAAATATATATAAAAAAAAAACAAACAGGTCATGTAACAATTGTTTAAATAGTCCAAATCAGAGATAATCAGTAGTAAATAATTTTCTGTACTGCATCACAATAGCGCTTGGAAAGCTTTGAAGCTTGAAGAAGCTCAAGTTTGTCCTTCTGCATCTCATCAACTTTCAGCTGTTCTCTCATCTCTTTTCTCTGTTATATATCCTTGCGTTTCGGCGGTACCTACCACTGGTGTAAGGTGAAATAAAAACTTACCTATAATATCAAAATGTAAGAATAACGGTAACTGAACTGTACTGTGTGAACCAGTCAGATTTACACACGAAAGTAGTTCGCGCACCACTTTTTGTTTATATCTGCTGAGTTAAAACCTAACCTCAAATGTTAGCTGGACCACTACCACTATTACTGGAACATGGGTACTTGAATTGTTCCTATAGTGGAGTTTCAATTTATTCAGTATTTTGATGATTATTTGTGATTTTTTCGATTGATTATGGTAAGAAAACTAGTTAAGAACAGTTCTGCGAAGACTGTTGCCACAGAAATCGTGTTTACATTGATATTTCAAGCTACGAAATTTCACTGTTGCGTTACAAATTTCGTAAGAAACTTGCTGTTTTTGTCACTCTTGAACGAATTAATAAATACAAAGTGTTTAAATAAGATTTCAAACCAATATAGTTTACTAAATCGTAGACATATTTCCACAGAATCAATAAAAATTATCTGATAATATAGTATTATCCCGGAAAATGCCTTAATAACGCTAAATGCTGGTATACCACCATTTCTGGTACACCCACCATTACTGGCTCATCTACCCTAATACACACAAAATCGTAGTGTTTTGGTAGACTTCGGTTTTGAGCAAACGATCAGTTTTGGGGCGCTCAAAAAACCGCTCGTTACTTTCGTGAGTCGGTACGTATCAAAAGCTCGTGCATCCCTAATCACCGTCAGCAACCGAAACAGCAAGCCTCGTTGCAACAGAATTCACTGACGCTGGTGCCAGTAACCGAATGCATATGAATAAAACCAGAATCATCCTTAAATTCAAAATGTTTGGAACAAATTCAATGTCTTTTTAATTGTTATTAACTCGATGATGTTTTTAAATGACATGATAGTGAATCGATCAGTTCATATTTGCGTTAACCTAGTCAGTACCAAAATCATCAGTATTGATTACTGCTTGCACTGCTTTAACGATAGCAGCATTCTTAAAAATATTACCAATACCAGTACGAATCATCATGACAATACTAGCACCGGGTAATTCCTTAAAAGTGTTTTGATTTTGAGCCGTCCAATACATTGAACATTCGCTAGAGCACCAAATGCGTTATGAACAACACACATTCGTTGTACTGGTTCCGAAACAGTACAGAAATTGCTCTAGAAAAACGCAATATTGATCTGGTTACGCACAGTCCAACTGTGACTTGTACAGGTAAAGAAAAGTAATATTTTTGGATTTTGGAATTTCTGTGTGTTAGGTATAGTTTTCACTCGACTAAATAAGTTCTTTGAGCTCGTCTTGATCATATTGGTTAGGGGCCGTTCAATAATTACGTAAGCATAATTTTTCATCTTCTCAGTAACATCAATCGATAAAGATTAGTATTAACATTACTCATCATTGACGGTAAACTCATTCTTCGCCCACACCTGTGCTGGATGGATCTCAGCATCGGCCAAACCTTCAGGAAACTTAATTACCTCAGTTATCTCTCCTGCATCAATATACTTTGCATTAATCCACTCCACGTCTGAGCTCCAGCTTCCTCATCCTGAAGCAAGCCAAATACTTCTTTCTTCTTCTGCCCTTAATTCGAGTTAATCGTCCTTCCGTAATTTTTTTTATGAATTTAACCGACCACACTTTCATGAACATAGTTATTCGAACGGCTGCATTAACTAAGTTTTTCTTGCGTAAGATAAAAAACTCTCTCCCTCCCAACCTTGTAAGATAACGTAAGAAAATTGCACACACCCCCTCCCCCCTTATTTGCTTACGTAATTATTGAACGGCCTCTATAGAAAATAGAAAAAAAAATTATTTCGTAATTATCTTATCCGTATGTTCACCTGACCAGTCGCAAAGCTTTAGAGTAATTTAAATGGTATTTTCATTGTTTCGGGCAAGGCTTATTTTAGCATTCGCTAAAAGTACCACCATCTGCATTACACGAACCTTTTCCGTGAGATGTTGCGAAAAACTTTGAGCAATATTATTAAATATTTCCGCATTCAATGGGTACTGTACACATTTCGCTAGGGGGACTGACTACAATGAAGAAAATTACGGTACTTTTATTGAAAAATGAATCAATAGCATCGGTTAGTATATGATAAAGCCACTTCTGGTAGTAGACTCCAACTTGGTTTGGCATCCAATATTTGGTCTGTCTAGAGTCACTATAGTAAATCAAATTCCATCGGGGCTTTTAGTGACCATAGAAACAATCAATTAATACAAGGTCGAATACCATCCAATATGAGTACTTTCAAAACCGCAATGACCGAAAAACGACCTCCGACGCCATCTTCGATTTCGGAAACCGGAAGTCATTATCTTGAATTTTAAAATGACGTCAGGAATTGCATCTGGTCTCTGAACATCATCCCAATTCTGGAAATACCCATATTGGGTGATATTCTGCCATTTTTGGCTCTTTTACATACACTGAAGTCGCCATTTTGGAATCAAAAATTTCATCCGGGGTAGTTTTCCGGTCTTTGAATAACGTCCCGGCTTTGAAAATACTCATGTTGGATGGTATTGGACCTTGTTTTATTAAATTGTTTCTATAGCCACTAGAAACCCCAGACAATTTTAAGATTTTGTTAAAATATTCATAAAACTTCTCAGTTTCGGATCATATCCCCAGTAAACTGGGTTTCCTAGAATGGCGAAATTTTTGCAGGCACCACTAACGCTTATTTAACAGTAGATGACTTACTAAATCGGTTAGTAAACGGCTGGGTAGTACACCCGTACTAGTTGGCATAAAATAGACCCCAGTGTGGTTCATAGAATAATGCCCAGCAACTCCTATCCCTACCTCCGTGTGGTACCGATTGGGATACGAGCAACCAAGGAAAGATCGGTGAACCGGTGGGAACTTGGTCGTATGCTGACAGGGAAGGGGGAGTTGCTCTCCTTGGAGAGCAGCTTACCTGAGCGTCTGTTCCCCAGGTTAGGGGCGGCTCAAACAGCGACTAATCCGGAGCGGACGGCTGAACTATGGAATTCGATGTCTCGCCAGCTACACCCAAGACGACAGCCCCGTCGCGAGACTCCTAGTAAGGCAGCATGCTGAAATAAACATACTACAAACAATCCAGGGAATCATCCGAATCGAAACAATTTGTATAGACCTAGGTAAACGAAAAAGGACAACGATTGGAAACTTGGCACATGGAATGTTAGGGCTCTGCTCGAATCGGCACGCGCGGATATCTTGGCCAGAGAGCTACGAAAGATAAAAGAGGAGGTAGCAGCCATACAAAAGGTGCGTTGGCCTAAAACCGGAGAACGTGAATTCCGGGCACTTCTTTCAAATACAACATCTACTACAGCGGCGGCGACAGAGCGGAATGGGGCGTCGGGTTTGTGCTACTCGGAAACCAGATGAAACGTGTCATTAGGTGGAGGCCTATCAATGACCGTCTATGCGTATTGAGGATCAAGAACAGGTTCTTTATTTACAGCCTTATTAATGTGTACGCGCTGACAAACGATAAAATCGATGACGTAAGGGAGTTCTATGAGCTCCTTGAGAAAACGTATGGAGAGTGCCCACAACACGTCATAAAGATCGTCATCGGAGATACGAGCGCACAAGTCGGATGAGAGGATTCTTTTGTCTCGATATTGGTAGGGAAAGCCTTCATTCTACCACCAACGACAACGGTTTGAGGTTAGTGAACTTCGCCGCGGCCAGGAGAATGGTCATCTGTAGTACCCATTTTGCACGTCTCCACATTCGAAGGCACACCCCAAAGGAGAGGCCTACTCCCAGATCAACCACATGCTGATCGATTGCCGGCACTTTTCAGACGTCATAGATGTATGGTCCTTTCGAGGACCAAACATCGACTCGGACCACTATCTCGTAGTAGGCAAGATTCACGCCCGGTTGTTCAACTTATTTAAATCGAGATCGGCGAGGAAGATACGTATAGACATCCAGAGGTTATCATCGGAAGGATTTGCTGCAGAGTATACTCGGCAAGTTGACAGATCGGTGAACCAGCTGGAGTGGACCTGAACATTGAAACAGCGCGAGAAGTGATAGGTATGATAACGAGAACCACGGTGGTTCGAGTCTGAGTGTCTAGAGGTGACTGAAGAGAAGAACCGGGCCTACGCCAACACGTTAGTAGTAGCTATTCGTGTGAATTTCGAAGTGGTTGACGAATTTGTTTATCTCGATACTCTCGTGACATGGGACAACGAGTTGAGCCGCGAAGTAAATAGACGGATTACGGCAACGAATAGAGCCTATTACGGATTGCGTAGCCAGCTTAGGTCCCGCGAATTTCGCGAAATCCGTACGAATTTCGCGCTGTATAGGACTCTAATCCTCCCGGTGGCGCTCTACGGACATGAATTGTGGACGTTGAAAGAAAGCACAGCTTTTTTACAGTCCTCAACATGCCGAGCTCGCGGGTCTTCCGAGGCTTCCTGCATTTATATGTGTGATAAAGTCAACGCTGCGTTGCTAGTATCCCACCCATCGAGAACACCAAACATATTGATAGCGGCAAAATATTCAGTAATGCTTCCATGATTACTAGCTTTCAGCTTTTCTCTAGGTTAGCTTAGAAATTCAACAACTTCATAAACAAACAATATCGCACGCTTAGCCTGGGGGCCAATAGCGGTTTCGATCAACTAGATTAGTTGGGAGAATTCGTTATCGATATTGTTTATGGCACATTTCGCATGTGTAGAATAAGTGCAGCGATACACCTTGTCCCAGCGCGAAAATTTCCAGCTCGAAAAGATCCTCGACTCGATCGGGAATCAAACCCGATATCACAGAGCTAGCCGACCAACATCGCTAACCACAGAGCCACGGGGACCACTGCAACAACTTCATATCTTAGTCTAGATAAATTTTATAAAAAACATATTCGAAGTTGCTAAATTTGAACACCTACAAACTTTTATTAACCTCGAAAAGATAGTCTGCGTCAATTTGACTCCTCGCTTTCAGCAACATCGCTTTTTTCTGATAGTGCGTCGGTTTTTTTTCGTTTTTTCTTGATCAATAAAGAAATATTAAAAGCTAAATTCTGGTGTTTTTTATTTATAGGTATGTTAACACCGTGATGACCATTCATCGATATTTTTTCAAGTAAAACATGCATTGTTAATTATTCAAAAGTCGGGAGTCAATTCGATGCATGATTATCCTTTCACGCACACGAAAATATGATTATCGTTTCAGGGTTAAATCCTAAGAGAGTGGTACCAGCCCCATAGACTAGTTGGCGCGAAATCATAAGCAAGGTAAAGAAGATAGAAAATCATCCTGTTTCCGATTTTTTTTCGAGAAATCGAGTTGTGAAAATGCAGGCAACTCTTCGACTAGCACGATTCTGTGAAAAAATAGCATTACTGATAATAAAAATATATCTTTTCGCAAGTAATTATTTATTGTGTGAATTTATCATCAAACAAAAGATGAAATGGTTTTGAAAGCTCAAGACCCATAGTCACTGATACCAGGGCAACGTAAAAATTCGATTGTTGCGGTAAAAGTTCTTTTGAAACAAAACCAGGTAACTGCAATTTAGGTTCAACATTCTCAGCTACATACCTAATTTCCACAACTATAATGCCGCCCTTTTTCATGCAGGCAGAAAACAGGAAGCAAAATTAATAACCGAAGCAGGGCGAAATACGCATAACCATCGATGTAAAAAGATTATCAACTGCAGACCACCTCTATGCCAGAAAATTGACTGTGACGAGTGTATATAATAGCAATACAGATTGTGACACACAGTCCCAGCAATAACAGTATCAGTAGCCAACATCAAGTAACGCAGCGGTAGCGTGAATAAACCTTCGACCTTGGCCGTGAAGGCAGCTGTGGCTGAAAGCACGTCGCCACTGGTTACAATACACCAATCGGTACCGCACTAGCAACTACATTCACCGGTAAAGGCGCGCCCTTGTTAGCGGTTCGAGTTTTTTCGAAACTGTATAGAAATACAAGCTTGGAAACGGGACAGTACGGATTATCACGTTTGTTGGTAATGAGAGTTATCGTAGCGTAGAGAAATTGAAGCCTCAAAAATAACAGATCACTGTTCTATATCATACGGTTCTGACCCGCCACAAATCCGCTTTTTTCGTGTTAAAATAAAACCTGTATCAACCTAGTAGAGTGATCTGACCATTCCCATCATAATGCTATTTATAACTAAATTCCGATTGCACGTCGATATTAGTAAAAATAACAAAAAATCATTTGGATTTCCACGGCTCATGATTTGCATAAAATAGCACATCATTCGACAAAAAATAAGTCCTTACATTTTTGGCGATATCATATGCTTTTTATATATAGTAAAGATTAAAATTGTTTTGGTAGGAACCTCCCAACTTAATCATTATGAATTCCAGTGAAAGATCAGTTAGGAAAATTGTTTCTTTTAAACAAAATCATGTATTAACTAAAATAATGAATTAAATCAGGATTAATTATTGTTTTACGATATATATAAGTAAAATTTCTAAGTAAAAAAATATTGTTATCGTTTTCAAGGACTTTAAATAAAGCTCTGAATATTCAGTATTCACTCGGATTCACTTGAACTCGGATTAATAACAATTTCGGCATGCTGAGTGGACTGGAAAAATAAAATAAAGCGTTTGCTAAAATAAAGCATTTGCTTTATTTTATTTTTTGTAACAGAATGATGGAAAAATTCGAAAGGTTTGATTGACACATTGACTTGTTTAATTCCTGGACTCGACAGTTCCCTAGGGTTTCTTGGCCTTAATCTCTGTGGAACCTTGAAGAACGAACACCTTCAGTATAGTTGTATTGGCCTGCGGAATACCAGAAGTCTATTTGTTTTGGTCATCATCGCTATCGTCTTTTTGGCTCGTTTCTACGGGCCCTATTACAGAACACGAGGCAAGCAACTCGCCTCGCCTCCAGTCACTGACGAGGCGAGCAAAATTTTGTATTACGGAACACTAGTGAAACTTGCAGAAGACAGCTGAGTCACGAACGAGTCGAGCAGTTTCGCAGACGAGCTATTCGTCCAAAATCTAGCCAACTCGCCATCTGTAATACCAAAATAAGTTCGGTGAGTAACTCAAATTGACACTTTACCACGTGGAACGACAACCGAAACAAATCAATTTTGACACCTTCGTGTGATGGTTTTTGCAACTTTCACTCAGTTTTGTTTCCGAGTGCCGCCCGGGACCAAGAAGTATAGTTTTAGTCTAGCCCTGATGTAGCTACACCGTAAAATCGAGTTAAAGAGTAATGTATTCAAGCGGGTCTATGTGTTTATGAAAGAGAGTGCGTGTTTGTACGTTGAGATGGGAGAGAGAGCTAAATTTTAAACATTTTGAGAGGATTTTTTGTTCGAGGATTGTGGTTAATAGATTAAAAAGGGTGTGTGTTTTGCAGAAAGTGTGCCAATCAGGATCTACCTTTTATATCATTACACCATCTTATATGACGATACTATTCAATAAATGACGTAGTCCTGTATAGTGATATGATTTTTGCCAAAATCAGAAGTCTCACCATTTAATTCCATTGGTCACCACCTAATTCCATTGGTACGAATAACTACATGACATAAGACTATGTCGTACCAGTATAACTCAATTACTATCAATTCACGGTCGATAGATTGGCTACTAACACTCGATATTAACAGTGGTCGGTCAACGTAGAAGCAATTACACGCTCTGCTTATTAAAAATTAAACGTCAAGGAATTAGTTTGTGCTGAAACCGAAATAAATGTATAAATGCTAGGCACAGCAAAAACCCACTTTTAGGAATGGCAATGGCTTCGATTGGTACTTCCGCTTTAGATTAGTCTTGCGATTAGTGCTGGTGACTACCGTGATGAACGATTGTTGACATCAGAAAAGTATTCCTACAACTATGCAGAAAAGTCATAGCAAATCCATTAATTTATTGTGTAACAAACTGGGCTAATCATTTACACCATTCATAATTCACCCAGTAAACCACAAATGGTTAGCTTCGGTTTATTAGTACAGACAACCCCACGGTAGCACTAGTATCTGAGGGTCCACATAATATGAAGCACGGTAGATAACCGGAAATAATGAAATCGTAAAAGGTAGTCGCGAAATCTGTCTAACGTAATTCTCGTTTGTTGTGTTATTATGAATTACTTCTGAAGCAGACTCAAGATCAGATGCGGAAAATCCAAAGACCGAAATTTCCAAGAATTTGCATGTAATAAAATAGGTTTACGTGCTCTACATCATACAACCCAACATACATAGTAATTATTCCCAGGAAATGTCAAAAACTCTAATCAGCTACGGCATACACTGGTAGAGTGGTAAACGATCTGTTGTTTGTCAGTTCCGACGGTTATCCAAGGTCAGTCATCTCATCAGTGACGCTAAGCTAATTCCGTAATTATCATTCCGGGAACGCGCGAGTCGTTCCCACCGGAAAACTGATCACGGGTAATATTGCTTACTTGCCTAGTAGTGCAGCCCAAGCAAGACATCGCGTGCAGTGTCGATATTGTTCGACTAGCCAAGTTGAACAATTAGCGACTAATAGTACCGCCCATCAATCACACATTGAACATCAAAAAAGTTACAATCATCGGTGCCTAGTCTACACTATGCCATACTGCGGTAAGTTGTCTAATTCCTCTCGCGCGGAGTGGTGAAAGTCTTCCAATTTGGTGAAAGTAGTTTTTCTACGATACTGTCTGTACGTAAGAACAGTTTCCAAGAAATTTGAACGTGATTAAAGCACAGACGTCATAAATTGCGCTTGGAAAAGTGCATTTCAATTGAACTGAATAAGCGCTTTTGTCAGACTTTGGCAAATCGGATTCCATGCATTTTTGGAAGTGATGTGAAATAAAATGCAAACATGTGCGTAGTCCTTGCGTGTAAGCTATAAAAAGGTAGGGCGTCGAACACAAATTACGTAACGCATGAAGGGGGGTGGGGAGGGGGGGGTAGTAGAGACAGTTACGTAACTGTGATGTTTGCTTGAAATTGAAAATTTTTGAGAGGGGTCAGGCTGATCAGCGTTACGTAATTTTAGGGGGGGAGTCATACCGAACGTTACCTATCGTTACATAGAGGGGAGGGCGTCTGAAATCTAGATTTTTAGCGTTACGTAATTTGTGTACGATGCCTAGGCCAAATGAGCCGTTGCGGAAAAGAGTGGTCTATGTGCCATCGAGCAAATTTTTCAGGAGAAGCAATTTTTGAAAAATCTCTGAATAAAATTCTGTTCAACAGATTTTTTCAAACTAAATGTTCTAATATTTGATGATGATGATGATGATGGTCCCACCTCTTACCCCTACAAAGGTTTGAGAAAGACGATTTATCTACAAGATAATTATTATAAAACAATTAAACCAGATAAGCAAACAAAACGAACTGGTTTTCATCACAGATATAAATTTCTTCACAATTGATCCAATGCTTTGCAGCGATTCAAATAGAGAAAATATTCGTCAAAAATCAAGTAATTCATCGACAAAGCGTTGTCGGTATCAATTTATTTGCAACTGTCAGCCAAAAGACATTAATTGCATCTGAGTTAAGCCAACATCCAGTGTAATCATCCACAAAGTCGATACAATCCCGACGAGGCCATTCCTGCCGTGATCAGCAAGCAAAGCACAAGTCCAGCTGTCAACTTCGATGTGATTTATAAGAGAGCCCCCACCTAGGGAAGTCGAAAATATTTCCAACTCGAAAATATCCTAGACCGGCTAGGAAACCAATGTCCAATGACAACCAACAGAACTAAAATCGTTCCGATTACTCTGACGAGTATCTTGATAATGTCAAAATAAAATAATAAAGGTATTCTCCATCTCAAATGATTAAATTTCTAAATTCAGTCCTTCATATCTGATCATCGCGCGCGATTTTCAAACCTTCGTAGACTACTCTTTTTTATTTTATACTACATCAATAATTACAAAATCCATCATCACCCTCGTGACGAACATAATAGTTTTTCAGTGCTACCATATTCCTTTAAAAAGCTATATAAGCAGAGTCCACAGAGATCATCCGTTACAAGAACTTCGTCAATTACAGTTTAGCTAAATTAAAAAAAATTAAATAACTGCTTAAAATTCAGCTTTGACGTGTGAAATGCATAGTCTCTTGAATTCTGATAGCGTCGCCGTACGTCTGATGTGTCTAGGCATCGAATTGTATAAATTTATTCCTTTAAAGAACAATGAATTTTGTGAAGCACTAGTTAAAAAATGTGGTGTTCTAATTTCTCCCGCATTTCTTGTGTTATATCTATGGATGTCACTTCCTCTAACAATTCGATCACACAAATATCGGGGCAGCAATCCATTAGCTACTTTAAAAATGAACACCATTGTCAGAAAAACAATTCGTTGCTTCACCGATAGCCATTGCAAAGCGTCAAGCATCAAGGACGAGGAAGTGTATCTATTGCATCTCAAAATCAACCGCATTATTTTATTTTGCAAACGCTGCAATCTCGATATTTGTGTTTCATTTGCCAAAAATAAAATGGAAGTGCAAAAGTCTAAATGAGGAGAGATGATTGATTTATAGAGATGAATCTTGCTGAAAGTATTCAACTCCTTTTTCAAACGACAGAGGATTCCATATTTCTTGGCAATTTTCTTGATGACATTATCAATGTGAACATTGAACTTTAGCTTGTCATCAATAATCACGCCAAGATATTTGATCTCACTCACGCGATCGATTGTCTCACCATCAATTTCAACTGAGACATTTTCATTTACACGGTTTCGCGAAATAATCATGAATTTTGTTTTGTTGGTATTCAATTTTAGCTGTTTGAATTTCAACCATCCGCTCAGCGATCGCAAATCTTTGTTTAAATGCAATATGGCTTCTTCGAGATTTTTAGCTGCAATGAACAATACTGTGTCATCAGCAAAAAGATTTATGTCACAAAAACGTAAGACTCTTCTCATATCATTAATGTACATAATAAACAAAATAGGCCCTAATACACTTCCCTGAGGTACACCAAGAGTGTTCCTTATGGGATCAGAGGTAAAATCATTGAAAATAGTCCTTTGAGTTCTGTCACACAAGTAGTTTTCAAACCATTTGTATGCAGTACTCGTAATTCCAAAGCGCTTTATAGTTTGTAACAATAAGGGCCTAGAAATCGTTTCAAAAGCGCGTTTAAGATCCAAAAACACCGCAACAATAGTATCCTTACGCTCAATGTTTTCTTTCCATTTTGCTAACACCAAATTCAATGCAGTTTCACAAGAATGGCCTTCCCGATATCCTGATTGTTCTGGTATCAGCAAACCGTTAGAGTTCAAATATTGTAACAGTTGGCCTTTTACAGCAAGTTCTAAGATTTTCTCTAAAGTGTGCAACATATTGATAGGACGAAACTCTTCGGCTTTAATCGTCCCAGCAACTTTTTGTATCGGAATCACTAACGACTCCTTCCAAATTTGTGGCACGTGCCCCGTTTGTAATGATTCGTTTATAAGGCCAAGTAGATCGTGCCCAATAACATGAAAACAATCTTGAATAACTCTAGCATTAACGTTATCAATTCCAGCCGTTTTATGAAGAGAAAAACATATGTTTTTGAGTTGTTCTAGTGTAAGTTGGTGAAAGCTTTCAAAACTACAATTAACATTATACGGCCGTTTTATTTCATTCGGTTCATTAACCAATTCAATTGATTTATTGATCAATGAAACACTTTCGATGAAATAATCATTGAACTTACTTACAATTGTTGCTTCAGAATGTTCTTCAATGCCATCAAAAGTTATGGACCGCGGATTAAAATTGCAAGGTTTCAGTAATGACTTCAGTATTCTCCATAACTCTTTGCTGTTGTTTTTATGTTGATCAATTTTCCCCTGTATATATTCGCTCCGTGTTTTGTTCAGAGATTGTGAATATATATTCCTAGCAACTGTATAATTGTACCAATCATTATCATTTGTTGTTCTACAAAACTTCTTGTACAATTTGTCTCTTTTTCGCCTGAGGCGCAAAAGATTTAGATTGTACCAGTTGTTCGAGTTCTTAACAACAACATTCTTTTGTTTGACTAACTGATTAGTACAGTTTTTTAAAACATTGTTCAAAATAGTTGCTTTATCATCAAGGCTACGAGATAGGGAAAAGTCCAAGTTTCTTGCAACAAGCTCCGAAACCTTTCGTTTCGAGTAATTTTTCCAGCACTTAAATTTCACTTGATTTATTTTACTTCCCGTACCACAATTATTTATAACAATCGTTTCATGATCGGTAACTTTTAAATTGGGACTCACCATTGCAGAAACGGAGTCAAAATTAGTATAAACGTGGTCAATCAAAGTCCTACTATGTCTGGAAATACGGGTATACTCATTGATTATTTGTTTCAAATTGCAAAATTCGGCTAAGCGCTTCAAATGATTTGAATTGAGGTTATCGCGCCAATTCATGTTAAAATCTCCGGTAATAAGGTTAAATTTACTACAATCCACAAAAACTTCGAACCAAGTTTCCAAAATCTCCATAAAACGCTGGTCACTTGAACTGGGAGAATGATAAACAACACCATAATTACCCATCTTCATGCCACCTTCCACCGTAATGCCCAAGAACCAGTTTCCATCAATTGCTTCGTTGTGGCGAAGATTGAATCGAATTGATTCCTGTGCATAAATAGCAACACCGCCAGTGTGTCTGGAATGCGAGCAACAAGCAGCTATTTTGTATCCCGGTATAGAGTATTGGTCGAACGCATCAATATCTACAATGTGAGTTTCTGATAAAAATACCAAAAATGGACGCTTTTCCTCTACAATCTGTCGCAAAGCAACGTAGTTTGTAGATAACCCTGCAATATTCAAATACATCATATCGAATTGATTCACATTCCACTTGGAACTTGGTTGCTATTTATCGAAACGCAGGCTGCTTTTTTTTGCTCATACAATTTCTTGTAAACTGAGCATTCCGAGCTAGATGCTGCGTGGTTAACGTCCAAATTCATTTTGCGTTCTTTATTAAATTTTAAACAGTTAATGCATTTCGATACAGTGGAAGAACATTCAGATGTCTTGTGTTGCCCGCTACACAAGGAGCACTTTTCATCGTTTTTACATTCTGTGCTCTTGTGCCCAAATTCTCCACATTTGAAGCATCTCAAAATGTTAATCGCTGGAATGATGTGGCACCGATCCCACCCAACATTCACTTTTTTCGCGGTCAACAAACTATTATACGACTTTTTATCGACTTCAATTACCACGTTGAACTTGTTATATTTGAAACGTGGATTTTCGTACATACTAATAACCTTGATACTATCGATAGAAACCGCCTCGTTTTGACTCTTTAAAAGGTCAATGAAGGCGTCAGGAGAATACTGATCACTCATACCCATTACTTTTAATCTTGGCACCGGGGGAACGGGTACAACAGCTGTGTAGCTTTCACCAAGGTTGTTTTCAATACCACTTTTCACGATCTCTATGTTATCATTTGTTGCACACTCAACAATAACTGAGCCATCTTTCCCGTTTCTAAAGTTACTTATTTTGTGGGTCTTCGGATCTAAATTCGACTTTAAAAATTCCCTTGTAGCTTCACTACTCTGGGAGGACTCTTTTGGCTTGATCACAATGACTGGACCAGCCTTACGTTTTTTTATATTACCACGAACTACACTCGCAAAAGTTAAAACTTCTGTTTCGTTATTCGCGCAATTACCATCTTCATTTAATTTACGTTTTTTAGTCTTTTTTGCCACATTCCGATTCAAACTATCAGAATCCGACACATTATTGCCCATTTCAACTAACTCCTGTCTACGTTTATTTTCTAAAAATGAACTAGTCATAATATCCATTTTTCCACTAATAAATTTATCAAAATCATCGCCTCTTTGCTTTAGAGTACTGATTATATTTAAGCTCATTTCTTCCATCCCGCTCTTTAACGCGTTGCCTATCTGAGCAGTAATGTTGTTTTGAATATCTGCAACCAAACTTGAAATCTGTTTGATCTCCTGTCTTAGTGCATCAACATCCAAAACTGAAACATTCTGCTCGTCACAACTCTGAACTGATAGACAGTCGTTGCATTTAAACAGAACATTATCGCTTGCATTGATTAATTTCACTGAGGGTCCACTTATTCCACCGCAGCGAGAGTGAAATCTCCCTCCGCAGCGAAAACAGCAAACGAGATCGTTAATCAAGACAATACATTTACACTTTACACATTCCATTTCAGCCTTACACAGTGGACGCTACGTACGGCGTCGCACAGGCAACAGAGACAATAGAAAAAAAAACAGCACCAAACAAACCAGCTCACACCGCAGTGAGTGGCGGAAAGAAATAACAAATTTATATCAAAACAGGTAGTAGTTACTACTGCACTTCTACTTATCCTGACTGAGATCCTTAATAGGTACACTTTGGAATCACAATTTCCACTGTATACACACAATTTCACACGTAAATTAGTTTGAAAATTTCACAGCACGCAATAAATAAACTATGATGTTCGCCATTACAAAGAATGCTTCACAAGACAAAGGTTATGAAGTGGTTTAACATGGAAATACATAAAATTAATAGTTTCTTTGCGGAATAAGTGATTTTATATCACCAATGCACATAGACCACTCTTACTTCAACAGAATGGCCATTCTGTTTCGGACGAATTTTAAACACGGTATAAATCAGCTTTAAAGCTCGATGTTTCGAAATTTTATTGAACTCCCAACTTCAGCTTCTTAATAGATGCGGTTCATGCAAAAAAACTCATTTTCGAAAAAAATGGTCTTTAGACCACTCTGTTCCGCAAAGGCTCAAATAATGCTCAAGAAACTAAGTCCTCAGCAATTTCTATATCAGTGTTTGCCTCACAGGTAACACCAAAGGAAAGTTTCCATTTTGAGTTTGGCACTGCAGGTTCCATTTCGGGCACTGCAGGGTTAGGTACGGAAGGTCCTATTTTGCACTATTCCCTTACACTATTCCCTAATGTATAGAATATAAGAAAGCATTGTATTATTATAACTGTAGTCTACATTTGCTTGACGAAATAAATAAATAAACCGGCACGAGATGACCGGTACTATATTAATAACACGTGTTATATTGTCTTGCGAGATTTGTCCACTTACACCAACAATTTCACGTAACCCCACAAAAACATTACGGTGGCGTCAAATCGCATGATCTTGGTGGCCAACATACAGAACCACAACGAGATATAACGAGCCGTTTTGTTAAAATCACATATCAACCAAGTTCAGATCTTACAAGTTGGGCAATAAAAAGTCACGGATCATGGATCAATATCGTTCGCCGTTGACGGCAACGTTTCGTTCAAGGTCGTCTTTAAAAAAAGCGGCCCAACAAATCACCAGCCCATAAATCACACCCAACTGGTGCAAGTCGGCGGTGGTTAAATGTCCAACAAAAGTAAATTTAGTGCGAAATTCGGTAATAACACCTCTGATCGTGCTGACGATTTGTAATCGTTGTTCGTTTGTTTGCCTATTCAGGATGAAACTGTACATTTTTTACTTTGATAGATGACATTTGGAGGCCATGACACCCCGGTTTAGAGAAAAGTCGTAAAAATCACCCTTTATTACGCCGAATTAGAATCAAGGTATTCGGACATAAATCAAAACGTAACCGGCATCTAAAACCAAATATGCACTACCAAAGAAGCTATACAAACCAATTTTAAAATTCTTTTTATCCGATATACGCTAAAACATGTTGATTTAATTTTGCAATTTCAATGGGGTTGTAATAACAAAATTGAATACAAATAAGATATAATAACCAATACAATATCAATATCGCACGCTTAGCCTTGGGGCTAATAGCGGTCTCGGTCAACTAGATTAGTTGAGAGAATTCGTTATCGATATTGTTTTTGGCACATTTTGTATGTGTAGGATAAGTACAACGATACACCGTGCCCTAGTGCTGAGTCGAGAAAATTTCCAGCTCGAAAAGATCCTCGACTCGATCGGGAATCGAACCCGATATCACAACCGTGTGAGAGAGCTAGCCGACCGACATCGCTAACCACAGAGTCACGGGGACCATATAAAAACCAATTCTGTATTTAAATTGTATGAAGCGGACAGCTACTTTTCAGCGGGTCGTCGGCCTACCGTAAGTTGCTGCAAAAACTACGCTTCTGGTGGTCTGGGTTCGAGTCCCAAAACCAAAATAGAGATCGTTGATTGTGTGATACCGTGATCCAAGAAAATTTCTGAGGCGAAGAATCGCAGGATCACATTTTCCACCTCACGAATCAGACCGATGGAAAATGTAGAAAAAAAGGTGGTATCTAAGACACGTCGGCATGGTTAACGTAGCTTATCAAAACTCTTCAGAAACTTCAGAAAGTGTTTTACTTGGATAAGCCAATCACCGTATGCTTAATACCGTTTCGTCTACATTGTTGATATATTTGTTAGGGAAATACGCCAATCGTATGAAGATATTCAACGTTGCAATTTTATCTCAATTGTCACTCCATAGTAAAAGAGTGGTTGTAACAATGGTTGTATCATTAAAACAAAATTGGAATGTAAATTTCCGACACTTTCGTAAGCATACGGTAGAGCCTCCAAGGGAATAAGAATAACACAACCAAACGAGTATTTGCGCATTTCTCTAATACCCCTAGATAATTTTAAACAACATAAACTTAGCTTTTTGAAGTAATCAAAAAAAAATTACGGTTAGAGATGGTTTTCTTTCGAGAGATACCATTTGATACTTGAGCCGTTGCGGAACAGAGTGTTCTATGTGTCATCGAGCAAATTGTTCAGGAAAAGCAATTTTTGAAAAATCTCTGAATAAAATTCTGTTCAACGGATTCTTTCAAACAAAATGTTCTAATATAAAGGTTATGAAGTGGTTTAACACGGGGATACATAAAATTAACAGTTTCTTTGCGAAATCGGCGATTTTATCGCACCAATGTACATAAACCACTCTGACTTTATATATATATATATATATATATATATATATATATATATATATATATATATATATATATATATATATATATATATATATATATATATATATATATATATATTTATATATATATATATATATATATATATATATATATATATATATATATATATATATATATATATATATATATATATATATTCGCTGGAATCCTCGAACCGTTTCGGAACAGAGTGGTCTATGTACACAAATCTGGTAAATGACAAACAAAATGACGGTAACTCGTATAAAATGGCTAGTGTCACATGTTATATGGTACATATAGCATGTCACATGTAAGGTGTCACGTGTAACACTACATGTAACACAAAATGTTACATATTACATAATATTTTACATGTTACATTTTTCGTGTTACATTGCGTGTAACATGTTACATATTACGTGTGACATGTACAGAACAAGTGACATGTACAGAACAAGTGACATGTTACTTATCACATGTAATATGCTACATGTTACGTGTTACATGATAGTATTACACCGATTTATGTACAAAGATCACTCTGTTCCGAAACAGAATGGCCATTCTGTTTCGGACGAAATTTCAACACGGTATAAATCAGCTTTTAAGGTCGATTTTTCGAAATTTTCTTAATCTCCCAATTTCAGTTTCTTGAGTAGATGCGGTTTATGCAAAAAACTCATTTTGAAAAAAAATGGACTTTAGACCACTCTGTTCCGCAACGGCTCAATTGCAACTCAATATCGTTCCCAAAGTTTGATTATTGTCAGCACAAAACCCAGGACATCATCTTATGGGATAATCTCCTGCACCGAGTGTCTATTAGCAATAAAACATATTTTAGCGAGTAAACAGTTCATTTGATCGCTATAATGTGATCGGCAAAGTTGTGGATAATTATTTTGTCCTTCTAAAAAAATACGCTGCGGTGGCGGCTGGCAGCACGGCTAGAGTCGGCGCGTGTAACTTGTGTGCTTAGTAAAAGTTTGCATTTCAAGTGTTGTTTTCGCCAGTTTTTCGCTTAAATTATTGTGTTTCGTGTGAGTAGTTACTGCAGGCTATGGAGGCGCTCGAGTACACAACGATTTCAACGGATTTAATAAGAAAAGAACAAATCATTGTTACGAATTTGTGATATGTTGATGTTCGCGCACATACCCAGTAAAAAATATTCGATGCCCCATTTTTCCGCCGCACTGACAATGATGTCGCAGTGTTCAATGCAATATCGGGATTTCCCTAGTGCTTTTTTAGATCATCCTACAAGTGATAAAAACGGGAAGAAGTAAGATTTTGGGGAGGATTTGTTTACATGGACTTGTGAAGTTTTTGGATTGGATTTTTTCAGCATAGAGCTTTTCACTGTCCGGTAGTAACGAATTCTTTCATATACATGGTTTTTCATTTTATTTCGTTTTTTTTTTTATATTCGTGCCAGTTGTTTACGCTTCCAACGGCATAGGCTCACTGGGCGATGAATCGAGGAGAGCTCTAACACCTTGTGAACAAAGCTCCCTGAACTGTCAAGCACGGTGATTTTGTTTTTTGTATGCAATGATCTATTGATCTTCATCAATTCTTTATGTATTTGTTTATAGAAATAAGTGACATTTTCCTTACATACACTGGCAAACGTGTTTAGTCGTGTTGCTTGTTTTTGTTCCCGTAAATCGTCACACTTCGTTGTTGCGATTTTTTGCCGATAACGTTTGTGGTTCTCTCGGACTTTGAGCTGTGGTGAGGGAGTAAATGTGTGAACGTGTGGATGATCTGCTTGGATGACTTTATGCGATGAATGATTGTAGGGAAGGGAGCGATACGTCTAACCAGACACCGCAAAGTTGTTGTAAAAAAATATTTCAATTCATGTTTTCAGCCGCAGAGAGCAGCACAGCAACCACTAATGACATGTCGTGGACTGATCTTTGTAGGTTCATCTAATTTTTATCAGCACAACATAACGGACACTTCACATTTGTTTTTCGAATCTCTTTTCAATATTTTTTAGCATGTTGTACGTTGAAAAAAATTAACATTTCAGCTATGAAAGGGAGACAACCGAAACCTTTTTTGCATGTCTTAATACTTCTTTATTAACTGTTTTTCTGATACAGAATATTTCAAGTCACATTTTAGGATAAATCCTTCTGAAGCTGCTGCCGCGTGTCCAAAGTTTCAGCGAAACCGGAAATGATCAATCAGCATCGATTTGCGGAGTAGCGTGGACTGCTTCTAGAGGGAAAATATGGCGAGGGTTGCCAATACCTGGCATTTTTTTTTTCCTTCATGTTAACTACGAAAAAAATCCACAGGAATGTTGATCAAGAGGAGTACATCATAAAACATCTTTCGACTGTTTTCCGAAATCATGGCACTTCTCCATGTTTTTATCTAGATGTGGCACTTGCCTTTTTGGAGCTCATTAGGCGTCAATACACCCAAAACAAACAGGGAAGGATTTGTTTATTTTTGAGCAGGATTTTATTATTTTATGTGTCTTATAACCGCACATTAGACACAAAATGTAACAAAATAAATGACACCTATAATTGAACACGCCACTTTTCAATTGTTTTTTTCTTCTTTACTTTGACATGTCAGATTGACTAAGGCTCAACCGTTGCTTGAATGAGAAAAAAATATATACATGACGGAGAAAAAAATATATACCTGGCGGCTCTTATCATACTATCATATATCTACTTCGTATGAGTAAGAAGAACAAACTAACATACATATACCGGACGAAATGGAGATGAAAGTAGGGATACCATCCGTCCTGATTAAGCAGGACATGTCTTGATTTTGGGATCTATTTGGAACGTCCTGAATTATTTTTTATATTTTAGCATTTGTCCTGATTTTACTGAATGTTGTCGGATATTCAAAAAGGAAGCAAACTGTTCAGTACTTTTATCTTGACTCCGGGAAGAAACGAACTTATTTTGAACGATTATTTCTTTGGTTGAATCTTGACGAGAGAAATTGTCTAGTCGTTGAAATCGTTCAACGTTTTTTGGCAATTGTTAAGTTTATTTCAAACAGTTTACTGGTGTTGCATTTTTTAAGGTATCTACTAACGCCTAATAAATCAAAGTTGCTAAATTGGATCGTTCGAGAAATACGTTAAATGTGAGTCTTTTGTGTGGTCCCCGTGGTTCTGTGGTTAACGATGCCGGTCGGCTAGCTCTCCCACACGGTTGTGATATCGGGTTCGATTCCCGATCGAGTCGAGGATCTTTTCGAGCTGGAAATGTTCTCGACTCAGCACTGGGGCACGGTGTATCGTTACAAAATGTGCTGTTGATCGTAGACCGCTATTAGCCCCTAGGCTAAGCGTGCGATATTGTTTTATGAGTCTTTTGGCGTATGTTGAAGCGCAAATCTCAAATTACGTGTTTTATTTATTGATACCTCAAAAAATAACAATAGCTAGGATCAATTTTTTGCTGGAAAAAATTGTCCTGATTTTCAACTCCGACGAAATGGTAACCCTAGATGAAACTAGTAAGATGTGCAAAATATACAAGTATAATACAACAGTTGAACAGTATGCGTTGTAACTTGACTGGGAATGAATGTTTTCGCTTTTTAAGCAACAAATTTGTTACACAAAGGAGATTTTTTGTTATTGCTTTCAAAGTAACAAGTTGAATTTCGCTGGTATATACTTACTTATAATTATTAAAATTTCATCATATCTTATGCAGAAAACTGCGAAGTAAAGCGAAAATTGCGACAGTGACTGTCATACTTGTTTGTCTATGGTTATACGTTCGGATAATTAAAAGACCACGTCCGTAACTATTCGATAGCTCACGTGATGCCAGTGTGATCATTGTTTTTCGCAAAACTACACTTGTTACTCGTGCATACGTCAGGCTTCACACCTAAGAACGTTGAACCCGTTTTGAACACTGCTTAAATACAAAGCACGAGTAAACAAATTAGCCACATCCAGCCACAACAACGCGCAATGATTTTGCCAAGGGAAGCTAAATTAATGCAATTAGAATGTGATAAAAAATGCATCGCTTGCTATACTCGACATTAAATCTGTATAATATTACCGCTGTATAACATTAGAATGGCATTAGCATACGGACAAGTTCTGAGATTGTTTGACCTATCAGCAGCAGTTTCCTCCAGTTAACAGATGTATACGGTTCAGACTAGACTTCAATTCTCTCAGTAATTCCTATTCTGTAAACCACAAACGTGCAGGATTGAAGCACAGACTAACAGAGAAAACACTGCAGCCATCTTTTTCACAAAAAAGGGATAATTTGTTATTATAAATTTATGGTTTCTCAGTTCTCAGTTTGACAAACGTGTATTCACAGGTACTATTTTTGAAATAACAGGCAATATAGCCACACTAAATTGTACTAGTGTTATTTGCAGAATGCACGTGTATCTAAACAAAATGGTCGGTCAGATAGGAAATGTGTTCGAAGTGCACATGTATTATCGTACTGTATGGAAGAACGCCTAGCATGCCCCTTAACTATTGATACATGGTGATAGTTATTAGCGTAATAATAGATACATCATCCTCTCCTAGCAAATCTTTCAGACCTTTATAATTGACAAAACACTTTTTTAATCATACAGTATGCATTTATATTTGAACACAACTAACCATTATAAAAACATTCGTGCAGCATACTAAGTTTATACCAAACTAAGTGTACCAGCGCGAGCGACGCTTGCCACATCTGTAACTGAGCAGCATAATTAATCAAAACCGCACTTCCAGTTTAACCTACAACCCGAATCGTTTACAGCATCTACCGTACCGTATGACAATGAATTCGACTAGCACGCCTCAAATGCAAATCACTTTTAGCTGAACGCATTTCCTGCAAAACCGCAGAATATCCTACGTACTCGCGCTAGTTTCCGTATAGGCAGCTTCGAAAAGTGTCATTCGATTCACAGAGTTATGAACGCAACAGTGATAAATCAATGAACGTGATTCGAAACGGGCGTCACGTTCCGCACCATGCCGCAACGGCAGTGTCAGTGACTGTTCCAGCAACTCCTTGAACCCTTGAACGTGGTGGAACCCTTCCGCCAACGGCGTGTCGCCATTCAGTTTGCCAAATCGATCTCCAATAACAATAAATTATCCATTTCAGGCGCTTGAAATTGGCTATTGACGGCAAGTGTTAATAGCGGTAAGTACTTACGTTGAAACGAAAAGAGCCCATCATATCATATACCGCATGACGACAGCACATACGCTTTTTGACTCGTTGCACAAAATACACCAGATTATATGAATCACAGCTCAATTTTGCCCCATCATCATTACCCGACTTGGAAGCAGCAAGAGCAAGGGTTGAAACAATCTGGAAGTTACGATCGTTTGATTTTTTCCCGTCATTGGTGAATTTTACGAGATAAAATGAATTACGTCAGGGTCAGAATAGAGTTTGAACTTTGGACCAGGCGTTTCAACGATCATCTTATTCGACACCATGTGGTACGTTTTACATTTGCGCAAACCACTATGGTTGTCAGCCAGCCAATTAGTGTAAACAGATTTTTGTAAGAAGCAGAATTGTATACCAGTTTTGGCAGTGTATTAAGTGTTAAATGCGCTAGTCACTATCCCAAATATTCAATGTACTAATTATACGAATATTATTTTTCCCCAATTTTAAAAACCTAGATGAATAGTTAAAAACCTAAATGGAACCATATTTGGCAGGTGAATGTTTTTAGTGGTAACAATTATGTTCCATAATCGACCTCAGGCAACATTTTGGATTGTAAGATGGCAATTTCCGGTTTCTGGAAAACAGCCAAAAATGGACTATTTTCACCCAATATAATAATATCCGGATAAAGAAAGATACACAGGAGCTAAATTCGACCACAGATACAATTTTGAATTCTAAGATGGTGACTTCCGGTTTCGGAAAAAAACAGCGGCAAACGACCAAATACCACCCAAGATGGGTATTTTCGGAATCGTAATGATGCACTGGAACCACAAATCGACTTCAGACACCATTATGAATTGTAGGATGGCAACTTGTCTGCCGCTCATAGCAAGTCCGTCCCATTTGCGTTTTGGTGCTGATGAGAAAACAGCAATTAAAAATCGTAACGCTTTAGGTGAAATTTTGCACTCAAATGCTTTTTCAATCAAGACCATCAACAGAATTTAGTACTGCAATGACAATCTAACACTTTTGCATCATAAAACTTGCATTAACACTGAAATTTGATTAGAATTTGTTGAAAATCATAAGCTGGGACTCACTTGCGACTACTTTTACGGTACGTAGCCAGAATGATAGCAAGTCAGTCCCATAGCCAGCTACGACCGGTGGTGGAAAACAATCTACTGCAAATCGATGGTGGTGCTATAGCGTGCGTTTGGAATGAATCCATCGCTGGTCAATTTATAAATGACCTTCTCTCGTGCTTCATTAAACATGTTTTTGTGAGAAGCTCAACACAATGTACCAACTGCGCCGCTCAAAATAAAATTAGATTTTGTTTTTACATTTGATACCTACTACTGATAAATTCAAAATCAGTTTAGGTGTAGGAACTTGTTCTAAATTTCCCTGAAAGCAGTCACACGATCGTGACGGCGGACAGCTGCCACGTAGCAGTGGAAGCAAATATGAAAGAACACCTAACTATAGCTTAGGAAAATGTTTGCTCCGTTAAAAAACAGCTAAGTAGCGTACCGAAGTATTTGATATGACTGACAAATTCTTCAAAACGAAATTCACGACAATAATTGAACAATTCTTACCCACGTCTTTACATAAAATACGGATAAAATACGAAAAGTGGTATTTACTAAAGAATGCCTAAACTAACAATACAGTGACACACCTAAAGCGATCACTGTCAACAAACAGCTAAAAGAAATTACTGGTGGAAACTTTGTCTTGAAGAAAACATTGTACTATCAGTTAGAGCCACACGATGTAGAACGCGTAAAATTCAATCAAACCTCCTATTGAATATCACTTAATACATCCAGTTCAAAACCTGAAGACCATAAGTTGTGGTAAATATCATATTTCTCATAATCATTATTGACTGTGGGGTTGAATTGCGAAGATTTTTTCAATGGGACCGACTTGCGATCACTTTTGCTATGGGACAAACCGACTTGCTATTTTTTTCATAGTTCCTCAGAACGAAGTATTCGAAAATATTTGTTTTATCGAAAGTAGATATAAAAAGGAATTGATTCCATAAATAAACTCAAAATTGATAAAAATGCAATTGGGACGGACTTGCCATGAGCGGCAGTTGTGGTTTCTGGAAAACAGCCAAAAATGGCCGATTTCCGTCTAACATGAGTATCTCCGGATCTATAATGATACACAGCAGCTGAAATCGACCACAGACCTCATTTTAGATTCTAGGTTCCGGTTCCTGGGAAGCAGCGGAAAACCCAATATGGGTGTTTCTTCAACCAGAATGACGCTCAGAGGCCAGAAATTATTTTAAATACCATTATGAAATCCAAGATGGCAACTTCCGGTTTGTGAAAAACAGCCCAAAATAACCAAATACCATCCAATATGAGGATCTCTGGAACCAGAATGATGCAATGAGCTAACAATTGACCTCAGGCACCATTTTGAATCGCTAAATGGCAACTTATAGGAAACAGTCGAAAATAACCAAATAATACTCAACATGGATATTTCCGTAATCGAGATGATGCATAGAAACCAAACATTGACCCTTGACACCATTTTGAATTAAAAGACGACCACTGTTAGTTTCTGGAAAACAACCAAAATTACTAAATACCTCCCAATAAGAGTATTTCCGGTGTCAGATGATGCCAGAAAATATGCTGAAAATGACCGAATATCACCCAATATGAATATATTCAGAATTAGGGCGCCAAAAGCCAAAAGTCGAAAATTTTGTCATTTCGATAAAACCAATCATTTCAAACGATTTGTCTTTTGACTTCGGTCATATCCTATGGCCGATTCGTCGTGCATTTGCAGACTTTAAACACATCGGAAGGAATCAATGAATTTGAAACGTTCAAATAGTATGACACAACATTTAAATTATGTTGAGACCACATATATCAATCAAAGCAGGTATAGTTTTAAATAGCCTTTGAATTTCTTTTCTTTCCATAACTTTTGAGCCACATATCAAATTGTTATGAAGTTTGTTATTTGTAAGTTTGAAAGATGACTTGTTCGTATGTCACTAGTTATGTTCAAATAAGTCATGTAATCTTTTAAATAATAGACTTTCGTTGTTTCATTAACAATTCAATACATAACGGTGGCTTAAGTTCAATTATAATCAAATGAAATGGGAACGTATGGGGCAGCCAAACTTTGAAACCACGTGTTCAATCATATTTCATCGGTTAACCCTTAACTAGCCCGCTCATCTGATAATAATATTGATCAAATCGGTTGTGTAGTTTCTGAAATAATGAAGTTTCGTGATTTTCACATTTCGGTACTTTACAGAAGAAGTTACAGTCCGATTACAGTAAAATTCAATAGGGTGTTACGAGGCAGCTAGACTTATTAGTTGACACTAATTTTGTAGATATTGGGTCAGCCATCACTAAGAAAAGTGAGTGAGTTCAAGTAGTCTTCGGAATATGTTCCTTTTCATAGCTGGATTTCACATTTTTAAACATAACAGGAAAAGTAATAGCCTGATTGCAAAACAAATCAATAGGGTCCTATGGGCAACTAGACCTTCCATTTGACACTGATTTTATGAAAATCGGTTCAGCCATCTCTGAGAAACATGAGTGAGATTAAGTAGTCTTCAAAACACGTTTCTTGTTATAACTTTTGAACCACAAGTTCAATCTTTATGAAATTCAAAAGTTAAGGGTATTTCAGGTAGCCCGTTCATTTGAAATCAATGTTCAAATCGGTTGTGTAGTTTTCGAGATAATGATGTTTCATGATTTTTACATTTTGAACCATGGAACTAAAAATCCGATTACAATGAATTTTAATAGGGTCTTATGGGACAACGAGACCTTTCATTTGCAATTAATTTCATGAAAATCGGTCCAGCCATCTCTGAGAAAAGTGAGTGAGAATAAAAATCTGCACATACACACACACATACATACAGAAAATGCTCAGCTCGTCGAGCTGAGTCGAGTGATATATGCCATTCGGCCCTTTGGAGCACTTTTATACTTTCGGTTTTGCAAGTGATTGCTATACCTTTCTAGGAGAAAGGCAAAAATGATTATATTTGAAAACTTGTAAGAAATTCAAAAGGAGTGCCAGAACATCTTCGTCAAGATGAATGGGATTTTTAATCCGCTGTAATGTGGTTACTAGGGTGCCAACCAAAATGGTCATTTTGAGAAACCCCTATACAAAATGTTGACCTACCCGAAAAAACACCCTGTGCAAAATTTTAGCTCAGTCGGACCTAAAATGGGGTGGCACGAAGCAACTGAATTTGTCCTTTAAAAATCCAAAAAATTAACCCAACGGAATGGGGTGCATGAATTTTTGGCTTCCGAAATTCTTTTTTGGTGCCAGATAGCTTCAAAATGCATGAAACGTCGAGAATAGGGTTTGCAATATTCCCGAGAATAGATTTCCCGGGAAACAGGAATGAAAAATCTCATTTCCCGGGAATTCCCGGGAACCGGGAAAGGAAAAAATCCTTAGCAAAAATGAGATTTCAAATAAAGTTTATTAATAAAAATTTCAAACTATCGTTTAAAATTTAATTATCAATTGAAGAACAAAATTTATTCAAGTTCACTCCAGAAATTCATGAACAATCGTCTATCAATCGCCTCAGATCCGCTGACAATTTTTCGTTAGGCCCAAATAATGTAGTTCCCTTCTGTAAAACTTTGCTTAAGATCGCTGAATCACCGCTGGTGTTTGATTTCTAAAATACTTCTACATCACCGATTCCAGCTCTTGCTACATTTCATTAGAAACTGAAGAGTCCAATACTTTTAGTTTGTTGAAGATAAAGCTGAGTGTTTGGCAGCCAGATGTTGAATGCCTTCGTAATTAATGTGAAATCGCGGCCACGACCCAAGTCAATGTAAACTGACTGAGTTTTATTAATTTATTTATTTCTGGTCGCATTGATTTACGGGTTTCAATTTTTTTATCAATTTACAGGTTTCAAAATTTTTTATCAATAAACAAAGTAAAAATCAAGCAACTATCCGCTTAGTAGTAAACTCACTAGCAAAAAAAGACATGAGACGAAGAAAATATTTCATAATTTATCGTTTACTGAATAAGACAGCATATATTTTTGACAAATAAATTAGGCAAATAATTTGATATTACACGGCAAGCAAATATTGATCGTCGTTTCAAGCAAATATTTGCTTCGTATAATGCACACTATGAAGCTGCTCTACACTTCTACGATGTAAGTTTCGTGTTTTGATACGATATTTAGTTTTATAGCAATATTGTATGAAAAATTGTCCGAGAAACTCGGGAATTCCGAGATCCCGGGAATTAATATTCCTATTCCCGGGATCCGGGAATCCCGAGAAAAGGCAATCGGTCCCGGGATTGCAAACCCTAGTCGAGAAACAAACATTTTCATCTGAAGAGAAAATTTGTGATTTTGGTGATTTTTCGAATTTCTCAAGGTCAAACTTTAACGGCTTTGCGCCACCCCGTTTTGAGTCCGATCGAGCTAAAATTTTTGCACAGAGTGTTTTTTCGGGTAGGTGGACATATTGTATTGTTTTTTTTTTTGTATTGTTTTAATTTTCTGGTTCCTTTCTACCATATAAGTGATTGGCACCCTAGGGGTTATGAAGGCGTTATCAGAGCTCCATTGTAAGCTTTTTTAAAAGAATTTTCTCTTTCATACTTATCTCTTTTCAACCATTGAAGAATACCGCCTACCGATAAGAAGGGAAGTTAGTTGAACATTCAATGGTAATTCGAGCAGCTCCTCTCATTTGATTTTGGGTCATTTTTTCTCGTCTTTTTCATGCTGCTAACGAGTTTTAGCGACATATTCCACAACTAGAAAATACAATGCATTTCGTTGGATTGCCACAAGTAGGTACTATTTTTATGGTATGCGTAAGATTTCACCGAACCTGCAGCCCCAGACGGCAATACTGAAGAACTTAAACGAGAGTTAAGTTGGAAACACTGTTTTTTACTTTTGTATGAATAAGCTCGATTGTTTAATCATTCTCGACCTTCGATCTCCGAATCGTTACCCAATATTTTTCAATAGGACAAAAATTTGGACAGATGAGACTTTTTTCATTCAAATCAAACATAGCTACCATTTCATGACCTCATGACTGTAATGGTAACTGGTCAAATAAGTCTGTACTGCAATGGTAACTGGTCAAATAAGGCTGTACTTGTATCAGATGAATGGTGAAATTCTCTTTCGAAGACAAGGGTCACTCCAGTGATAGAAAACAATCATTTTCACCCTGTAAACGCGCACAGTTAAAAAATCAAGTAGATTCATTTATCACTTAGTCATTATCGCATAGCAAAATGAAAAAAATAAAGAGCTAATGTTTATTCTACGCATCGCAAAACATCGCCATTACTTATTACGTTGAAACTAGGTGGCGGTTGAGATCCTAATTAATAGGAAGAAATATCGACCCGCTTATAACGTACACATTGACCCCCAGAAAAACGAACGCATCCGAGCAAAAATTTACCAAACAAGATAATCAAACAAAAAAGAAACAACAGACATTCATGCCAAAGCTTCAGTTCAATATTATTAGAAAAACAACCATATCCTAGAAGATCAAAACAAGAAGCCGAAATTTTTGCGTATGGCATTTTACAGAAGCAACACGGGCGCTATTACAACTGTTAGAGACTCACGTTCACGTAGGGAATTGCCGCGATCAATGGTTGTTTTATTTTACGCCCGTTGCCGTACCTGCAAATAAAAAGAAATAAAAAGAGAGTTTTAAAAAAGTATTTCAAGCAATCGCAGTGAGGGTAATTTTCAGTACGTTCTAAGAAAACTTAAGAGAAGTCTGGAAAAAAATATCTTACTGTTAGAAATATCATGATCATGATTATCATGACGAGTGTGTCGCCTGAACCGCGCTCGGTATATTAACAGAAAACTAGTGCAAGTGCAATTGCGTAGATGACCATCGATGCAGTCGGCAAGGGGCAAGCAGTCTCAGTCGTACCACCGTGAGAGAATAGTGCGAAGCGGAACTAACAGATTCTATACGCACACCGGGGAGCTCATTACCGTAGTGGTGTATATCAAACGTTGATTTTTTTTTTTTTCAATATCATGTCCTTCACCTTTCTTCGAGCGAATAGAATACGGCAATTCAAAACGACACAGCGACGGATCTGGCAGAGGCGAACTACGAATTGCCTACTACACTTTGTAGGCTTTTCAGTAAACGAGTTGAGTCTGTGGTTGTGCTGTAAGTATCGATCTTGCACGGTCTACACTTAGTAAATTAGCCGTAAGCAAGCGAGAACGTAAGCATAGAGGTTCGGTATTAGACACCTGTTTCTTAGAATGTATGATTAAACGATCGTTTAGATGGTGAGTAGTTTCTCAGATAATGGGGTACAAAATACGCTAGATGCACAGTCACAGTTTTTATCGCGTTCTATTGTTTTTGACGAATACAAACATAAATTTCAAGGAATCTTCCAATTCAAATCTTTCGGTCGCATGAACGTGAACAAGGGAAAACTTTATCAATGATTTGAATGGCACTTGCACATCTATTTGTATATTTAGTGTTATAAATTATAAACTTCCCGATGATATTTGACGATGCCCGGGCAGAAGAGCATAACAAAATCATATTACATATTTAGCTATGAGAACTTATCGTGTTATTCGAAAGATATTCACATTTCGTACATAGATATGATAGATCATATCTCGCTATGCCTTAAATAGGATATTTCAGTTGCCTTAAAAATATCTCATTAAAAGTAAGTTTTAAGGGAAAATTTTTCGTTATTGATTATTTATAATATATTAAGTTGTGCATTTAGTGTTCAAAATTGGGAAAATCACATGTATGCCATGGTTTATCACGTACCATCTAAGTGAACTAAATAACGTCAAACAGGATGTATCGCGTGAATTTTCTGTCCAAAAATCAAAATGGCGAAGCTGTTGTCTGATTCGATTCAGTGAATTTCTCGATGACTTGTGATGGATAAGTGAGTTTTCGGAAAATCTATATAGTATCCAGTTTTTAGCTCACAGGTTTCACAGAGCTTCAGTTCAGAGGTGGAGGAGTTACCTGAACACAAACAGCTGCACTGCCGCTATTCGCATAATAGTCCTATGTAAAATTTGAGTGTTTTTTTATTTTTTTTTGCGATAATGGGTCCATTTTGGCATGCTTTTAAAAAATAACCATTAAAAAAGTAAGGTTTGATTCCCACAACCTCGATTTTGATGGCTATTCTTGAAGAGCATGCCAAAATGGACCCATTTCCGCAAAAAAAAAAACAAGAAAACATAGGACTGTTATGCGAATAGCGGTAGTGCAGCGGACAGTAACCATCGCTGGCGAATTTCGTAATATTTATCAGTTTTTATGTCATTTTATTTATTCACGAATTGACAAATTTGCATACCCGAGTGACTTATTACGCAACATATTTCTAAAATTTCTGAAAACCATTCCTATCTATTAAAAAATTAGATATATTTTAATTAAAAACCCTAAATTAATCCACCTAGCGGTCAGACCCAGCCTTTCTCATTCAAACTTATTATTTGTAAAAATAGATTTACATGAACGCTTCAATTTAATAAATGTGACGACGCGAGACAGGACATAACACTTATTATTCTTGTTTTGTAAGAATAATAAGTGTTACGTCCTGTCTCGCGTCGTCGCGGTATGTGATTGTTCTTACGTTGGCACAAGAAAATTAATAGAGTTAATAAATGTGTATTCACTCTTTTGGTTCTAAAAATTGATGTTGTAATTTATACATATAAAAATGCATTCAGGTCTGTCTGTCTGTCTGTCTAATCCATATAGGCTCGAAAACTAACGAACCAATCAACGTGAAAATTTGTGTGTAGGGGTTTTTAATGCAGATAAAGGTTCCTATGATAGTTTGAAACCCCTCCCTCTTCTGTAAGGGAGGGATTCCATACAAATGAAACTCAAATTTCTGCACATCTCGAGAACTAATCAACTAAAAGGAACCAAATTTGGCAAATGAATGTTTTTAGTGGTAACAAATATGTTTCATAATCGACCTCAGGCAACATTTTGGATTGTAAGATGGCAACATCCGGTTTCTGGAAAACAGCCAAAAATGGCCGATTTCCACCCAGTATAGTAATATTCGGATCAAGAATGATACACAGCAGCTGAAATCGACCACAGACCCCATTTTGGATTCTAGGTTGGCGATTTCCGGTTCTCGGGAAACAGCCGATAATGATCGAATAACACCCAATATGGCTGTTTCTTCAACCAGAATGACGCTCAGAGGCCAGAAATTATTTTAAATACCATTATGAAATCCAAGATGGCGACTTCCGGTTTGTGAAAAACAGCCTAAAATAACCAAATACCATCCAATATGAGTATCTCTGGAACCAGAATGATGCGATGAGCTAACAATTGACGCCAGGCACCATTTTGAATTGCTAAATTGCAACTTCTAGGAAACAGCCGAAAATGACCGAATAATACTCAATATGGATATTTCCGTAATCGAGATGATGCATAGAAACCAAACATTGACCCTGGACACCATTTTGAATTGAAAGACGACCACATTTAGATTCTGGAAAACAACCAAAATAACTAAATACCTCCCAATATGGGTATTTCCGGTGTCAGATTGATGCCAGAAAATCTGCTGAAAATGACCGAATATCACCCAACATGAATATATTTAGATTTAAGGCGATGTACAGAAGCCAAAAGTCGAGGATGTTGTCATTTCGATAAAACCAATCATCAAACGACTTTAAACACATCGCAAGGAATCAATGAGTTTGGAACGTTCAAACAGTACGACATCACATTCAAATTATGTTAAGACCACATATATCGATCAAAGCAGGTATAGTTTTAAAAAGTCTTTGAATTTTTCTTTCCATAACTTTTGAGCCACATATCAAATTGTTATTAAGTTTGTTATTCGTAAGTTCGAGAGATGACTCGTTCGTATGACACTAGTTATGTTCAAATAAGTCATGTAATCTTTGAAATAATAGACTTTCGTTGTTTTATTAACAATTTAATACATAACAGTGGCTTAAGTTCGATTATAATCAAATGAAATGTATAGGGCAGCCAAACTTTGAAACCACGTGTTCAATCATAATTCATCAGTTAACCCTTAACCAACCTGCTCATCTGATAATACGATTAATCAAATTGATTGTGTAGTTTCTGAGATAATGAAGCTCCGTGATTTTCACATTTCGGTACATTACAGACGAAGTTACAGTCCGATTACAGTAAAATTCAATAGGGTGTTATGAGGCAGCTAGACCTCTCATTTCACACTGATTTTGTGGAAATCGATTTAGTCATCTCTAAGAAAAGTGAGTGAGTTCAAGTAGTCTTTGGAATATGTTCCTTTTCATAGCTGGATTTCACATTTATAAACATAACAGGCAAAGTAATAGTTCGATTGCAAAACAAATCAATAACATAAGTGAGATTAAACTGTCTCCAGAACACGTTTTTTTTTCATAACTTTTTAACCACAAGTTCAATCTTTATAAAATTCAAAAGTTAAGGGTTTTTTAGGTAGCCCATTCATTTGAAACCAATTTTGTTCAAATCGGTTGATAATGATAATGATGTTTCATGATTTTTACATTTTGATACATAACCTGTTAACTAAAAATCCGATTACAATAAAATTGAATAGGGTCTTATTGAATAATAAGACCTTTCATTTGCAATTAATTTCATGAAAATCGGTCCAGCCATCTCTGAGAAAAGTGAGTGAGAATAAAAATCTGCACATACACACACACACACACACACACACACACACACACATACACACACACATACAGAAAATGCTCAGCTCGTCGAGCTGAGTCGAGTGATATATGCCATTCGGCCCTTTGGAGCACTTTTATACTTTCGGTTTTGCAAGTGATTGCTATACCTTTCTAGGAGAAAGGCAAAAACATACGTTGCATACAACGTGATACCTATCAGATACCCAAATGCTTTTCAGTTTACCAGTAGATGAATTTTTCGTGAAGCTCACATGAAATGCTGAATCTGCTTGAAAACGATAGTGAAAACTAACGTGAATAACGTGAAAATTTGAGTGCAGGCAATAAAATGGAGTGAATATAAACGTTAAAGTTTTCTTCAACTTCATTATCACTTTTTCGGTGATCTACTGTTGCTAATATTGATTCAAAAAAATGCCACATTTACCTGATAATGTATGCCTGCACGTTCATTATTTTCAATTTGAATAAAATATTTTGCTAACCTTCAATTTTTTTTTCAGTATGGAAAATTGCGGCGCGTTTTGTAATTGTTAAGGTAAGCATATCAAGACAAAGATTGAGTTTTTTTAATAAAGTTTCTGGCAATAGATGCACAATCAATAAATTCACATTGTATTTATTTAATATGTTTTATGCTGCGTCATTTTGATTTTTTTTTATCAAAATAAATTTTGTTTTTTTATATTCGAACATATCTTCAAATTTATAAAAAAGATTATTTTCTATGAAGTTTTTTTTTATCCCGAAACAATAATAATAAAAACCATGATTTTGCACCCCCTTTTTATTATACTGAGTTCAACAAAGTTTCGCCCTTCGTTAAACCAAGACACTAACAAGGTAGCTTTCTAGAGTAACGAACATCTATTTCTGTACCATGTATTAGAAAACAATTTTATTTAGATATTGTTTCTTCTTAGGCAATTTTATTTGCCGTCGCGATTGGCTTCATTTCGTTTTAATACAAAGTAAATATACTGAATATCGCTTGAAATATTGAATAATATGCAAAAGAAAAAAAATATCTTAACTGCGATCAATCATAACAGTAAAATATTGGTAAATTTGCCTGGACCTACATAAAATAACGATTAACTGGCCATTCTTCCGGTGCAAGTGTCAGAGGTGTTGATAACGCGTTAATGTATGGCAGCCAATAAACTTACCATCGTCATGTGTCAAACAGAGGTGAATAAAAAGCTATCCAATTGTGCTTGTATTGACACACTTTACACGGTGTCAGTCGAATTGAAAATGAAGCAATGTGTTATCGAAATTCCTGCAATGATTGCTAAATATTTTGTTCTTTAATTGGCTTGAAAGCCAGTTTATTTCTACGCGGATTGCGAAATTCTTTCACGGGTTTTATCCTTCAGCTTGAATATTTGATTTTTAGTACGGAGCAACACAAAAAGGGTTTTTTAAACTTGTGCACCAACCGTTAGAGTAAAAAAAAGAATAAATTGTAACACAAACGATCCTTAGTAGTGACCGCTGAGTTACAAGAGCAGCGACTATCTAATAGATAATCAATAGTATTAATAGCATAAAAGCTTAACTAAAATCTGAACATGACTACTTCAAGTAACTCTCAACGGTTCTTCATCCAAAGTAGGTTATCAAGCTAGTAGATGAATTATCAGCTGAATGTAATGTCTCTTAAAAGGTGAAAAACAACCAGTTTTAGACTGGCAAGAATTTGTCGAATATTTGCAAGATTTTTTGACAGCAGAACTAATTTAATCAAGGCAATAATTCAGAAGCGCATTGATAACTGAAAAATGTCACACATTCAAAATTACAAAGATTTTATTATCCAGAATAAACAGAAGGGTTTAAGGAAGATTAAAGTGTTTCTCTCACTGAGATCTCATAAATTTAGATATTCACAAGTCAAATACGGGTTTTTATTTCTAAAGTACAGCAATGCTACAATCCACAATGCTACAAAAGGTTGGATTAAATAGCGATTAGAACGATTGAGTATCTAGACTTCTACTCGACTTCAGTAGTCTCAATCCAGACAACTATTCGTACGATTGATAACTTTAAAATCTACTCATGATTCTTTAGAACAATAATCAGAAAGATTCACAGATTATCAGATATTTACCAATCAGGTGATTGAAAAACGCTCGACCTCATAATGTTTTTATTTCTTCTAATTTTCCAAAGAAACGTGTTATTTTCACTGTTTTTAATTTAATTTACAAACATCAATATCAAGTTTATTATGTTTCTAAAGGAGTAAAATATAATATAATTATTATTGGGATGCTTCTTCAACTTTCAACTTCGACGGTGGTCGTTAAATGTTAAGCTTCAAGACAATTTTTCATATAGTTTATCCAAACCTATCCACACGCGACTAACTCTATGTTTTACACTAGTGATTTAAATCTATTCAAAATATTACCTGTCGTCGATGCCGCTGGCCGATTACTGGTGGAGGACAGATTGTTGACCACATCGTAGCCATGATAGTCCAGCTTCGGGCTGGTCACCTCGACTGAGTGCGCCAAATCTGGGCCGTTATCGTTAACCGAAAACGCTTCAATCGTCGTTGTCGATATTCGTTTCCGTCGTCCAGCGTCGATGAATATCCTCTATTATTTTTGTTTGTTGACTAGCACTCAATCACGTTTTCATCCAAAATCGGTTGCAGTATATTGTTACCTGCTTTCGGTTACATTAACCGAATTGAAGATCGTATATTCTAGCGAATAAATGTTTCCAGTAATGTTGAAAAATCTCGCATGACACCTTTCAATGTATTAATCCGTCAATACGTAAAAGGTTTTTAGGCACTCCACCCTCACTATCGCAATGTTTATTCCTAGGCTATAAATCACAAAAAGCAAATATTCAACCATTGAGGATTTCACTGCTCAGAACTATTGCACTTTAATAGGTGATAAACAGTGAGCAAACATTTTCTCATATATTTGCTTAGCAAATGGCACACGCTAGTTATCATCTTTGATGACATTAAAAACGTATTCGCACTAAAAATATTTCGACTAATCATACAAGTGGGGTTCAGAGCGTTGCAGTAAAAATTCGCCTACGACAACTTAGTCCCATTTCCGCGTGCTGTTTTGGTCTATCATATTATAAGTTCTATTGCTCCTTCTAGATATAAAAATATCACTCCACGGAACGGATACAGGCGGCAATTGCGTGACCCTGAATGTTGCAGAGCGCACTCGGCTTTCAACAGGTTCAAAACCATTCTTCAAAACACACTTGTAACTCTTGAGCTTCACATGCTTCACGGCACCACGTCGTAGGCAAGGTCTAGGAAATCGTAGTAAATGCCAGTTGCATTGGTGGTATTTAAATTGCTCACTTTTCAGGCTGCACAATTCAACGAGGAAAGCTAACTTCGGTTTTCGTTCATACTTGGTCAAGGTTGATCTGATCGCGATCCATTTATGTCACTTATTGTGACCCATCCAATTCCACTGTACACTGTTCCAAAACTCGAATCAAACTATCGAGGAAAAAGTGTTGAAAATATATACTGAAAACCGAGAACCGTTTTACACCGAGTGCCTTTCACAACCCGGATAATGGACATGCTTGAAGACGCTGAACGCTGCTGGGCACCAGGATCAACAGCGAAGGAAGAACGATTGGAAATGTGCGATCGAGCGAGGATGAAGAACACGACTGTGGACACACGATTAGATAAAGGCACTCGCGGCAGGTAGTAGTCTGTACTAAAAACAAACAACACCAGCGCTACAGTAATGACTCCGACGGTGAATAAGCGGATGGAGGGCAATAATACACCGCGAAAACGTGATAATGAAGCTGGTAGTTGGACGGGTGGAGGAGAATCTAGACCTGCACACGCTGCTAGCCCCAGGTGGTGGCGAGAGTGGGATGGTAATAGCACAATCCATCAAACTGCCAGCACGCAAACCAAAAAAGATAGAAAGAAAAGGAGCGAGAAAGAGAGCTATATAAAAAGCGAAAAAGCCGCCAGTCAGAAGCGTCACGAGTAATAAATAAGTAAATAAACAATAGCTCAACTAAAAGATAAATACTCGTATTCATATCGCACGAACTAACGAGAGAAAAAGAGATGTTGATCGTTAAATTCAACCGCAATTCGGTACGCTGGGATGACGACGTCATCGACGCAAACTATGCCAGAGGCGAGAGTGGTTGCATTGTAAATGAAAAGTGTGCACCTGCTGTGCGTGAAGCTACGAAATCGGCAATAATCGCTATAAGCTGATCGACGCTAGTCAACACCTGGAGGTGTTGTGATCATTTACCATATAATTTACAATATTCGAATATATGTATCTGGTCTGAAGGAATGCAAAATTAAAGATATCTGCTCGGTCAGTCAGACTGAATTTGTCGCACGCTATATTCGTAAAGTATGATGTTGCGTGGATTGCCACAATAACCTGTAGTAACAAAAATATTGCTTGAAAATTTGTATTATTATCGGAAGATTACGTTTTTAGATTATAAATTTTCCTTGTTTGGGTTATTGCCATGTTCTCCATTATTTGTAAGATTGTAGCAAACTAAACAAGCAAATTTACAAAAGTTCATTATTGATCATTTCATAAATACAGGTATTGAATATTCGCAATCACAGTCAAACCGAATTTCTGCAACACTGAAAGCCAATATAATAACAATGAGGAATAAAATAGTCGAAGGAGTCGAAATTACTCCACAGTAAAAATCTTGCTTCATCCAGAATTTAGGCCGAGATGACTTGTGCTGTTGAGTTCATTTGATACAGACTAGCGCTACGATTACTGAGACTAACAGTCTCTCCCTAGTCGGGATTCGTAGTAACACGTAGTAACATTTCTCCAAAACCAACAGACATATGTACATATGTTTTACGAGTTTCTGAATTTGAAGGTAAACATTGAATCGAATATATATAAAACTTGTTGAGTCTAGCAATAATCCTAATGATTCGCAAGCCAATCTCAACTTGCGTCAATATTAATAATCATCTCTTCCGTATTTAAACCATAACAGTATAATTTTGATTATTGGAAAAAGTAACAAAAGCAATATTGAAAACAAAACACAAGTGCAAAATGCGATGAACTTTATGACTTTCGCTTGAGTCGTCATTGATGCAACGGAGCTTTTGGATATTACAATGTTGCATTATTAATTTATGCCATGCATCACAAGCACGATTCACAATCCAATTGTACCGTGCAGAGATTAATCAAATTTAGCACGCGAGATAAAAAGTAACGAACTTTCTCAACCTTAGCAGACGCCAGTCGATCGTATTGTATAATTGGAATGAATTTACTTTAATTGTTTACTACGAAACACTCATTTCATCTCTCCATGTTGCACCGTATGAACATACAATCTGAAATCAAGCCGTGGCACACTGCTTCCATATTTTAGTGTAAATAAAATGTATAATGCTAGTTAATAGGAACAATATTCTTTTCACTTATTCAATGACCACAAAGAATCAATCAACAATCAAGTGGGCAACCAATTCATCAATAACTAATATTCTTAGCTCACAGCACCGACTCTCACTGGCTGTACAAATATTTTTCAAATCATGTACGTTGACACATCACGTGCGAGCCTTCATTATTGTCTTCTCGTTTTTACTGCACACGAAAAGCCCAAATATCGTGTGTCGGAATTCAGAGAGCACATCGACGATAGTATCTGCGAGGTTCGATCTGAGGACGAAAACACGAAACATATACACGCGCGGCACGCGCCTTGACTGTGGCAATCGAAGCCCAAGCGTCCTGTGTTCTTGCCGGTTCTGATTAAACTAAACAAGTGGCAAGCCGTCAACTGCCAGACTCGAAGCCCTCTAACCGCTGCGATCAATCGATGCTAATGAGAAGAAAACATTTGTGGTCGTCGGCAAATTACGACACGTTTCACATGCATAACATCAAGTCTAGACTAATAACTCTCATTTACGGACGCGTCCGCTTTCTGCCGGCACAACAGTCCATTCATGTTCTTGCTTTTTATGAGCGAAATGAAGAGAGCGACCAACCTGATCCTAAAAATTCAGGAGATAAGTAAGTAAGTAAAACAGCTGAAGAAGTTAATCATTCTCGAGCTCACAAGAACTTGAATGTCAGTGTTACTAACCAACAGACACGAATATATGCGAAAAGAACATCACATTAACTGGTTCAAGAAAGGAATAAAATGGGGACCGGAAAATAAATTCCTCAAACACCGTCAATGGAGGAAGTCCGATAGGTTGTCATGTCATGAATAAGGTACTGTCAACAGGTGAATGCATTTTTCCATTCGATGCTATTTGCATTTCGGGACGTGAAACAACCCGCCTTTTATGGGCTCATTTTATGCCTGGTGAGATGAAAAGTGTTCCATAAGCTTCCAAAGGTTTGGGTATAGCAAATGGACGAATATATAACAAAAAATTAACCGTAACACACCGGAAAGTGAATTTGTGCCATTTCTTTCTCGTATCTAATATTTATATCTTCGGCAACAAGAAATATGTAACAACAAGCCTAATACAAGTTTCATGCAGTGCTAAATAAGAGATATAAGTCTTTGGGCCTTAATATCGGATCGAACTATCCAAAACAAAATCTGTTGCTGAAGAATTTTGGAGAGCTATTTCGGGCTGTGATTTTCTTCGCCACCTATACAGCCAACCAATGCCTTCTTAAGAAACGATTCTTCTTTTTCAACAACCACTAATACGTAATCGATAACTTTCGGTCGTCTTTGTTGTTTGATTATTTTTAGCTGCTGGAACGAAGACTACAGCGCATTATAGTCTCAACCTTCTCCGATTTGATTGAAAAGTTGGATACCATGCAATGCTGCATTCTTCATGAATCATTATTGTAGTTGTTGTCATTCTCAATTATTTCTAGTGTTCAAGTTAGCGTTTCATTAACAGCTACACTGCAGTTAAATCGTACTGGTTTGAAAATAATTCAGAATCAAAACTACACTCAAGAAGTTAGCAATAGCGCAAAATTGCCTTTTAGGTAACAAATCCATTACTTAAAAGGCAATAAAATTCTTCCCCAGTCAAGTAACAACACATACTGTCATATATTTAGCACGTGTTACGGGAGTACGACTATCTAATAATGGTCGTTTCAACCACATGCAAAATTTTTTCTGTCGAAAAATGCTCCATCGCTCGTGTTGGCGTTCAGCCTGGCCTTACAAGTTTCTTCAATCTCCAATTCATCCGGTGTGCGTGTATTAGTTCGCTCGTTGTATGCATACGGAGTAGCGAAAAAATAGGACAAAAGCTGCCAAGCAGCATTTTCCCCGTCATAGAGTATGCAAACGTTGATGATTTCAAAGACTTGAAATGCGCCTTAAAATGATATCACGATCTGTAAGCTGCGTTAGAGAAAAACAAAAACATTCGCTTTCTTGCAAGCTATCTACAGCACATAATCATTGGTTCATGGAAACTCATTTGCACCTGTTTGAAAATACAAAACTTGTGCCCATCCAGAACAATATTCACAACTTCGGCAACTCTGGTTAGACAGTATTACATATTTCCATTTCAAGTGAACACTAGGGGACGAAACGAAAGTGTTTCTAATTAGACATTTGAGGTTGATGGTTGAGATTCTGATTATGTGTGGATGAAGGGGAAAAAATGAACCAGATCGTTGCATCAATACAAATGCAGCGAGTGAAGTCTTGCTAACACATGCATTGCGGTGCTTGGCTGTATGTTCTCCTGCAGAAACACATACAAGCGTGTGGCCGTCATAATTTTTATTACTTTTTGTTTGTTACGTTGTATAATGTATAATGCGCAGTCATAAGACACAGAAGTAATAAAAAATTGCCCAAAAGTAATAAAATATTCCCCGTTTGCGTTGGGTGTAACATCTCGGCACAAAGTTTGCTCTTCGCCGAGTTTCGGCAACACAGCTGTCATTCTCATGAACGAGTTGACCGTCTTTTTTCATTGTTCAAACGTGTTACGTACGAGCACACAGGAAGTTTTGTCTAAAATTTGTGCAAACTACAGATGTTTAAAAAGTGTATTACAGGTTCGTGCGAAGTGGCAGGGACCCGAGAAAGGTTGAAATCGTGCAAACAAACACTAAGCAGAAAAAAGCACCCTCAAGTAAAATGTACGCAGTTCAACATAAACTACCAGAGGAGGACGTGAGTCTTTTAAAAATTCTGTAAACATTCAATATTTAAAAAAAAATAAACTTCTTTACTTACTAAAACTCATCGAGCTAATAATTTATCTTTCGAAAGAAAACTACTGAAAATTATTTACTGCGATTGAATTCCGCTGAAAAATCGCCTCTTGACTGTTCCGAAACATTCAGTTTATATAACCGAGAGGTCGTTATACTAGTTTGTCGTTTCTCGGTTATATTTGCCGAGAGCACAGTCAAATGCGTATCGAGATTCTCGGCATAAAACGACTTCTGTCAAATACTGGTTTCCCGAGATTCAGCCAAGATCGGCACAAATAATACCGAGATTACAAGTTCAAATCTTACGCCTTCACGAGTCGCTTGAACGCAATAGACTGTCAGCTGAAACATGGACTCAAACTGGTTGGCGTGAGTGAGAGGGTGCGACGCGATCATTGGCACGGTAACCATATTTCGGCGGCAGAGGAAATGTTTCGACAGCCCGAGCTTCTGTTCTACACGATGGTGCGGCTCAGTGTCTGTTTGTAACAGGGGGTCACCCTCTTCACTCTTAAATTTGCCCGGCGAAACCCTTAAAAAAAAATCTCAGTTAAAAACGCGCACAAAAAACTGAAACAAAACCCGTACCTAGTTCGAGGCTAAACTAATAATCCCGCGATAGCTGTATTTAATGCCGACCAAAATAAACCCGCTGAGACGTCGAAGTCAGCATTCAGCACACCACTTTTCCTCAGCTAGAGGAAAATCCCGGCCTATCTAACTCTAACAGGTAATTTACAAACATGACAAAAAAATTATCAAACCTAACTAACGCGAAAATATCGTTCACAAACGAAAAAACGAACGAATTTGAAGAAATTTACGTGAACGCTATTCAGCGCAAGTGGTGAGAACTGTCATATTGGGTACACGCTCTTGCGGGAGTTTCCAAATGAGGATAGTTTTCACTTATACACTCTCTCGCAGAAGTACCCGAAATTAGGTAAATTTTCCAATCGATGCTGAAATTGCAACCGCACGGGTTACGTGTTCTCGAAGTTAGAGGCGGCTGATCAACGTCCTGGTGCCAGCGTGGAACTCTCTACAGTACTGTCACGATGTCTTACAATGCTGCCGTAAAATACAGATCAATACAGAAAGCACACGGACTAGAACAATCCACGGACCAGAACAGTCGGCATAGACCCAGGCAACGAAAACGAACTAACGATTGGAAACAGGAATCATGAACCTGCAAGTCCCTTGATATTTAAGGGAGGGGCATTCTTTATATCTTATCGAGGGTCCGCAGGTTGAACTTTGTATGCTGGATACCTATTCCGGTACATACGTTCAGAGATGGTTACTCCATCTACCAGAACTGCTGCAGCCTGCGACACACAAGCTGGGTACAGCTTTTATTATGATGGGAGATATGCAGAAGCCGGTGATTGGATGATGGTTGATCGATAGCAGAATGTGCTAGTTGAGGATTAGAGGCCTTTTCTTCAACGTTAGCATCATTATTGTGCACACCCCTCACCCAGGTAGCGACGATAACAATTAGGACGCTTTTCGCTTCCGAAATCGTTATCGGAGATCTCAACGCTCAGGTCAGCCAGAATGAAGGAATTCAAACCGATTATTGGGAAGATCAGTGGACCAGCTCACGACCGCAAACGGCTTCCGATTAATTGATTTCGGTGCCTCCCATACGTAGTACCTACTTCCAGCATACCCTCCCATTCAACATTTTAGGTCATCAACAGAATTCGCTATCGTCTCCAGCCACGGACGGATCTGGAACGATTGAAACTCCCCGAGGTCGCCTCTGAGTATGTGCAAAGCCTCGAGGCAGCGTTGTTGAATCCTCTAGAGAATTGATAGAGTAATGTCAAAGGAACCATTGACAGCGCTGCGGAAGGTGCTATTGGATTCGACGACAAGTGTCAGATAATTTTAGCCGAGAAGAATGCAGCGCAGGTATTGATGGTTTAGCAAAGGATCCGTCAATACGTGATGCGATCTAAACTAAACCCAAGACAGCACATTCATTTTTTTCCGAGACAAAAGAGGGCCACCTGGAAGAACTGAAATGTGAGGAAGTGGAGCAACTGTATCGACCTCAAGAAACAACGTAAATTGTACAAGAAACTGAAAGCATTCCGCGCAGGTTTGCATCGGGATAAGGATGGAGGAATCTCAACGGACAAACGTGAAGTGATCCACAGGCGGAAGCAGCATTACAATGAACACCTGAATGGTAGAGACAAAGGACCTAGCCAGCAGGAAGTCAAGGATGCAGCTAAGAACAACTAATCAGCTGGAAAGGATACAATGTAGCGGAGCTTATCAAGCTGGATCCGGATAAGTTGGCTTCCTGATTTTCCAAGAGTGTCGTGAATACCAACTTCCCACGCAATAAATAGGTGGTGCGTTGATTTCAAGGTAGCATACGATACTATTGACCATGTAGAGCTATGAAAAATTATGGACGAAAATGGTTTGATGTACAGTACTGTGTGAGGATTTTAGGTGCGTTTTCAAGCTCTATTAAAACACATGAGGAACTTCGACAAGGCGACGTCAAGATGGGTCTTTCTTGCTCCTATTCAACATTCCATTATGAAATGTGCGGCCTTTAACGGGCGAGGCATGACGCTTCGCTGACGACGTGGACCTTGTCGAAAGAACGTTCGGGATACGTGGTAAGAGTGTCGGATACCATCCCGAAAAAATGGTGTTCGTCTAAAATTCGACCGGTATAAGACGTAGAGGCGCACAACGAGCTCAATGGTTGGACCAACTGGAGCAATCCTTGGAGGTGTAGGACCCTCAAGAAACGGGAAATAAGCCGTTATGAACCGAATGCGTTAAAGTAACATTAAGGAAAGGGGGGTGGGGGGTATTTTTCAACAGAGAAGTAAGTAAGTAACCACCATGCGTCTCCATTGAGAAAAGCCAGTTTTTGGGGAAGCACAACTTTTAAAAGTCAGCCATAAAAAATGTACTTACAACTTTCAAGAAAATTAAGATTTGTATTGTTAATGTGAAGTTCAAAGACAAATAACATAAGGGGCCACATACATGTCCACATACCGACAGTGGTCCACGTGGTATGTGAATGGCCCCTGAAGTATTTATAACCAATACTTGTAGTATGTTTTTCTGGGAACTGTTTAGCGAACTATACGTACCTCGTCAATATTCTGTGCTTCTATTCAGTTAATCCCTGAAACATGTCACAGGCAGTTGTGACCGAAATCAGACAGCAAACCAAATTTGGTTTAACAACAACAACAACAACAACGATTCTGTGCCGAACACGCATCAGTATAGGACGTGTTTGGTGATCGCTCCGATAGAATATGAAACAAAAGACGCGCGAGCAAGTGTTGGCATTGTTTGCCTGGTCGAGTGAAGGTTCAAGGTCGCCCGCCTTTGTGCAACTGTTTCGCATCGTGGCTGTTTGCTGGTGCGTAAGCCGATTTGGCTGCTAAGTGATTTGTGCTACAGCAGTGGACGAGAATCTCAACACAAAGGAGGAAAAAGAAGAAGCCAACAGTTGACAGCGAGTTGTGTCGCTGTGATGAATGATCACACACCCGGCTCGCTGCTGGTGGCTGTTTGGAGCTGCTGTATTGGTGCTGCTGGCTGTAACGGCTGCAGCTTCGACCGTTCGGACAACCAACCCTGCTGAAAGGAGAAGTAAAGAGGTACGTGTTCTGTCGGCGCTAGTGCGCTAGATTTAGCGCGATGGATGTAGATCCCTCGCCTCCCGTGCCACCATCCCCGAACCCCTCCGACCCTGTCCCTCCTGCCAAACCTTCCTCTGTTAATTCTCCAGTCCCCCCTCGCCCCAGGCTTTACCCGGACGGATCTCAGGGCAGCTTTACTGTTTTCTTTCGGCCAAAAGCAGGACCGAAATCGAACCGTTAAACATCCTGCAGATTTCGAAAGACCTGACGGAGGGGTACAAGGCCGTGACCGAAATCTCCAAGGTCAGACCCAACAAGCTCCGTGTCGTGGTCAGCGACCTGGAACAGGCCAACGCTATTGCTCGCTCCGAGCTTTTCACACGCGAGTATCGCGTTTATATACCCGCACGAGACGTGGAGATCGACGGTGTCATAACCGATTCGAGTCTGTCGGTCGAGTGTATCTTGGCAAGCGGTTTTGGCTGCTTCAAAAATGCTTTGTGTCACGACGTAAAAGTAACCGATTCTGACGATTCACCAGCAGGAACTACTTATGCCAATCCTGGGGCGTCTAGAAAGAGGAAAAATATTTCCTCTCCTAAACTTCCCCGAAAAGGTCCTAAGATTTCCCAAAGTGAAATGAAAGTTACAAATAAACCAAACAGTGCTGCGGAAAAACCGAAGCTAACTCCTCCTGGGCTTGCAAATTTAAAGTCCCAGAAGGAGTTCCCAGCACTGCCAGGAACATCTAAAACCCCAGTTGTTCCTTTTGCACTCCCAGTTGATGAAACAAACTCTGGATTAGTGAAATTTTCTGACATTGTGGACTGGATTTTTGAAACTTTCAATGTACCCGATCCAATTAAAATTTTTCTTACAGCATTCCTCCCAACAGTTAGATCATTTTTGAAGCAGTTGACTGCCCAATGGCCCCTCCTTGCAGCGATTGTATCCTTCGATGCCTAATTCATCTGCGTATACGAAGGATTCTATCTCTGTATTACAGTGGAATTGTAGAAGTATTTTACCAAAAATGGATTCATTTAAAGTTTTAATAAATAGAAACAAATGCGATGCATTTTCCCTTTGTGAAACTTGGCTTACTTCAAATATTGATCTCAACTTCCATGATTTAAATATTATTCGCCTTGATCGAGACACCCCATATGGAGGAGTACTTTTAGGGATTAAAAAGTGCTATTCTTTCTATCGTATGAACCTCCCCTCAATTCCAGGCATCGAAGTTGTCGCATGTCAAATGACAATACAAGGTGAAGAGCTTTGTATTGCCTCAATATATATTCCTCCCAGAGCACAGGTTGGGCAACGGTTGCTCTTTGATTTAATAGAACTTCTTCCCTCGCCACGTTTGATTTTGGGAGACTTCAACTCTCATGGTGTGGCTTGGGGTTCCCCCTACAATGATAACCGCTCCTCTTTAATCTATAACCTTTGCGATGACTTCGACATGACTATTTTGAACAACGGTGAAATGACACGTATCCCGAAACCTCCAGCGCGCCCAAGCGCTTTGGATCTATCCTTATGTTCGACGTCGCTACGGTTGGATTGCACATGGAAGGTAATCCTCGATCCTCACGGTAGCGACCATCTGCCTATTCTTATTTCAATTACTAACGGTTCAACTCGCATGCGATCAACTGACATTCCGTATGACCTCACACGGAATGTCGATTGGAAGTTATACGAGGAAATGATTTCAAAAGCGGTCGAGTCGATTCAGCATCACCCACCACTTGAAGAATACAACCTCCTCGGGGGCTTAATCCTCGACGCCGCGTTGCAAGCCCAAACGAAGAAATATCCCGGCGTAACGATCAAAGAGCGGCCTCCAACTCCGTGGTGGGACAAAGAGTGCTCCGATGTCTACACGCAAAGATCCGACGCGTTTTTGGCCTTCCAGAAGGGAGGTATACCCGACGACTATATACGGTATTCGGAGCTTAAAAGCCTGGCTAAAGCAAAGAAACGCGGATATTGGCGTCGGTTCGTGAACGAGACGTCGAGGGAGACATCGATGAGCACTCTTTGGAACACAGCCCGAAGAATGCGAAATCGCGTAACGGTCAACGAAAGCGAGGAGTCTTCAAGTCGGTGGATATTTGATTTTGCCAGGAAAGTATGTCCGGATTCTGTTCCTGCGCAAAACTTTGTACGCGATACGTCTCCGGGTCACGACGCGATAGAATCACCTTTTACGATGGCAGAATTTTCAGTTGCCCTCCTGTCCTGTAACAATAACGCGCCTGGGTTAGATAGAATCAAATTCAACTTGTTGAAGAATCTACCCGGCAATGCCAAGAGGCGTTTGTTGAACTTGTTCAATAAGTTCCTGGAGCAAAACATTGTACCGCAGGATTGGAGGCAAGTGAAGGTGATCGCCATCCAAAAACCAGGGAAACCAGCTTCTGATCACAACTCTTATAGGCCGATTGCAATGCTATCCTGTATCCGGAAATTGATGGAAAAAATGATACTCCGTCGTTTAGACCATTGGGTCGAATCAAATGGTCTACTATCAGATACTCAATTTGGCTTCCGCCGTGCCAAAGGGACGAATGATTGTCTTGCGTTGCTTTCAACAGATATTCAGCTGGCGTATGCTCGCAAAGAACAAATGGCGTCTGCGTTCTTGGACATTAAGGGGGCTTTTGATTCCGTTTCTATTGACATTCTTTCGGGTAAACTTCACCGACAAGGATTTTCTCCAATTTTGAACAATTTTTTGCACAATTTGTTGTCCGAAAAGCACATGCATTTTACGCACGGCGATTTGGCAACTTTTCGAATTAGCTACATGGGTCTTCCCCAGGGCTCATGTTTAAGCCCCCTTCTTTACAACTTTTATGTAAATGACATCGACGAATGTCTGGCAAATTCATGCACGATAAGACAACTTGCAGACGACAGCGTAATCTCTGTTACAGGAGCCAAAGCTGCCGATTTGCAAGGACCATTGCACCTTGGACAATTTGTCTGCTTGGGCTTTACTGCTAGGTATCGAATTCTCTCCGGAGAAGACTGAGATAGTAGTTTTTTCTAGGAAGCATGAACCTGCTCAGCTTCAAACACAATTAATGGGTTTAACGATTTCTCAGGTTTTGGTACACAAATATCTTGGTGTCTGGTTCGACTCTAAAGGCACCTGGGATTGTCACGTTAGGTATCTGATGAAAAAAATGTCAACAAAGAGTGAATTTTCTTCGTACAATAACCGGACAATGGTGGGGAGCCCACCCAGGAGACCTTATAAGGCTTTACCAAACAACGATGTTGTCTGTCATTGAGTACGGGTGTGTCTGCTTCCGCTCCGCAGCAAACACACATTTGATCAAACTGGAGCGAATACAATATCGTTGTTTGCGTATCGCCTTGGGTTGCAAGCAGTTGACCCATACGATGAGTTTGGAGGTCTTAGCTGGAGTACTACCATTGAAAAACCGCTTCTGGAGCCTGTCTTCTCGCATTCTTATCAAATGTGAGGTCTTGAACCGTCCTGTGATTGAAAATTTTGAAAGGTTAATCGAACTTAATTCTCAAACCCGTTTTATGACATTGTATTTCAATCACATGTCCCATAATATTAACCCTTCTTCGAATATTCCAAATCGTGTCGACTTATCAAATACTTCTGATTCTACTGTGTTTTTCGATACATCCATGATAGAAGAAACTCGTGGAATCCCGGATCATTTACGCGTGCAGCAGATCCCCAAAATTTTTTCCAATAAATATCGAAACATCAACTGCGACAATATGTTCTACACTGACGGATCACTTCTTGATGGGTCCACTGGCTCCGGTATTTTCAATAACAATTTAACCGTCTCCCATAAGCTTGATAATCCTGCTTCTGTTTACGTCGCAGAATTGGCGGCAATTCAGTACACCCTAGGGATTATCGAAAAAATGCCCACGGACCATTATTTCATCTTTACGGACAGTCTCAGTTCCATTGAGGCTCTCCGATCGATGAAAGATGTTAAGCACTCTCCGTATTTCCTGGGGGAAATACGGGAACATCTGAGTGCTTTATCCGAAAAATCGTATCAGATTACCTTAGCGTGGGTCCCTTCTCACTGCTCGATACCGGGCAATGAGAGAGCGGCCTCTTTGGCTAAGGTGGGCGCAACAAACGGTGGAATTTATGAAAGACCAATTGCCTTTAATGAATTTTTCTCATTTGTACGTCAGAATACGATCATCAGTTGGCAAAATGCTTGGACCAGAGGGGAACTGGGAAGGTGGTTACATTCCATAATCCCCAAAGTATCGACGAACCCGTGGTTCAAGGGGTTGGATGTAGGTCGGGATTTCATTTGCGTGATGTCCCGGCTTATGTCCAATCACTATAGATTTGACGCGCATCTCCGTCGTATTGGGCTCGGGGAAAGTGGTATCTGTGCCTGTGGTGAAGGTTATCACGACATAGAGCACGTTGTTTGGTCATGCCCTGTACACCGTGACGCCAGGTCTAAATTAATAGCTTCCCTGCAGGCCGAAAGTAGGCGGCCGGCTGTTCCTGTTCGTGATGTCTTGGCGAGCCGTGACCTATCCTACATGTCCCTTATATACGTTTTCCTGAAATCCATCCACGCCCCAGTTTAATCCTATTCCCTTCCGCCTACATCCAACCAAACGACAAGAACACGTTAAGACCCCGGATCCGGAAACAGCAACTAGACCCGCACGCTACTCTCAGGTCCCGAGGGAGACAACCCAATATGCCAGCCCGTAATATCTTGGCCCAGCAGCGGAACATGTGCTTACCTATGGCAATGAAAACCATCATACAGTAAACCAGTGCTTTTAATGCAAAATATTATAGCCTTAAGTTACATTTAGTTTCAGCTCGTAGTCGGCAGCGAGGATAAAAAATTAGCTTTTAGTTATTAAGATACTTTAGAAAGTAAGCTACCAGATATAATTGGCGCCGTTAAACATTAAATTGTATTTGTGCCGTGTCAAATAAATTATGGATGAACAAAAAAAACAACAACAACAACATTTTTTAAATTGTAACTTCGTCGATTCGTCCTTATCACAAAGTAGACCTTATTTCCATCTCATTTCGAAGATATAAAACGAACTTCACATATGCAGCTAAACTGGATTGCCCACCTCGAAATCGATACAAAAGACAAAGAAAAGTGTTTAAGTCTGCAATATTGTGAATAACTATCAATATAAAACTTCTACACTTCATACCTTTCCGCAAAGCGGAGCTAAATTAAACGGATGTTATTTTGATACTCTATAGCGTTAGCTTTGATATTCATTGATTCTGACAAGGCAGAGCACAAATCGAAGTATATTCATACATGCAATTAAAAATAATCAAAAGGGCACATCTAATGATGAACTCACTGTAAAGGATAAACGAAATGCATTAGTAACGGTAATTATTTTGTTTCGAACCTCGTCATCCGCCACGGCCCGTTTAAAGAACAACTCTTGCTCACTAGAGCATGATTGTCAGTTGGTGAAGGGGCTCTGGAAATTACTTCAAATAGAGGTCAAGTTTACTAGTTTGAACTTGAATTAGACTGAACTGCTTCTAAGTGCCCTCATAATGCACAGAATTTCGCCATGTGGAGCATAGGAATTATACAAACATAACATATACGCTGAATCACACTGTATTACCTAATCTTGTTTCTTCAAATACGTTATGACTATAACAGCTAAGAACTCTAATTTTTTTAGATCCAATTCGAGCAAACTAATACAAAAATTAACAAATTAGATGGCTGCGTGAGTGTTTCTAGCCTAATTCTATACAATAACACATACAATTTACTTCAATTAATAATGACAACAAAAAGTTCGCTTCGTTGATACTATTGCCACCCCGCTCAAATAAAACTCGAATATGTAGTTTAGCAACGATGAAAACCGCCACTAGTGATGAGCTCAGTTATTCAATTGTTCACGGTTAAGGGTAAAAAGTATTTTGTACGATAGCGGTTTCACACTAAACACGACATACTGATAAGACGAAAAACACGCTATTTATAGCTTAAATCATATACGCTTCTAGGACAGCAAACCATATCAGATCAACTGTAGTCTTGTCTTATCTGACACCTTAACAGTTGAAGAAAAAAAACCTTTTGGACGACAGTTCAACAAGCGTCTCAGCATCAGATGTGCAAATACGTCAGCCGCGAACAACTTCCAGCAGATAAGAGTTATCTTGGCTGTTGCAGCTTTTTTGCACTAACCTACAGATACTTTGAGTCAATTGCTAAACAAAACATTCCTAAAAGCGGTAAGATAGTAAACAAACAAAACACCCATATCGTCTGACGGCATTACTCTAAAACCCTTGATTTTAAAGTATCTCTTAATAATGATTTACCAGCTGGAAATTCCAAACAATGATCTCGCACTCAGCGAATCTGCCTTCTCTCGGTACTGTGAAAAAGTTATACCTCGAGGTATACCTACCAAAGTCCGACCAAAATAACAAACATGACTTGCAGTATTTAATTGCATTAACACAGATGAGTATTCAAAACAAAAACGGGATAAGCGTGATCTATTTGTACACTTTCGATCGAAGGAATGCGTTGTTTATCGATGCCAATTGTCCGAAGCGGTCAAAGCCCAATTAAATGCGCAGTTTGTTGTTCAAAATATTTTCAACTTGTTATGTTCGGCGAAGGAACGGAGAAGTGACGTATTTTCAATTCAGTTTGAGAACGTAACGAGAAATATAATGGTACAAAAAAAAACGAACAAAAAAAATGGACGAATATGTATGACGTACCATTTCTCAACACAATTTTTGATCAGACTTATCTCTTTGAAATAGTATTAGAGTATAACAATACCTTTGGTTTTGCCAGTGATTGCTATACCTTTTTTAAGCGAGAGGTGAAAAACAAGAAAATATATTCTCACGTACCAAAAATCAACGCTCTGACATTCCTTACTGCTGATCGTAGGTATATACTTAGACTGTTCCGAGAATTATAAATACAAATGAGTGACTGCCATCTCAAATTAAGTGCGGTGTTCAGCTAAACGTTGATTGCGTTCTGTGAAACAAATGTTGTCATTTTTTAGCATTTTGGGTTAAAGCTTGAAAATACGTGGCCTTTCTCCCGACCAAAAAAACGAATTGTGCACAAATGGAGCACCGTAGGAAGTATTTCGATCATAAAATGAACCTAAGGAGAAGGTGTGAGTGCCGGAACAGTTCAAAATGCATTACGGATATATGATGAAGAGTTTAGGTTCACAGGTGCCCCGAGACGTGGTAGAATATCTAAGTCTGGTGACCCACCAGGTTGGTAAGAGATCACTACAAGCGGCATTCTTCAGTACGAGATGAATTTTTTGACCAATAATTGCGAATGTGTGTCCCCGAATCAGCGAAAGTCATTAACACCGAAAAATTCAGCAAGAGCTACAATTTGCATAAATGATGAGCGTTACACGCGTAATCGCAAAAAATGTCTCAAACGTTAAGTTCTTTGTTAAAAAAAAGAATAAAATGATAATTTTCTTGTCCATTTTGCGATGGAAGGCTTGTGAAGCATACCCCATTGAATTTTATTGTAATCAGACTGTAACTTCGTCTAAAATATATCAAAATGTGACAATCACGAAACTTCATTATCTCAGAAACTACACAACCGATATCAGATAAACGGGCTATTTAAGGGTTAACTGATCAATTATAATGATTGAACACGTGGTTCCAAAGTTTGGCTGATCTATAGGTTCCCATTTCATTTGATTATAATCGGACTTATATTTCAACCGTTATGTATTAAACTGTAAAAACAACGCAAGTCTTTTATCTTCAAGATTCTACGACTTATTTGAACATAACTAGTGTCATACGAATGAGTCATCTCTCAAACTTATAAATAACAAACTTCAAAAAAATTAATATGTGGTTCAAAAGTTATGAAAAGAAAAGAAATTCAAAGACTATTTAAAACTATACCTGCTCTGATCAATATATGTGGCCTCAACATAATTTAAATGTGGTATCGTACTATTTGAACGTTCCCGGCATCGCTCGTGATTGAATTGTTCGAAATTAAGAGTCGTTTCTTTTATTTCGCTATTTTTTAAGCACTAACATTACGTCAAATTTCATAGTTTTTGCTTCAATTACAACATCAACATTTTAGAACCCAGAGAGAGCATATACCTTAACTGGATTTAAGCGTTCATGTAAATCTATTTTTACAAATAATAAGTTTGAATTAGAGGTTGTGTCTGACCGCTAGGCGGATAAATTTAGGTTTTTTTAACCGAGCACTCAGTGGTGCCGTTCTCGGCATAAAATACCAAGAAACGGCAGTAAATGTCAAGTATGTAAGTAAATTATTTAAAAATACGTGTCACTTGTACAATTAAAACCACTTCACAGTAAATGCTTTTCATGATCGTATAGGTGGTCATTAATATCATCACAATATGTCATCAATATGTATACAGTATGTCCACTTATTGAATTGGTTTAATAAGAAATTCACTTTTTTTTAATTTTCGTCTATGGAACGCACTGTGCGCCGACAGAAACAACTCATTCCATTCAACAATTAAATTACTCCATACAAAATTATCCATTTCACTGTCACCCACATCGCTTTGGCTCTATGACACACTATATTACCTTTCGCCAATTGCAAGGTTACCCGTGGCCCGAGGGATCTGAATTTCTGACAGTCATTTAACAAAGCCTTTTAGAAGCAATTTTAAATAATGACGAAGCGAAACTCAGTGTCATATTGGTTCCTCCAGGCCCTGGAGTCCAGGGTGAAACGTATTTAGGTGATATCTGTTATATATGTCTCTAGCAGCACAACGAGTCTGTTTGTGAATAATAATTACCTTTGGGCTACAATGGTCGACTGGTAAATTGCGCTATTCCATTGCCCTGAGATATTGATGTTACTTCTAAAATTGTACTAGCTTTAAATTCCTGTTTACTTTACAACAGCATAGGATTGATTAGGTCATTTTTTGTTTCCAATATGTACTGACTTATAATGAATTAAAAAATTCTTTAGTGGAATTTTTTCACTGTGTTTTATTTGGGATTATCCGTCGTATCTAGCTCTATTTATATAAATTGTCAACTTACCTTCCATTGACAACCTAATTAATCACTCTTGAAATACATCGCAGCAACGCCCAATCAGATAAGCCGTCAAAGTTGTTGGGACGATTGCTGATTTGAAAGTATATTCAACGGTAATCCTCATCGCAGCACACCGACCACCTGGTCTGCAGAACCGGGTATTACACCATTTTAGGACAAACTCAGACCACATACACGTTCGACACAACTTCGTGATACATTTTATAGAATTGGTGGAAAGTTCAATTGTGCGTGGCGCATAATTGGGTGTTACATTTTTGATCAACGACGAATATGTAATCGTTACGGACAACTTGTTATTGTGAACGATAAGAACATGTAAGCTTTGTGTCGACGATCAAAAGATAATTTTAGACAACTCACAGTCTACTAGCTGACTGTAAGTGTAATTATACAATCGGAAACAATTAGCTCATATCTCATAAATTATAAGCGATTGGAGCGGACCATTAAATGTCACATGCTTTTCATTCAGAAACAAACAATTACGCATATAACACCAGATATTGTTTGCATGTTTTTGATTCAAAATACTTTTATACACACATCAAATCACAAGCGCTCTTAATATTTTCATAGACCATAAACGTGGGATCAAAGTTTACCCCACCAAAAACCATATATTACCGATATGCCATGTGTAAAAATTACCATGACAAATTAATACCAAAATTCAAGAATATTATTGGCATTTGTTCTCAACTGTTTGTATTGTTTTCCAAATTAATACAACTCGTTGCCGAGGATTCGTTTGATGTGTTTGTTATATGTTATTGGCATATAGATATTTATCAACCATTGTTTTTCATATATATAATAATTGATTTTATAAATCAAAAATAAGTCGAATGAAAACAACTTCTGCCACTTTACAATCTACATTGTACCTTATCCGAGACGAATGTACACAGAAAGCCACTTCAACAGGTTTTGCCCAGCAGAGTCCGAAATATCACAGCACAGTTGCAGTGCACGCTGCTCTACAACAAGACCCGCGTTTATCGGCATCGCACTGAAAACATTCAAGGTAGATGTCTACAGGTTTAGCCGGTTTCGGGGTTTTCCTCTCCGCAAATTAATACTCGGCGATCAGTCCATGCGAGACTAATCACACAATCGAAAACTCAACAGCAGCAACACGCAAAGATGTCATCCATCTTTCCGCAGCCATCACTCCCGAAACTGACAATCCAACCGCACAAACCGACAGCACACAGCAACGGATCATTGAAGCGAAGGAGCTTTCGCCTCATTTCACGCGATGCTATTCGGTAGTAGCCGGAAACCTGCGCTCGCGTGATACGTTATTCACTCTTTCAATCATTCTCAAAATACCAATATTTTTGAATAGAATTGAAAAAATTTTATAGCCCAAATATTTCATACAAATGATACCTATTTGTCATATTTTTTAGTATATTAAAAGTTATCAATGTTACTGTTGATATTAATCATTGAGGGATTGAATTGTTCCATTGTTTTCCTAAGCTTCGTTTTTCCCCAGTTTTGGAGAATAAAGGTATGGTATTTGATTAACATTTATGATCATCCCAAAAACAATATCCGACTGTTTTTACTCAGTATATATGTGGTACAGATACTCCAAAAATGCTTACAAATGAATTCCTAAAATTTATCCACTTATCGCTTATCCATTTATTGCTGAGTATGAAAATAATTAATATTTTTGTTTCTTAACTGACATAAATGTAAAAACTCGACAAGCTGATTCAAAATTGATAAATAATTTTATTTGCCGGTGTGAAGTAGTTTAAAATATGTTGCTTTATCAAGATCGCACAGTATAAAAATAGAAGATTACGCTTATGAACGATCTTTATCCAGAAGTTATACATCTAAATTTGCCGTAAGCCTCAAAATACTAATAAAAGCATTTTTTCATAATTTGCAAACCCCCCCCCCCCCCTCCCTCCTCGTAGCATTTGGTCACAAAACTTTAACCACCCCCCTGAAAAAAAAGTAGGAGGTTGTATCCGAGACACGACTGCATTAGTGACGTAGAACAACGTACACTATTAACAAATTCATTGATTGTTTCATTACCCTAGTAACACAACTGGTTTTATCAAAGTTTTATAGCACTTTTTTGGCTGTATTGAGCGTCATAAAACTTTGATAAAACCCATATTTTTACTTGGGAAATGAGTTATAATGTCTACTAATGAAAGGTTGTGAATTTTGTGAACCGGATTCAGCATTGTTAGCAGAACGTGCCGAGTTAAAAGCCATACACAGCACACACGCACAAATCATACCATATCATACAGACACACACACATCATACCATATTATACAGACACACACGCACAGCATACCATACCATATTATACAGACAAACACACACATCATACCATATCATACACACACACACATCATACCATATCATACAGACACACACATCATACCATATCATACACACACATCATTCCATATCATACACACACATATAATACACACACACATATCATACACACACATATCATTCCATATCATACACACACATCTCACAAATCAAATATCACACATGCTACAGCTATCAACACACGCCAAAGCGCTCCTTACACTGCTTCCGGGCCGGGTCCGTGTTCTCTCCGGGATTTTAATGAATTCACACTGCCTCCGTGTTTGAACCGTGCTCTGGCTGAGATCCGACTGTCCGGCACGAATCCGGCTCGGTCTCGGCACTGAAGCAGCGTGCATAGCGCTTAAAGCTTTCCGCACACGGTATAGATATGCACATACGCTATATATACATACACGCTGGATAGCGTTAGCTTCCTAGACTACTCGGAGGTGCTGGTCTCGTGAAATTTCTGGCTGTATTCACCCAACTATATCTGAATTGGATTACCACTGGTGGGGTCCGGCCCAGATCGAAAGGGTAGCCGAACTAAACGAGGAACTGCAGCTGCCCACTGCCAACGCCGTTGCCACCGTCGCTGCTACCAACGGTTTCCACCGCCACTGTTACTGCCGCTGCCACCGCCAGGGGAACGGCAAGCCGACGCCACTCGCGTGATCCATGGCATCGGCCTAATTCGATACTGACGCTATAATCCTATAAACAGTCCGTCCGTCTCACCGTTGACCAAAAGAATGTGACTAACTCGACCAAAAACACCCTTTTATAACCAAAAAATGCTCTGACATAGGCCCCGCCTTTTTGTTGAGTTTTACTATTGTCTAATCTTCTTCGGCGAAATACAACAATTCGCATTTAATTTTTGTATCCAGCGGAAAAATACCGATGTTGCTCTCGCACACGCAACGATATAACCCGTATCGTGTTGCAGCTGGAAACGTCAAGCGATTTTTTTGCTCGCTGTTGCGTGTTGCATATCGTGTTGGAACTCTGCGGCTGGGAGACGACAATATTCTGAATCCAGTAAAAATTATTGCTGTGAAGTTGAATCAATCGTCTTTGTTAAGGCGCTCTAACATTTGAATGAAGTGTAATATTTTCGTATTTCCTGCAACGAGCAGCTGTTGAAAGGTTGTCGGCCTTTTATTCACGCATGAAAATTCCTATATGTATCACTGATTAAACAGAATGAGAAAGCATTTGTTTCCGAAGTCTAGCGCGACCTTTTCAAAAAATCATTAATCTTCAATTACTTGTTAATTTACCTTGATAAATGTAGTTTGCTGTTAAAAATCGGATATGCTGAACGCAACCTTTGTGCTGCCCACAGTGGGGTAATAAGGCACTCATACAACAAACTGTAAAAGCTGTTTTCACACATAGTAAATTTAGATTGCTAGGCTAGCTGGATAGCACAGCATGCTGTTGTTTGCCAATATAAGACCAAGCTTCATCAGGGAAGAAAGCCTTCTGAAAAGCCGGGTTAGTTAAAAATTTTATTCCGTTTTGTGCGACAGTTCGTCGCTTGCATCGCTGTGTGATGTCAAAGAAAAAGAGAAGAGCAGGCTCGAGCCCTGCGAAACAAAACTCTGCTGCTGAAGTAGGCAGTAAAAAGAAGAAACCAGACGGAAGCAGTTGCACTTCGAAAAGTGTGGCTGACTGCGACACGGTGACAAACGTTAGCGACGTTGGAGATTTTGGCGGGCCGACTGATGTTCCGGATTTTGCCAGCCCCAATACGGTGAAAGTGAAGCTTCCCCCGCTGGTAGTGAAAAACGTTCCTCTCAACAAGCTCATTAGCGACTTTGCATCGCTGGGCGTAGCAGCTGAATATAAGTTATGCGGCATCGGTACGAAGGTTATGCTCCACACGAAGGTGGATTTTGAGAAGGCCACGAAGTTTTTGAAAAATTCTAAATCTGAGTTCTTCACCCACGACATTCCTGGGGAAAAGCCATTCAAGGTGGTCATCAGAGGCTTGCCAGGTTTCGACCCCAAGCTGATCGGTGCCGAAATCAAGGATCGGTACAAATTGGCCCCAATTGCTGTCTATCTGATCAAACGCAGGAATGAAAATGAAAGGAAATACCCGGCCTGCCTCTTTCTGGTTCATTTCCCAAAAGGGACAGTTACACTAAGCGCTTTGCGAGCCATCCGCTCTTTGTTCTCCATTATCATCCGTTGGGAGCCCTATCGAGGAGGCCGTCGAGACGTTACGCAGTGTCAGAGGTGCTTCAACTTCGGTCACGGTACCCGGAACTGCAACATCAAACCGCGTTGCAACATCTGCGCCAAGGACCACTCTACGTCGGATTGCCCTGTGGACGATGCTGGTGCGGTACAGTTTAAGTGTGCTAACTGTGGCGGTGATCACCAGAGCTCTGATCGACAGTGCCCGAAAAGGGAGGAGAGCTTCAAACATATCCGCAAGCAGGCGTCGTCAACCAACCAGCCGAGCAGGAAGAAAGACAAACCACCGGTCTTCAGGGCGGAAGATTTTCCTCCTCTGCGTTCATTCCAGCAAGCAGGGCAACCAAGTACGCGTACGCAACTTGACCTTCCACACTCACCATCCGGCGGGTCATCCGGTCAACGGTCGCCTCCCCCCCCCCTGGCTACTGGCGTCCACCCACAACAACACCACCGAGCGCTGAGTCCGAGAAGTACTCTGCGGATGAGCTGCTAGAAATTTTTAGCAGCATGACCAATGCCCTTCGTGCGTGTCGCAACAAGCCCGAGCAAATCCATGTGCTCGGTAAATTTATTATCCAATATGGATCCTAAACCCATCTCCATCGTCACCTGGAACGCTTGCTCTGTTAGAGCAAAAAACATTGAGCTTGCTGACTTTCTCCGCAAGTACAACATCGACGTGGGTCTACTCACAGAGACCCACCTGGAGTCCGGCGACAGTTTTTGGCTGCCGGATCACAACATCATCCGTCTCGATCGCACCAACTCCAGGGGGGTGGTATAGCGATCATCGTTAGAAAAGGGATGAAATACAACATCTTGCCGCACATCCACACCGCCATCATCGAAGCCCTTAGTGTGGAGGTCAAATCAGCTACTGGGTTCATCCGGTTCATCGTCGTCTACTGTCCTCGCCAGTGTAGTATCAGCAACGGTACAGCAATGCAGTTCAAGAACGACCTGGCAACCATCACCAGGACCAACTCCCGCTTCGTCGTTGGGGGAGACCTAAATGCTCGGCACGAGGCTTGGCGAAATTATCGGCAGAACCAGAACGGTCGTCAACTCTTCGAACACTCGCAGCATGGGTTCTATACAGTGCAGTTTCCGGATGAGCCGACTTTCATCTCCCCAGCGGGGAACCCTTCAACCCTGGACTTCTTCCTGGCCAACATCGAGCTCTCCAAACCAGTGGCCCACAACGATCTGAGCTCAGACCACCAACCTGTCGTTGCTGAGGTAGGGATCGGTGTTGCTCCTGCCAGCTGTCTGCGGAAAGATTACCATCATGTCGACTGGGAGCGCTTTGCTCGAATGGTGGACAACAACATCGATGAGGCGCCGCCGCTCGACAGCGTGGAAAACATCGACCAGGCGTTGGAGGGTCTCCAACGAGCCATAAACGTGGCCGACGAGGCGTGTGTGCGACGTGTTCCTGTGAGGGGTAAGTTCCTTGCTATTGATTCCCATACCCGGCTGCTAATTAGTCTGCGGAATGTGCGTAGACGCCAGTTCCAGAGGACCAGGGATCTGGACATTAGGCTCGAGGTGACCGATCTGAATAGGCAAATTGCTTCCAGGATGGTCTCACTCCGGAATGAAAATTTCGGACGCTTAGTCCAAAGTTTGGACGACCGCTCCAGGCCATTCTGGAAAGTAGCCAAAGTGCTGAAATCGCACCCCAAACCAGTTCCTCCCCTCAGGGTCGGAGAGAGGCTTCTTGTTGCACCGGTCGAGAGAGCAAATGCGGTAGGCGATCACATTGCCTCATCGCATTTGCTTGGCTCGACCATGGCTAGTCCAATGGAAGACCAGGTCGAGCAGTGCGTCCGCGACCTCGAAAACTCCCCCTGTACCGTTCCTCAAGAACATAAAATCACAGCAGAACAGGTTTGCTCAGCGCTGATGAGTACTAAGAACATGAAGGCTCCTGGGTTTGACGGGGTCTTCAATATGGTCTTAAAAAAGCTCAGCAACAGGCTTCACCTGTTGTTGAGCTCTATCTTCAACAGATGCTTGGAATTGCACTACTATCCAAGCATTTGGAAGATAGCCAAGATCATACCGATCCGCAAACCCGGGAAAGATCCGACGTTAGCATCAAGCTACCGTCCGATCAGCCTACTCTCATCGCTGGGCAAACTGTTTGAAAAACTGATCCTCAACCGCATGATGAAGGTGGCTGAGGAAAACAACATCTTACTCCCGGAACAGTTTGGGTTTAGGAAGGGTCACTCCACCACGCACCAGCTGGTGCGGGTGATGAACAACATCAGAAGGGACAGGGCTGTATCCAAGTCCACAGCCATGGCATTGTTGGACGTCGAAAAGGCGTTTGACACTGTCTGGCATGACGGTCTGGTATACAAGCTCTGTGCCTTCAACTTTCCATCATATTTGACGAAAATCATCTGTAGCTACCTTCGGCAGAGGTCGTTCAGGGTATCGCTGAATGGTTGTTTATCAAATACTTTTTCCATCCCAGCAGGGGTCCCGCAGGGCAGTCTGCTGGGCCCTTTGCTATACAACATTTACACCTCCGACATTCCTTCCCTGGGAGATGGCTGCGTGCTCTTTCTGTTCGCAGATGACACTGCAATTGCCGTCAAGGGAAGAATGCCTCGTGAGATCACCAACAAACTTCAGCGATGCTTAGACGCCTTTGTCGAGTATGCTAACACCTGGAAAATTAAGATCAACGCTTCCAAAACCCAAACAATAATGTTCCTTCATCGACAATCCCCTAAACTGAAGCCCCCTCCATCATGCGTTGTGGTCATGAACGGTACCGGGGTTGAGTGGTCTTCCGAAGTTACCTATCTTGGGCTGCTATTCGACGAGAAGCTTCTTTTCCGATCGCATGTGGAGAGGACACTGGTTAAGTGCTCAGCTTTGGTTCGGTCACTATACCCGCTTATTTGTCGCAGATCTCGCCTCTCAAGAACAAACAAACTGGCAGTCTACAAACAAATAATTGCCCCCGCGGTCTTTTACGCAGCTCCGGTGTGGGAGTCATGTGCACAAACTCACAGGAACAAAATCCAGGTGGCACAAAACAGAATATTGCGGATGATTCTCGATTGTCCCTATGATACCAGGATCACAGACCTCCACCAAGAAGCAGCTACTCCAAGAGTAGATGCCAAAGTAACAGAAACCAAAACCAAATTTGTACATAAATGTCAGCATTCAGAATACGCTTTAATAAGCGGTTTGTACATACATGACGATCTTTATGTTTGTACGTACATGACGATCTTTATGCTGCCCCAAAAGTGGGGGAATAATGGCAGTCTGGCGAGGCACGCTGAGAAGAACCGCGCTGCTACTGAGACGTGGTGACCAACCACAGGGCTAGTGCTGCTGCTAAGGAAGGACGACTACTGTTGACAACTTGTCGCTGCCCAGAACAATTATGAGCGGCTTCGGCTGAAACAGGCTCTTATATAGGCCAAATAGCATGTTTTCAATTGCAAGGTATATGATTCTGTCGACCGTGCTTGGGAAGCAATCATATAACGACCAATCAGAGGACGTAATTTTCGTTTATACAAGGCTTGACAATTATCAATAGTACAATAGTTTGCATAATCAATCAACAATTTTCTACATTTGGGTGGATGCGTGTATAATTTTCCAAAAATGAAGGAACTCGGTTGAAAACAAACCGATTTATAAGCATTTAAAAAGGGACATATTTCGTCCTCTTCTCGGTGATAGTTTTCTTATTTACATCCCTATGCGGTAGGCTAAAGAAAAACGTAGTTCTACGTCAAAAACGTAGCATTTCATTAACCCCCCCCCCCCTCCTCCGGTTCTGAGAAAAACGTACAAAAATATAAGTGGCAACATACAGAAAAATTTACTTGAAAAAAAATCATCATGTCTAATTCAATTTATTCATCACTCATAGGCTGTGACAGCATTTCATATGATGTTAGCTTCGCTCTTGATTATTGTCTTCTGCTTCGAAGGGTTTGTGTTTTGCTACAAGAAGAAAAGATGTTTATACAACTTCGCGTGATCTATGCCTGTATAAAACACAGAAAATATTTCGGAATTCGCAAAAACTAATCCCTGCACTTACCAGCTTTGAAAAGAGACGAGTATCTTGTATCTTTGTAATCACTATTAAAAGCCACAAAGAAACAACGATTTTTGCAGATTGTGTGTTTGGAAATCCCAACGATTGTTTATGTAGAAGAGCTGTCAGAAGATTTCAGAATGCCACAAATAAAAAGATTTCGACCGCTGCAAAACTTTGTGTTTTAGTGTATTTTTAGTATACATTTTTCCTGTAAAAAATCGTTCTTTCAAAATAAATGCTACGTCGATTTCAACCCAAACCATTTTTCATATCGATCATCAACTCTGACACAATTGGGTCCTAAAAATATACCAGTTTTTATATCATTTGAAAAAGCCGCGTGATTTTTAAAACATATTTACCGTTTTCCTTCAGTTTTTAAATGAAGAATAAAAAACTGCTTGAAATTTCTTAAATGACAGTTTGCCCATGTACGGTATATAAAAAACTGTCATTTAAGGCATTTCGAGCAGTTTTTTATTCTTCATTTAAAATCGAAGGACAGCGATAAAAATTTCCGGTTTGGCTCAGAAAATTACACTCTGTCTGATATTTAAAAATCAGAAAACCATGTAAAACTTTAGGACCCAATTAGGGTTTGTTATTTACATTATAAAAAACATTTAAGCTTGCCATTTGATTATTGGGAAGCTTTATAAAGACCTACGGGACAGTGAGGCCTGTCGCGAAGCAAAACCTAAGTGCTATATTCCGCTGTCGAAATTTGATCTTTTGTTCGCATCCAACTATTAGAAATGTACAGGGCAATTGCGAGGCTATCACCACAGACATACAGACGTACCACGAGATTTATTTCTGTAGATCAAAATAACGGTCATGTCAAATGAGTTTCAGTTATGCGGAATATTCCCGCCGCAGCGGTGGTGGCGCTGATGTGCCTTTTCCATTGAACTCAGTTGACAGTATTCGAGCACCGTGCTGCCAAATCAGCTGAGAAGCTGAAAGTTTATCTTTTGCGGAATATGTCCAGTAGGTGTCGCACAAGTTAGTCGGAACCACAATTTTCTTAGAATTTTGTATGCAGTGGTACGACTGTTTGTCTGTGCTATCACTACGGTCCTATTGACACTGACAGTCTGTCACACACTGCCATTCGAACGTAAAACGGACTGGTTTGTTAAGCCAGCATCGTACTTCGAGGCCAACTGGAAAATTAGTTTTATACTAGAATCGTTTAAATCTCTTCAACCATCTTTGAGAGAAGTGCGGGAAAATGACGAGCCATACTTTCACTATTTTATGCGCGCATACATACAGAAAATGATCAACCATAATCCATAATTCATCGTATTGTTTATCCACTCCGACCTACTGGGCCTAGCTTAGAAAGACAGATTATATGTATATCTGTATGTGCGTCTGGCCAGACACAGGTAGTACAAATAGGGCGAACCGAACATGTTCGAGACAGGGAGTTTATTTTAAGATCCGTAGAATTTATGTGCCAAACTCAAATTTCTGGTTGATTCTTAAAATTTCGTACATCCCTTTGTCTGCTTTGGATTCAATTCATTGACCACAATTTCGATGTCGAAACAGAACATGAATTTATGCTGCAACATGTAGGAAGCAAAATGAAACTGTATCCCGCTGCAGAAACTGTTTCAGACGTAATAAAAACAAAAACCGCAGCATCTACCACTCGAAAAAAAGGCGGAACAAGCGGTTTGGAAATACGATGACAACGTTAACGAAATGATCAAACTACGCTGTGGGGCATTTTGATTTCGAAACCTGCTGCAATTCCACTGCATTTAGGCTCACCACACCAGTCGGGACGCAGTAAAGTGACTGAAAAATTATATGAGCAGCGTGAATAAATACGTAGGTATATTATAAATTTTTGCACTTATCATACCGTCGCTGAGCAACTATTAGGTACTTAGAATTCCGTTGTAACAATGATACAATATACTCTGGAAGAGTATATTTAGACAGCTTAGAATTATTTATAGTGGCACAGAGTACTTTATCGATGAATTTCTTGAGCAATTCCATGCCAAATGACCTATTATCGAATATCAACCATGATTCAAATGAAAATTTGCACACACACGACTTGATAAACTGAGTATGTTTTTGCGGTAGGAAAAATTTCAGACTCAAGAGTAATTTTCCAAAAGGGCGTGTGCATTTTCGCACATATTTGATTTCAAGTATTTGGCGCTCATGAACCTTTAGTTTTTAAAAAAAAATTCTAGAAACGAGTTGAGAGATAATGCCTTGCAAGAAAGTATACACTGAGAAAAAAAATCATTTTGAGCGAAAAAAAAAATTAAATCAACATTAAATTTATTTTTTTCAAAAAACAAAATTTTCAAGAATGATCCCATTTTTCAATGAAGTAATAACAGGTGTATAAAAACGTGACGTAATTGAGGGAGTGGAGTTAAGGAAGGTGTGACAGTTTCTGACAAGGGGGAGGGGGGAGTTAATTTTTTTCTGTTCCAAATGGCGTTGAAACAAAATGCGTTGTGCGGTAAATCATTTTGAAACCGAAAATCTTCCGATTTCGACTGTACATAATTGCATGTAAACTTCAACAACAATCCATCAGAAAGTTAATAATGGACTATCCAGCATAGTGGACATAAAAGGACTTTTTCCTTCTTGTCTAAATCGTGGTTCAAGCCTAGTGGTGTTTCTTCAAAAACACCATACCGATGAAAGGAATGTGTTTTTACCAAATAACATCATTACCTTAAGTCAAGTAAACACAAACGTTCCTGAACAACCACTCGATTTCATTTGTACCCCAAATACGCAACTCAACGAGTCTACACCTCAGTATCGCCCAATAAAAATTAAAGTTCCTCCGTTGCAAAAATAACTGGAGATCAACGAGCTGCAATTAGTTGTTTGTTAGAATCAAAAGGTGTATTCTAAAAGTCGACGTGAAAGCCGTACAACGCGTTTTTTCCAGCGTGATAAAAAAGCTTAACATGTGAGGAAAAAAATCCGAACAACTTTTAAATTGGTCTACGAATTCGAATTGCTGCACAAATCGAAAAATCCTTTTCCACAAAATGAAGATCCACTTTTATATAACTGGAAACACGACCAGTCGATTCAGTCAAGTGACGCTTAGTTGGGAAAAAGGCGTGGTCGGAAGAAGATCGTCGTAAATTGATTTGCCATTTTTGTGAGCGAAATGAAGAAAAATCTAAAAGTGAAGTGTATGAAAAAACATTTATATGCATTATTGTCAAACTCTTCGAGAATGGAAATACCTCCAAAAGAAAATCTAGTTCCGGACGAAAATGCTCTTTGCAAGAAAGCAAAGTTCGAGCGAAATTGAGAGCGGAAACGCCTGGTCGGCCGGCGAAATCATATCGGGAGCTGGGCAATAAATATCAGATTGATCCAAACACGGTGAAAAAGTATCTGCATGAAATGGGTTTAACACCTAGAATATAAGTACCATAAAAATGACAAAGTAGTGTTTTGGCCAGACCTTGCATTGTCACACTATGCTAATGCAACCTTTGCGGATTTGCGGCAAGGCAATATCGGGTTTATTCCGAAAGGATACAATTTTAAAAATGTGCCACAGTTGCAGTCTATTGAAACTTTCTGAGCAAATTTGAAGCGAATGGTCTACCATAAAGGTTACTGAGCAAAAAACGTCGATTGTTTGAGAGAAAAATCAGGAAGGAGCTCAGAACAATTGGAACATCCGGAATTCAGAAAGCTATAAAGCAAGTACCCCAGAGGATCAGGAAATCATCGCGATATGGAGCTGAGTTTTTTCAATGAGGTTTCTAAATGAGTTACATTACTTGAATAAACAAACAAGTATTGACAAATAAGTTGCGCAAGATTTTAATTTGGAATTGAAAGTTTGTTCGGATTTTTTTCCTCATTCGTTAGTCGGAAGGCCGATTACGGCGGAGCAGCAGCTAATTTTGGCTCAACAAGGCTGAACAGGCGACTCATTCGATCGCTGCGTTTAACAGCAGACGGACCAGCCGGCGGACTGCACAGCCTTGCTTTACATGTCCGTAATTTTGTGCGGATCTGTCGCGTCGCGTTTGCTTTCAGTCATTTGGCCACTGCCAAAAGCTGTGAGTGTGCCGGTAGCGTGTGTATGATCGTTACATCTTGTTTGCTTGCTTGCAGTGTGTGCGGAGCGGAGACTAAAAGAGAACGGCAGTCATCCAGTGTCATCGGTAAATGGCAATCAGGAATCAACCCTTCTCTTCAAGGTAACTCCCGTTGTAATGTAGTTACAAAATATTCGAAAATCTTCAGAAAAATATTAATAAATTGTAGTTCAATTGTCACAGAGATAAAAATAAGAAATATTTGTTTTTTAATCATAGCTTTAGTGTCTTTTGAGAGATAATTAACCCAAGTTTTTCCATAAAAAGCAATAGTTACTCGTTAAAAAAAATATTTTCCATAATATTTTTTTAAACATTCGGGTGACAAGTGTATGAAAAAAGTCCCATTTTAGTTGTCACTCTCGTGCGGGTTAGGCTGCAAACTATGACAATATGCTGAATGATATAATATTGATAAGTACTAACAATTTTATCTAATAAAAAGTGTCATTCCAAAAGCATGTACGGCATGAAATGGCTTTACGATTTTGTTATTGATGGTACTATAAAGGAGAAACATACCTGAGTCATGATGATCGTGGGTCTCATGATGACCGTGTCCGTGATGATCATGGTCATCCTGAAGGTGGTGTTTTAGATGATGCAGATGCGCGTAGAAGTGGTGATGATGCAGAACACAAGCAAGATCGGTACAATTTAACATCGCTCCGTCCTAAAAGTTGTGACCGCAGCAGGGTTGGAGAACCCCGAGCTCGAATTAATCGGCAAAATGTTAACAAACTCACGAAACACTTAACCGAAGAAAATCAATCGTCAAACCGATGATGCGGAGTCTAGTTGCATGATTTTTTGGTTTAAGCTAACCCGAGAAGTTTTTCAACAGTTAATGAAAGTTAACTGATTCCTAGCGTTATTGATTTTGACGTACTCCCAACTGACACCTGTAAAGAAAAAATATATAAAATTGTCAATGATCTGGCAAATTCACGAAATAAAGAACACAACAAGTAGGATATTCTTGCATTTTGCTAGTGTCGAAAATTTTAAAATGAAATCAAAATTCCTAATTAAAAAAATTCATCAGTTTGGTTTCAGACATAAAATCTTCGGAGGTAAAATAGATCAGTTAATCAAAACAAAAATCCTTTCTACCAGAGTTGGAAACCTTTCAACTCACTTCCAAAAAAAATACATCGCTGCAAGGGACCAACCAATGACAATGTACGACTATGCGGTAATCATTGGTTTACCAATATTTTTGAGCAGTAAATATTTAAACAGTTGTAATCAGTAATAATCAGCATAATCATGGCTAACAATGCACTGTAATGAACAGTCATGTTTATTTATCAATCTCCCAGTTGGTGTTGGGATGCGATGCTGGTTAAAACAAGCCAGTCGTCGTAGATTCGAGTCCCGGCTCGGAAGAGACTGTTTTATTTTTCCTGTATTTATTTTTCCTGTAAACCACAAAAATTACCGGTTTCTCAAAAATTCAAAATGGCGCCATTGTTGCCCCTTAAGTTGAAATATGTTCAAACTCGGGAAAATTTAGTTTTGCATAAAAATACACCAAAAAATTATATATAGAAGCCAAGGCAGAAAAAAAGTCAATTTGTGTTGCACTGTGTTATCGTAAGGTTTGTTCTATTGTAAATGATGTCCTAGAGCTTGAAAATCTCGCATGATGCAAAGTGTCTTTCTGCAAAAGATTAGTTCTTTATGGCTTCATTAACCGCGCTGACGATAAGAGAACAAACCTACCAATAATAGAGCAGATATCCTAAAAATATTTTTAGTAAATCTTTGCTTTTAACATTGTGTATACTTTTGTCCTAAGTTTACTCGACGGTTATTATCATTATCATCGTGATATTTCAGGATGAACAAACAGTTAGATACAATATTATAAATTTATATATAGGTACGAATTCGTTTAAGAAAGACTGACAGCCAAGCTCCAAATTTATCTCGTTTAAATTCATCTAGAATACAATACATTTTTACATTGTTTCTGTTACTGAGCATCTTGATAACCTTTTTTTGCAGCATCACCCGCCACGCGAACAATTATCAGTATGCATTCATACAGAAATACATGTTAGCAAAGTGATCAGCCAGCAATGGCACTGATCGGCAAGACTTGAACCCAATAAAAACGATTATGCTGATTCATGGATCAGAGTACGTATGATTTGCTCTCGAGCGACGAGAAACTCATACAAGGGAATGTATGTCTGGAAAATCCAGACTTAAGCGGAACGTGTTCATGGATGGCTTGAAAGAAGTTCATTATGGTAGGAAAATATAGAAGAGATCTCACTAGTATTACAAGACAGTCTACACTTTGAGTTTCGATAACCTTTTTGCAGGCTCCCGAGCCAATCATTCTACTATTATGAATATCCTGAATGAGACCACTTTCAGCTGAAAACAAAGTTAAATTATATTTTAACTTTTATTTTTAGCTATCACTTGACTCTCCTGAATGTTGTTATAAATATTTTTCATACTATTTACCTACCGGCCTGCAGTTTAACAGAGCATATTCAAACACTGCTAAATAATTCATCGATAAAAAATTCTCCGATTCCAATCAATCTCTAACTTACAGCTACTTCATCATTTATTGCATTTCAGTTATCTCGACTTGCAGTACAAGTAATTTATGCACAAGGAAGGTAAATAAACCCTAACGAGATTCACAAAAAAGTACTTTCCAAAGGCGCATTTTGCTTCAAGACATCAGTTTTACGTGAAATCTAGCAGTAAACCATTGAATTGCTTGACAAACCGATCTGAGCAAAGTAGGAATCAAATGAACGGGCTACCTTCAAGACCCTAACCAATGAGTTTCTTAATGATTGGACATGTGGTTCAAAAGTTATGAAAACTAATGTGCTCTGGAGACATTCTAAACTCACTCATTTACCTCGGAGATCAATTTTGTGTTTTTGAAGTCAAATAAAAGATCTAGTCGCCCTAAAGATTCTAACTTATTTTCTTACAATCAGACTTTTACTTTAACCATTATGTATCAAATTGTAAAATAACGGTAGTCTCTTATTTCAAAGATTACACAACTTATATGAACAAAACAGCTGTAATAAGAAAGAGTTATCTTCAACAAGTAATTCATTTCATAATAATTTATTATGTAGTTCAAAAGATTTAGAAAGAAACGTAACCCACTGCTCAGAACAAAATATGTGGTCCCAACATCATTTTCATTTAAGTTGAACGTTCTCGACGTTCCTCGGAATTAAATTGTTCGAAATTAGAAATTATTTCTTCCATTTTACCTACCTCTTTAACACAAGTCATTTCATAAATATTACGTCAAATTTTATACATTAAAAAGGGTGATTTTTTTAGCTATTTGGTTTTTCGTGTATTCAGATTTGACAGTTCACGCGGGAATTCTGACAGCTGTCAAAGTCTAATGTACTAAGTTTGGTTTGCTATTTCACCATGAACAGACTTACGCCTGAACAACGCTTACAAATAATTGAATTTTATTTCCAAAATTCGTCCTCTGTGAGAAATGTTTTTCGCAAAAAATTGTGTTCAGTGACGAAGCTCATTTCTGGTTGAATGGGTATGTTAATGAGCAAAATTGCCGCATTTGGATCGAAGAGCAACCAGAGGCAATACAAGAATCGCCAATGCACCCAGAAAAATGCACGGTTTGGTGCGGTTTACACGCTGGAGGCATCATTGATCCGTACTTCTTCAAAGATGATCAAAATCGCAACGTTACGGTCAATGACGCTTGCTATCGCGCGATGATTTCTGATTTTTTTACCGGAAATGGAAGAGCTGGGTCTTGTTGACATGTGGTTTCAGCAAGACGTAGCAACGTGCCACACATCGCGCGAATCAATGGACATATTGCGGAATGAGTTCGGTGAGCAATTTATCTCACGAAATGGACGGTGAATTGGCTGCCTAGATCATGCGATTGAACACCGCTAGATTACTTTTTGTGGGGCTACGTTAAGTCTCTCGTCCATGCGGATAAGCCAACAACAATTCCAGCCTCGGAAGACAACATTACACGCGTCATTCGCGAGATACCAGCCGAAATGCTCGAAAAAATTGGACTTTTCGTATGGACCATTCAAAACGTAGCCGTGGCCAACATTTGAATGAAATTATCTTTAAAAAGTAGGAGGTTGTATCCAAGACACGACCGCATAAATGGCGTAGAATTACGTACACTATTAACAAATGCATTGAGTGTTTCATTACCCTAGTAACACAACTGTTTTTATCAAAGTTTTATAGCGCTTTTTTGGCTGTATTGAGCGCTATAAAACTTTGATAAAACCAGTATTTTTACTTGGGTAATGAGTTATAATGTCTACTAATGAAGGGTTGTGAATTTCGTGAACCGGTTTCAGCAGTTAGCAGATCGTGCCGAGTTAAAAACCATATACAGCACACACACACACACAAATCATACCATATCATAGACACACACACATCATACCATATCATTATACCATACACACATCATACCATATCATACACACATACACACATACACACATGATACCATATCATACACACACAGCAAGCAAGCGACCAATCAGAGGACGTTATTTTTTTTCAACAAGGCTTGACAATTTTCAATAGTGCAATAGTTCGTAGATTCAAACAAAATTTTTCTGTATTTGGGCAGATGCGTGTATAATTTTCCAATCGATTGCTGCAAGAATGAAGAAAATCGGTTAAATAAGCATTTGAAAAGGGACAAATTTCGTCCCAGTTTTTCAGTTTGCATCCCTGTGTGGTATGCTAAAGTAAAACGTAGTTCTACGCCAAAAAGGCATTTTGTTGTTCAAAATCGGTTGCTGATCGCCACCTTTGTGCTGCCCCATTAGTGGGGGAGTTAAGATACACGGACAACATGCACTGTGGAAGCTATTTCATCATCTGTAAATTAGACGGCCGCGACAGATGTAACTGCTAGAATCCACACAGAATGCTTGCTTACGTTGTCAAAAATTTATTAACTTTCAATGACTTGTTTATTTGCCTTGAAAAAAGGCATTTTGCTGCTCAAAATTGGATTTGGTGATGACGATCTTTATGCTGCCCCAACAGTGGGGGAATAATGGCAGTCTGGCGAGGCATGCTGAGAAGAACCGCGCTGCTACTGAGACATGGTGACCAACCACAGCGCAAGTGGTTTATTTAATTTGAAGGCAGCCACAGGCGCAACCCGCTGTTACTTCTGAGTGCTGCATCTGCTTCTACTGCTGTCAACGTTGTGGACGGTCCATCACCATCGCCTTCCGACTAATGAATGTAGCTAGTTTTCCTAGAAACACTCTTATATAGCCGAAGGGTGCTACGTAATAGACCACGCCTTCCAGTTCAGTTGTCTAATTCTCTAATATTTTTTAGACGAATTATTCCACAATTCGCATCCGATATTTGTTTCCAGCGAATAAACACCGATGGTGCTCTCACACACGCAACGGTTTTAACCCGTATTTAATTGCGGTTTGTAACATCAAGCGATTTCGTTTGCTTGTTGTTGCGTGTTGCATCATGTTGCAATTTGGCAGCTGGGAGACGACGAAATTCTGTTAATGCTGATTGATTGAATCGACTTCATATTAGCTCTGCATATTCGAATTAACTGCCTTTGTGAATGCGTTCTAACAGGGCAGTTTGTTATTCAAAATCGGTTATGTTGATCGCAGCCTTTGTGCTGCCCCAACAGTGGGGGTATTAACTAAATAAACAACAACAGAATTCATTCTGTGCCGAACACGCATCAGTATCGGACGTGTTTGGTGATCGCTCCGATAGAATATAAAACAAAAGACGCGTGAGCAAGTGTTGGCATTGTTTGCCTGGTCGAGTGAAGGTTCAAGGTCGCCCGCCTTTGTGCAACTGTTTCGCATCGTGGCTGTTTGCTGGTGCGTAAGCCGATTTGGCTGCTAAGTGATTTGTGCTACAACAGTGGACGAGAATCTCAACACAAAGGAGCAAACAGAAGAAGCCAACAGTTGACAGCGAGTTGTGATCACACACCCGGCTCGCTGCTGGTGGCTGTTTGGAGCTGCTGTATTGGTGCTGCTGGCTGTAACGGCTGCAGCTTCGACCGTTCGGACAACCAACCCTGCTGAAAGGAGAAGTAAAGAGGTACGTGTTCTGTCGGCGCTAGTGCGCTAGATTTAGCGCGATGGATGTAGATCCCTCGCCTCCCGTGCCACCATCCCCGAACCCCTCCGACCCTGTCCCTCCTGCCAACCCTTCCTCTGTTAATTCTCCAGTCCCCCCTCGCCCCAGGCTTTACCCGGACGGATCTCAGGGCAGCTTTACTGTTTTCTTTCGGCCAAAAGCAGGACCGAAATCGAACCGTTAAACATCCTGCAGATTTCGAAAGACCTGACGGAGGGGTACAAGGCCGTGACCGAAATCTCCAAGGTCAGACCCAACAAGCTCCGTGTCGTGGTCAGCGACCTGGAACAGGCCAACGCTATTGCTCGCTCCGAGCTTTTCACACGCGAGTATCGCGTTTATATACCCGCACGAGACGTGGAGATCGACGGTGTCATAACCGATTCGAGTCTGTCGGTCGAGTGTATCTTGGCAAGCGGTTTTGGCTGCTTCAAAAATGCTTTGTGTCACAACGTAAAAGTAAAGATCATAGATTGCAAGCAATTGCGGTCTGTGTCTCTTGTCAACGGCACAAAAGTGTACACTCCGTCAGACTCGTTTTGTGTTACGTTTGCCGGATCTGCTCTCCCTAGCCACGTCTCGATCGATCGGGTTCGTCTGCCTGTGCGATTGTATGTACCCCGTGTTATGAATTGCACCAATTGCAAGCAGCTAGGCCACACAGCCGCCTACTGCTGCAATAAGACACGATGTAGCAAGTGTGGAGAAACTCATGCGGACGATTCTTGCAGTGTAAATGCTGAAAAATGTATTCACTGCGGGGAAAATCAGCATGAGCTCTCCACATGCCCGGTGTACATGCAGCGCAGAGATAAAAACAAGCGGTCACTTAAGGAGCGTTCAAAGCGATCTTACGCTGAGATGCTGAAGAAGACCGTGACCGCTTCTACCATAACATCGAACCCCTTTGATCTGTTGTCCTCTGATGAAACCGATTCTGACGATTCACCAGCGGGAACAACTTATGCCAATCCTGGGGCGTCTATAAAGAGGAGAAATATTTCCTCTCTTAAACTTCCCCGAAAAGGTCCTAAGATTTCCCAAAGTGAAATGAAAGTTACAAATAAACCAAACAGTGCTGCGGAAAAACCGAAGCAAACTCCTCCTGGTCTTGCAAATTTAAAGTCCCAGAAGGAGTTCCCAGCACTGCCAGGAACATCTAAAACCCCAGTTGTTCCTTTTGCACTCCCAGTTGATGAAACAAACTCTGGATTAGTGAAATTTTCTGACATTGTGAACTGGATTTTTGAAACTTTCAATGTACCCGATCCAATTAAAATTTTTCTTACAGCATTCCTCCCAACAGTTAGATCATTTTTGAAGCAGTTGACTGCCCAATGGCCCCTCCTCGCAGCGATTGTATCCTTCGATGCCTAATTCATCTGCGTATACGAAGGATTCTATCTCTGTCTTACGTTGGAATTGTAGAAGTATTTTACCAGAAATGGATTCATTTAAAGTTTTAATAAATAGAAACAAATGCGATGCATTTTCCCTTTGCGAAACTTGGCTTACTTCAAATATTGATCTCAACTTCCATGATTTTAATATTATTCGCCTGGATCGAGACACCCCATATGGAGGAGTACTTTTAGGGATTAAAAGTGCTATTCTTTCTATCGTATTAAACTCCCCTCGATTCCAGGCATCGAAGTTGTCGCATGTCAAATGACAATACAAGGTAAAGAGCTTTGTATTGCCTCAATATATATTCCTCCCAGAGCACAGGATGGGCAACGGTTGCTCTTTGATTTAATAGAACTTCTTCCCTCGCCACGTTTGATTTTGGGAGACTTCAACTCTCATGGTGTGGCATGGGGTTCCCCCTACAATGATAATCGCTCCTCTTTAATCTATAACCTTTGCGATGACTCCGACATGACTATTTTGAACAACGGTGAAATGACACGTATCCCGAAACCTCCAGCGCGCCCAAGCGCTTTGGATCTATCCTTATGTTTGACGTCGCTACGGTTGGATTGCACATGGAAGGTAATCCTCGATCCTCACGGTAGCGACCATCTGCCTATTCTTATTTCAATTACTAACGGTTCAACTCGCATGCGACCAATTGACATTCCGTATGACCTCACACGGAATGTCGATTGGAAGTTATACGAGGAAATGATTTCAAAAGCGGTCGAGTCGATTCAACATCACCCACCACTTGAAGAATACAACCTCCTCGCGGGCTTAATCCTCGACGCCGCGTTGCAAGCCCAAAAGGAAGAAATATCCCGGCGTAACGATCAAAGAGCGGCCTCCAACTCCGTGGTGGGACAAAGAGTGCTCCGATGTCTACACGCAAAGATCCGACGTGTTTTTGGCCTTTCAGAAGGGAGGTATACCCGACGACTATATACGGTATTCGGAGCTTAATACCAAGCCTAAAAGCCTGGCTAAAGCAAAGAAACGCGGATATTGGCGTCGGTTCGTGAACGAGACGTCGAGGGAGACATCGATGAGCACTCTTTGGAACACAGCCCGAAGAATGCGGAATCGCGTAACGGTCAACGAAAGCGAGGAGTCTTCAAGTCGGTGGATATTTGATTTTGCCAGGAAAGTATGTCCGGACTCTGTTACTGCGCAAAACTTTGTTCGCGATACGTCTCCGGGTCACGACGCGATAGAATCACCTTTTACGATGGCAGAATTTTCAGTTGCCCTCCTGTCCTGTAACAATAACGCACCTGGGTTAGATAGAATCAAATTCAACTTGTTGAAGAATCTACCCGGCAATGCCAAGAGGCGCTTGTTGAACTTGTTCAATAAGTTCCTGGAGCAAAACATTGTACCGCAGGATTGGAGGCAAGTGAAGGTGATCGCCATCCAAAAACCAGGGAAACCAGCTTCTGATCACAACTCTTATAGGCCGATTGCAATGCTATCCTGTATCCGGAAATTGATGGAAAAAATGATGCTCCGTCGTTTAGACCATTGGGTCGAATCAAATGGTCTACTATCAGATACTCAATTTGGCTTCCGCCGTGCCAAAGGGACGAATGATTGTCTTGCGTTGCTTTCAACAGATATTCAGCTGGCGTATGTTCGCAAAGAACAAATGGCGTCTGCGTTCTTGGACATTAAGGGGGCTTTTGATTTCGTTTCTATTGACATTCTTTCGGGTAAACTTCACCGACAAGGATTTTCTCCAATTTTGAACAATTTTTTGCACAATTTGTTGTCCGAAAAGCACATGCATTTTACGCACGGCGATTTGGCAACTTTTCGCATTAGCTACATGGGTCTTCCCCAGGGCTCATGTTTAAGCCCCCTTCTTTACAACTTTTATGTAAATGACATCGACGAATGTCTGGCAAATTCATGCACGATAAGACAACTTGCAGACGACAGTGTAATCTCTGTTACAGGAGCCAAAGCTGCCGATTTGCAAGGACCATTGCAAGATACCTTGGACAATTTGTCTGCTTGAGCTTTACAGCTAGGTATCGAATTCTCTCCGGAGAAGACTGAGATAGTAGTTTTTTCTAGGAAGCATGAACCTGCTCAGCTTCAAACACAATTAATGGGTAAAACGATTTCTCAGGTTTTGGTACACAAATATCTTGGTGTCTGGTTCGTCTCTAAAGGCACCTGGGGTTGTCACGTTAGGTATCTGATGAAAAAATGTCAACAAAGAGTGAATTTTCTTCGTACAATAACCGGACAATGGTGGGGAGCCCACCCAGGAGACCTTATAAGGCTTTACCAAACAACGATATTGTCTGTCATTGAGTACGGGTGTTTCTGCTTCCGCTCCGCAGCAAACACACATTTGATCAAACTGGAGCGAATACAATAACGTTGTTTGCGTATCGCCTTGGGTTGCATGCAGTCGACCCATACGATGAGTTTGGAGGTCTTAGCTGGAGTACTACCATTGAAAACCCGCTTCTGGAGCCTGTCTTCTCGCATTCTTATCAAATGTGAGGTCTTGAACCGTCCTGTGATTGAAAATTTTGAAAGGTTAATCGAACTTAATTCTCAAACCCGTTTTATGACATTGTATTTCAATCACATGTCCCATAATATTAACCCTTCTTCGAATATTCCAAATCGTGTCGACTTATCAAATACTTCTGATTCTACTGTGTTTTTCGATACATCCATGATAGAAGAAACTCATGGAATCCCGGATCATTTACGCGTGCAGCAGATCCCCAAAATTTTTTCCAATAAATATCGAAACATCAACTGCGACAATATGTTCTACACTGACGGATCACTTCTTGATGGGTCCACTGGCTTCGGTATTTTCAATAACAATTTAACCGTCTCCCATAAGCTTGATAATCCTGCTTCTGTTTACGTCGCAGAATTGGCTGCAATTCAGTACACCCTAGGGATTATCGAAAAAATGCCCACGGACCATTATTTCATCTTTACGGACAGTCTCAGTTCCATTGAGGCTCTCCGATCGATGAAAGATGTTAAGCACTCTCCGTATTTCCTGGGGAAAATACGGGAACATCTGAGTGCTTTATCCGAAAAATCGTATCAGATTACCTTAGCGTGGGTCCCTTCTCACTGCTCGATACCGGGCAATGAGAAAGCGGACTCTTTGGCTAAGGTGAGCGCAACAAACGGTGGAATTTATGAAAGACCAATTGCCTTTAATGATTTTTTCTCATTTGTACGTCAGAATACGATCATCAGTTAGCAAAATGCTTGGACCAGAGGGGAACTGGGAAGGTGGTTACATTCCATAATCCCCAAGGTGTCGACGAACCCGTGGTTCAAGGGGTTGGATGTAGGTCGGGATTTCATTTGCGTGATGTCCCGGCTTATGTCAAATCACTATAGATTTGACGCGCATCTCCGTCGTGTTGGGCTCGGGGAGAGTGGTATCTGTGCCTGTGGTGAAGGTTATCACGACATAACGCACGTTGTTTGGTCATGCCCTGTACACCGTGACGCCAGGTCTAGATTAATAGCTTCCCTGCAGGCCGAAGGTAGGCAGCCGGCTGTTCCTGTTCGTGACGTCTTGGCGAGCCGTGACCTATCCTACATGTCCCTTATATACGTTTTCCTGAAATCCATCCACGCCCCAGTTTAGTCCTATCCCTATCCGCCTACATCCAACCAAACGACAAGAACACGTTAAGACCCCGGATCCGGAAACAGCAATCAGACCCGCACGATACTCTCAAGGCCCGAGGGAGACAACCCAATATGCCAGTCCGTAATATCTTGGCACAGCAGTGGAACATGTGCTTACCTATGGCAATGAAAACCATCATACAGTAAACCAGTGCTTTTAATGCAAAATATTATAGCTTTAAGTTACATTTAGTTTCAGCTCGTAGTCGGCAGCGAGGATAAAAAACTTGCTTTTAGTTATTAAGATACTTTAGAAAGTAAGCTACCAGATATAATTGGCGCCGTTAAACATTAAATTGTATTTGTGCCGTGTCAAATAAATTATAGATGAACAAAAAAAAAAAACAACAGAATTTGATTGCTAGGATCCCGTGAAGAATGTTTGCTTGTGTTGATGCTAGGAAATGTTCACCCTTCAATTACTTGTTTATTCGCCTTGAAAAAAGGCATTTTGCTGTTCAAAATCGGTTGCTGATCGCAACCTTTGTGCTGCCCCAACAGTGGGGGAGTTAAAATACACGGACAACATGCACTGTGGAAGCTATTTCACCTTCTGTAAATCAGACGGCCGCGACAGATGTAACTGCTAGAATCCGCACAGAATGCTTGCTTACGTTGTCAAAAAATATTAACTTTCAATGACTTGTTTATTAGCCTTGAAAAAAGGCATTTTGCTGTTCAAAATTGGATTTGGTGATGACGATCTTCATGCTGCCCTAACACGGGGGAATAATGGCAGTCTGGCGACACACGCTGAGAAGAACCGCGCTGCTCCTGAGACGTGGTGACCAACCACAGGGTTAGTGCTGCTGCTAAGGAAGGACGACTGCTGTTGACAACTTGTCGCTGTCCAGATTATGAGCGGCTTCGGCTGAAACAGGCTCTTATATAGGCCAAATAGCATGTTTTCAATTGCAAGGTATATGATTCTGTCGACCGTGCTTGGGAAGCAATCATATAACGACCAATCAGAGGACGTAATTTTCGTTTAAACAAGGCTTGACAATTATCAATAGTACAATAGTTTGCATAATCAATCAACAGTTTTCTACATTTGGGTGGATGCGTGTATAATTTTCCAAACAATTGCTGCAAAAATGAAGGAAATCGGTTGAAAACAAACCGATTTATAAGCATTTAAAAAGGGACATATTTCGTCCCCTTTTCGTTAATAGTTTTCCTATTTACATCCCTATGTGGTAGGCTAAAGAAAAACGTAGTTCTACGTCAAAAGTAAATGGCATAAACCAATTTATCGGCTCAAATACAAATTTCTAGAAAATTTCAATTTCAATTTCAAGAAAAATCAAATTCTTAAAAAATCACCCTTTACTTTTATCAGCATGAAATTGATTTACTTTAAATACAACATCGCTATTCTTGGAACGCAAAGAGTGGAAATATCTTTGTTGGATCGCATTTGGTAATTTTAGGATCTATTCCAAAAGATTGATGCCGCAATTTCGGATTTCAAAATGTAATCTGAAATTGATTCCCGGCCTCTACTTGAAAACCCCACAGTGGCAATCATGAAAAAATTCACCTTATATATTCGAAACATATTTCTTCAAATTTAATTTATATGCGCAGGTGTGTATCTGTACATGTTTGTTTAGTTCAAAATATTCAGTATAATTGTGCTGTTTTTTTTTTGTTCATCTATAATTTATTTGACACGGCACAAATACAATTTAATGTTTAACGGCGCCAATTATATCTGGTAGCTTACTTTCTAAAGTATCTTAATAACTAAAAGCAAATTTTTTATCCTCGCTGCCGACTACGAGCTGAAACTAAATGTAACTTAAAGCTATCATATTTTGCATTAAAAGCACTGGTTTACTGTATGATGGTTGTCATTGCCATAGGTAAGCACATGTTCCGCTGCTGGGCCAAGATATTACGGACTGGCATATTGGGTTGTCTCCCTCGGGCCTTGAGAGTAGCGTGCGGGTCTGATTGCTGTTTCCAGATCCGGGGTCTTAACGTGTTCTTGTCGTTAGGCTGAATGCAGGCGGAAGGGGGTAGGACTAAACTGGGGCGTGGATGGATTTCAGGAAAACGTATGGAATGTAACCACCTTCCCAGTTCCCCTCTGGTCCAAGCATTTTGCCAACTGATGATCGTATTCTGACGTACAAATGAGAAAAAATCATTAAAGGCAATTGGTCTTTCATAAATTCCACCGTTTGTTGCGCCCACCTTAGCCAAAGAGTCCGCTTTCTCATTGCCCGGTATCGAGCAGTGAGAAGGGACCCACGCTAAGGTAATCTGATACGATTTTTCGGATAAAGCACTCAGATGTTCCCGTATTTTCCCCAGGAAATACGGAGAGTGCTTAACATCTTTCATCGATCGGAGAGCCTCAATGGAACTGAGACTGTCCGTAAAGATGAAATAATGGTCCGTGGGCATTTTTTCGATAATCCCTAGGGTGTACTGAATTGCAGCCAATTCTGCGACGTAAACAGAAGCAGGATTATCAAGCTTATGGGAGACGGTTAAGTTGTTATTGAAAATACCGAAGCCAGTGGATCCATCAAGAAGTGATCCGTCAGAGTAGAACATATTGTCGCAGTTGATGTTTCGATATTTATTGGAAAAAATTTTGGGGATCTGCTGCACGCGTAAATGATCCGGGATTCCACGAGTTTCTTCTATCATGGATGTATCGAAAAACACAGTAGAATCAGAAGTATTTGATAAGTCGACACGATTTGGAATATTCGAAGAAGGGTTAATATTATGGGACATGTGATTGAAATACAATGTCATAAGACGGGTTTGAGAATTAAGTTCGATTAACCTTTCAAAATTTTCAATCACAGGACGGTTCAAGACCTCACATTTGATAAGAATGCGAGAAGACAGGCTCCAGAAGCGGGTTTTCAATGGTAGTACTCCAGCTAAGACCTCCAAACTCATCGTATGGGTCGACTGCATGCAACCCAAGGCGATACGCAAACAACGTTATTGTATTCGCTCCAGTTTGATCAAATGTGTGTTTGCTGCGGAGCGGAAGCAGAAACACCCGTACTCAATGACAGACAATATCGTTGTTTGGTAAAGCCTTATAAGGTCTCCTGGGTGGGCTCCCCACCATTGTCCGGTTATTGTACGAAGAAAATTCACTCTTTGTTGACATTTTTTCATCAGATACCTAACGTGACAACCCCAGGTGCCTTTAGAGTCGAACCAGACACCAAGATATTTGTGTACCAAAACCTGAGAAATCGTTAAACCCATTAATTGTGTTTGAAGCTGAGCAGGTTCATGCTTCCTAGAAAAAACTACTTTCTCAGTCTTCTCCGGAGAGAATTCGATACCTAGCTGTAAAGCCCAAGCAGACAAATTGTCCAAGGTATCTTGCAATGGTCCTTGCAAATCGGCAGCTTTGGCTCCTCTAACGGAGATTACACTGTCGTCTGCAAGTTGTCTTATCGTGCATGAATTTGCCAGACATTCGTCGATGTCATTTACATAAAAGTTGTAAAGAAGGGGGCTTAAACATGAGCCCTGGGGAAGACCCATGTAGCTAATGCGAAAAGTTGCCAAATCGCCGTGCGTAAAATGCATGTGCTTTTCGGACAGCAAATTGTGCAAAAAATTGTTCAAAATTGGAGAAAATCCTTGTCGGTGAAGTTTACCCGAAAGAATGTCAATAGAAACGGAATCAAAAGCCCCCTTAATGTCCAAGAACGCAGACGCCATTTGTTCTTTGCGAGCATACGCCAGCTGAATATCTGTTGAAAGCAACGCAAGACAATCATTCGTCCCTTTGGCACGGCGGAAGCCAAATTGAGTATCTGATAGTAGACCATTTGATTCGACCCAGTGGTCTAAACGACGGAGTATCATTTTTTCCATCAATTTCCGGATACAGGATAGCATTGCAATCGGCCTATGAGAGTTGTGATCAGAAGCTGGTTTCCCTGGTTTTTGGATGGCGATCACCTTCACTTGCCTCCAATCCTGCGGTACAATGTTTTGCTCTAGGAACTTATTGAACAAGTTCAACAAGCGCCTCTTGGCATTGCCGGGTAGATTCTTCAACAAGTTGAATTTGATTCTATCTAACCCAGGTGCGTTATTGTTACAGGACAGGAGGGCAACTGAAAATTCTGCCATCGTAAAAGGTGATTCTATCGTGTCGTGACCCGGAGACGTATCGCGAACAAAGTTTTGCGCACGAACAGAGCCCGGACATACTTTCCTGGCAAAATCAAATATCCACCGACTTGAAGACTCCTCGCTTTCGTTGACCGTTACGCGATTCCGCATTCTTCGGGCTGTGTTCCAAAGAGTGCTCATCGATGTCTCCCTCGACGTCTCGTTCACGAACCGACGCCAATATCCGCGTTTCTTTGCTTTAGCCAGGCTTTTAAGCTTGGTATTAAGCTCCGAATACCGTATATAGTCGTCGGGTATACCTCCCTTCTGGAAGGCCAAAAACGCGTCGGATCTTTGCGTGTAGACATCGGAGCACTCTTTGTCCCACCACGGAGTTGGAGGCCGCTCTTTGATCGTTACGCCGGGATATTTCTTCCTTTTGGGCTTGCAACGCGGCGTCGAGGATTAAGCCCGCGAGGAGGTTGTATTCTTCAAGTGGTGGGTGATGTTGAATCGACTCGACCGCTTTTGAAATCATTTCCTCGTATAACTTCCAATCGACATTCCGTGTGAGGTCATACGGAATGTCAATTGGTCGCATGCGAGTTGAACCGTTAGTAATTGAAATAAGAATAGGCAGATGGTCGCTACCGTGAGGATCGAGGATTACCTTCTATGTGCAATCTAACCGTAGCGACGTCGAACATAAGGATAGATCCAAAGCGCTTGGGCGCGCTGGAGGTTTCGGGATACGTGTCATTTCACCGTTGTTCAAAATAGTCATGTCGAAGTCATCGCAAAGGTTATAGATTAAAGAGGAGCGGTTATCATTGTAGGGGGAACCCCAAGCCACACCATGAGAGTTGAAGTCTCCCAAAATCAAACGTGGCGAGGGAAGAAGTTCTATTAAATCAAAGAGCAACCGTTGCCCAACCTGTGCTCTGGAAGGAATATATATTGAGGCAATACAAAGCTCTTTACCTTGTATTGTCATTTGACATGCGACAACTTCGATGCCTGGAATCGAGGGGAGGTTAATACGATAGAAAGAATAGCACTTTTTAATCCCTAAAAGTACTCCTCCATATGGGGTGTCTCGATCAAGGCGAATAATATTAAAATCATGGAAGTTGAGATCAATATTTGAAGTAAGCCAAGTTTCACAAAGGGAAATTGCATCGCATTTGTTTCTATTTATTAAAACTTTAAATGAATCCATTTCTGGTAAAATACTTCTACAATTCTAACGTAAGACAGAGATAGAATCCTTCGTATACGCAGATGAATTAGGCATCGAAGGATACAATCGCTGCAAGGAGGGGCCATTGGGCAGTCAACTGCTTCAAAAATGATCTAACTGTTGGGAGGAATGCTGTAAGAAAAATTTTAATTGGATCGGGTACATTGAAAGTTTCAAAAACCCAGTCCACAATGTCAGAAAATTTCACTAATCCAGAGTTTGTTTCATCAACTGGGAGTGCAAAAGGAACAACTGGGGTTTTAGATGTTCCTGGCAGTGCTGGGAACTCCTTCTGGGACTTTAAATTTGCAAGCCCAGGAGGAGTTTGCTTCGGTTTTTCCGCAGCACTGTTTGGTTTGTTGGTAACTTTCATTTCTCTTTGGGAAATCTTAGGACCTTTTCGGGGAAGTTTAGGAGAGGAAATATTTTTCCTCTTTCTAGACGCCCCAGGATTGGCATAAGTTGTTCCCGCTGGTGAATCGTCAGAATCGGTTTCATCAGAGGACAACAGATCAAAGGGGTTCGATGTTATGGTAGAAGTGGTCACGGTCTTCTTCAGCATCTCAGCGTAAGATCGCTTTGAACGCTCCTTAAGTGACCGCTTGATTTTATCTCTGCGCTGCATGTACACCGGGCATGTGGAGAGCTCATGCTGATTTTCCCCGCAGTGAATACATTTTTCAGCATTTACACTGCAAGAATCGTCCGCATGAGTTTCTCCACACTTGCTACATCGTGCCTTATTGCAGCAGTAGAGCTGCTTGCAATTGGTGCAATTCATAACACGGGGTACATACAATCGCACAGGCAGACGAACCCGATCGATCGAGACGTGGCTAGGGAGAGTAGATCCGGCAAACGTAACACGAAACGAGTCTGACGGAGTGTACACTTTTGTGCCGTTGACAAGAGACACAGACCGCAATTGCTTGAATCTATGATCTTTACTTTTACGTCGTGACACAAAGCATTTTTGAAGCAGCCAAAACCGCTTGCCAAGATACACTCGACCGACAGACTCGAATCGGTTATGACACCGTCGATCTCCACGTCTCGTGCGGGTATATAAACGCGATACTCGCGTGTGAAAAGCTCGGAGCGAGCAATAGCGTTGGCCTGTTCCAGGTCGCTGACCACGACACGGAGCTTGTTGGGTCTGACCTTGGAGATTTCGGTCACGGTCTTGTATCCCTCCGTCAGGTCTTTCGAAATCTGCAGGATGTTTAACGGTTTCGATTTCGGTCCTGCTTTTGGCCAAAAGAAAACAGTAAAGCTGCCCTGAGATCCGTCCGGGTAAAGCCTGGGGCGAGGGGGGACTGGAGAATTAACAGGGTTGGCAGGAGGGACAGGGTCGGAGGGGTTCGGGGATGGTGGCACGGGAGGCGAGGGATCTACATCCATCGCGCTAAATCTAGCGCACTAGCGCCGACAGAACACGTACCTCTTTACTTCTCCTTTCAGCAGGGTTGGTTGTCCGAACGGTCAAAGCTGCAGCACCAATACAGCAGCTCCAAACAGCCACCAGCAGCGAGCCGGGTGTGTGATCACTCAGCACAGCGACACAACTCGCTGTCAACTGTTGGCTTCTTCTTTTTCCTCCTTTGTGTTGAGATTCTCGTCCACTGCTGTAGCACAAATCACTTAGCAGCCAAATCGGCTTACGCACCAGCAAACAGCCACGATGCGAAACAGTTGCACAAAGGCGGGCGACCTTGAACCTTCACTCGACCAGGCAAACAATGCCAACACTTGCTCGCGCGTCTTTTGTTTCATATTCTATCGGAGCGATCACCAAACACATCCGATACTGATGCGTGTTCGGCACAGAATGTAATTGTGCTGTTGGCTACCCAATTTTATAATTTAAAGTAAACTATGAATACACTAGAAATTATTAACATGTGGTGTTTTTTTTCTTTTTTAAGAGCGGGGGCCTAGTGTGGTTGGTAACGTCTCCGCCAACCACGCTCGACGCCTGGGTTCGAATCCCACCGCCGACATAGGTGTCGATGGTTGTGAGGTGGCGTGATCCACTCACAACCAACCCAACTGGTCTAGATTCAATCCTAGCCGACACCGGAAGATTTTCTGAGGCGAAAAATCTGGGATCACGCCTTCCATCGCATGAGAAAGTAAAGCCGTTGGCGCCGGTCCGTTAATAAACGGGTCGTGAGTTAGGGTCCTGGGTGTGGAGTCGCCTCCGTGGGCGTCGGTGATTGGCCACAACAGTGGCGGAAATAGACCGACGGAAAATAAGCGAGAATAAAAAAAAATGTGATGTTTTTTATCGAAAATTTGAAGTTTTTTGGTAAATTTGTATGAAATCATATGAAGAAGGCATACTTAAACTCATTTAAAAAAAAAAGTACATTACGCATATCATTTTTGTGTCTCATTCCTGTATAGTATCACTACGCGAATCATATGAAAAAGGCATAATTTTAAACACGGGCTTCCAGTACACTATTTAATTTTAGCATTTGCCTTCATCGGCCATATAAGCCCATTCATATAAGCATTCTGTACTTAAATTATAATTTCGTAATGCATACTGAAATAAATAAAGTATTGCTAACAAGAGCGTCAATATGATCGCCAAGCATAGACTATAACATCTCTAACAACTTGGGTTCGAATCCTAAAGATATCAGCGATTTCAGAGTTGGCATAAACTTATCACAATCCAACTGGTCTACTGTACAAAATTTTATTAGTTAAATTAATGAATTTGTTTTAAACCTAATCCAGCACGAGAATTAGGGCCATCCATATTCCACGCGGTCAGATTTTTGACGATTTTGATCCTCCTTAGACTACCGTCCATATAAATTCTACAAATGTTGTATGGGCCGTGGATATTTCACAAAAAAACTTGGCTTGGCTTCTATTTTAGCCATGGCATTCCTATATTGGTCCTGAGAAGCTCTGTTTTAGCCATTTTTTGAATAGCGTAGTAAAAATGGTACTAAACGATTTGCTTATCGGTGTGACGTCTTCGCTAAAGTTGTAGATAATCATTTTGTCTCCGTTAAAAATATACACCTTGTAAAAATAACTGTTTCGAACAATAACAAAGAAGTGGCCCTACAGTGAAACGCTATACATCACTAGGTAAAGGACATTTCAAGCAACGAAATGATATATAATAATCATTCTTTTTATTGCACTAGCTAATAATTCGATTTTTAGTGTAAAGTGTTCGAAGTTTGAGACTGTTCGAAGTTTGAATCAAAACGGTATATTGTCTTCGGAATAATTGAAGACAGTAGTAGTAACGAAGTTAGGGAAACTTGTAAAGAACTCAAAACCCGCAAAGCAGCTGAAAAGGGCGGCCTCCCAGATAAACTTTAATAAGCCGGGAGAGAGCAGCTATTGCGTGCAATCCATTGCCTCATCTTAAAAGTTTGGTCCAAAAACAAACTACCAACGGACTACTTGGATGGACTCATTTGCCCAGTATATTAGAAGGGCCACCGAATCGATTGTAGTAATTATCGAGGTGTAACACTCCTCAATTCTGCTTATAAGATTCTCTCCCGTATTCTATTTCATGTACTGAGACCGTTGCAGGAAGCCTTTGTTAGAGAGTACCAGTGCGACTTCCTTCACCTTACTTCAAATCCTTGATAAGTAGAAAATAAACTTGCAGACTCATTATCTGTTTATACACTTCAATACGGCATATGACTCAGTTAAGCCCAACAAGATATGGCAAATTTCATTATTGGTAAACACAGCTTTTGCCCTAGAGCTCAAACTAGAAAAAATGAAAGATTATAGCTTTTTACCCATTCCTGTGCATTCTGGTGCCCCTAATAAAGATAACTTTTTCAGAGACTTAAATAAGATACGCAGGAATGTAACACTAAGGTTTTGCTTGTTCTGACGCTAGACGGTCTGAAACAAGGGCTCTCGAACTATGCATATCTGCATGAAACTTGCGCTCTACAGGACGCTGATTCTCCCGGTGGTTCCAAATGGCCATGAGGACTAAAAGTCTGCGAGAGTAGGATTCTGCGTTCAATACTTGGCGGAAAACTGGAGGCTGGAGTGTGGCGTAGACTCATAATCCTCGAGGTGCATTCTGGTGTATTCTGGACTCGGCAGTGAGAAAATTTTAATTTCAATTTCAAGAAAAATCAAGTAAATTTGCTATTTGTAAACTTCTCAACACCAAACTCAATTACCGTGCCAATTTCTATAAGTAGGTTGGATTCTAAAACATTGATTTTTCTGTATCTTAGTGGCGTAGAAAGGAGGGGGTGTATTAAATTTCATTATTTGTAAATTATGAAAAAGTTCTTAATGAATATTTATATACAGGTGTTTTCGGATATGAGACGTGCTTGCAACATTACTTTGCCATTTAAGACTTTGCAATATTCAGTAGCGTAGTTAAGAGGAAAGGGTATGAATGTTGTTAATTAATTTTTAAAACTCTCAACCGATTATCATTTGATTCGGTAAATACAGGTCGTATAGTAGCATATATCTTCTATCTATCTTCTATATCTATAAATGCGAATGTCTATTTGTCTGCCTGTCTGTCTGTCTGTCTGTCTCTTCTCTATAGACTCAAAAACAACTGAACCGATTACCGTGAAAAATTGTACATAGGAGTTTTCGAGTACGGGGAGTAATCCTAAAACATTATTTTTACTGTACCTCATAAGAGTAGGCAAGGGGGGCGAATTTGCGGTTTGTGTGTTTATTATTTTAAAACCGTCGTTAACTCCTATCATCATTTTAATTTAATTGTTAAGGGTTTCAAGCCTAAAGGGTGTTCCCATGATATTGTTTCCTCTCCGATTTTTTTTGTTTTTTGCAACAATAGATTGGAAAATTTGCACGCCTTCATCAACATGCGGCAAAATTCTAATGTTATGACAACAACTATTGAACTATTGAAAAATGTCGAGACATGTTTTGAACTCATATTTCGACCAATTAGAGCTGAAAAAACCAATATGGGTATTTTCGGAACCTTTTTTCTAGAGACCGGAAATCAAACCAAAATGTCAATATGACGTTCTCCGGTTTTTGGAAAACATTCTAAAATGGCTCAATCTAGAAACCATTTTGAAATGAAATATGGCGATTTCCAATTCCAGAAAATTATCTAATACCACTCATTATTGTTATTTTTGAAACCAAAATGATACCCAGAAGCCCAAAATCGAGTTCAGTCACAATTTTTCAAATCCAAGATGGGGGTTTCCGATTTCCAGAAAACATTCTGAAATGATCAAATTCTAGGTGTTTTTGGAATTAGATAAATCCCAGGGACCTAAAATCAACTTTAAACACCACTTTGAAATCCGAGATGGTGATTTCCAGTTTCCAAAAATGATCAAATATCACCCAATATGAGCACTGCTGCAATCAAGATGATACACATAGGCCAGAAATCGTCATTTTGAAATTCGAAGTGGCAACTTGCGGTTGCTGGAAAACAGCCAAAAATAGTCATTCCAGAACCGAGACGAAATACAGGATGGCGACTAACGGTTACCGAAAAAGACCAAATACTACATTGTGTGATAGCCTTCGACCCAGAATCGACTTTACAGAGCATTTTAGAATCCAATGTGATGGTTTCCGGTTTGCGGAAACCAACCTATAATGACCGAACACCAACGAAAAGATACCAAGAGACCTGAAATCAATTCAAGACGCCGTTTCGAAATCCAAGATGGTGGCTTCCGTTTTCCAAAAATCACCAAATACCACCCAAAATGGCTACATCCGTAATTGAGATAATGCTCATAGGCCAGAAATCGACCCCTGACGAATTTTAATTTTATTTCGAAGTGGCCATTTCCAGCTATTGGAAAACGGCCGAGAATTATCATTTCGGAATCGAGATGATGCCCGGATACCGGAGTACAAATCCAGATGCCACTTTAAAATCCAAGGTGGCGACTTCCGACTTTCGGAAAACAGCCTTCAATGGCAAAACACCACCCAATACCGGTATTGCAAATGGTGCCCACAGACCGTGAATCAAATCCAGACGCCGTTATAAAATCCAACATGGCGATTTCTGGTGTCAGAAAATTACCAAAAATAACCCAACACGGGCATTACTGTAATCAAGATGATGCACATTGGCCAAAAATCGTCCCCAGACACTTTTTTGACATTCGAAGTGGCAACTTCCGGTTGTTGGGTAACAAAAATCGACAGTCCAGAACCGAGATGACACCCAGGGACCTGGTATCAAATCCAGACGCTATTGGAAAATGCAAGATGGCGACATCCGGTTACCGAAAATGACCATATACGACAGCCAGTGGCCGAAAATCGACTTAACAGACCAAGTCCAATATGAAGAATTCCGGTTTCTGGAAAACAACCTATAATGACCGAACACCACCAAATATGGGTATTTCTGGAATCAAAATGATGCCAAGACACCTGTAACCACATAACACGCCGTTTAGAAACCCAAGATGGTGACTTCCGGTTTTCATAAATCACCAAACATCACCCAAAATGGGTATTTCTGTTGTCGAGACCGGAGAACAAATCCAGACGCCTTTTTGCAACTCACCTGCAATAACGATATCCGGCTACTGGGAAATACCAAATATCACCCAATATGGGTATTGCATAGAAGCTAAAAAATGATTACAGACGCTATTTTAAAATCAACGTTTAAAATCTACGTTGCAACGTTAGGATGTTGGCAAACAGCCAAAAATGATCATTCCGGAATTGATACGATATCCAAAGATTGGAAATCAAATCCGACGCAATTTTAAAATCCAAGATAGTGATTTTATGATATCCGATTTTCACAATACCAAATACCGAATACCAGGCGCCAAATCCAAGATGGTGATTTTCGGTTTCTGGAAAACATCCAAAATGATAGGTGATAATTATAAACATAAACATATTAATACAAAATAATCCATCGTAATTATTGAACTCATCTTTTGTTATCGTTCTCGAATGCAATAATGCAAGCCATGTTTATGTAGTTCTACGTCAAATTTGCGGTTGTGGCTTTGCACACAAGATTACGAGATGAATATCTCATTAAAATTAAAATATATTGGACTTTTACTGATACTATTGATTTTGCTGATTCTCGCGGATTTTCTAATTCCGGCTTTTTTACCACGATTCTCCTCGCGGATTTTCTAACTATCGCGGTTTTTAACGGGATTTTTTACGCGGTTTTTTTACGAGGTACGTATACCCCACTTGATAAAACAGTGACTGTATAGGCACAAATATTTTTATTAATGGATTATCTTATATTGTCGGAAATAATTGTTCACCACCCAACATTAACAGGTTGAGGTAGTTATCGAAATTAATGGATACCCTTTTTATTTGTAAAACGAATACACTCCTTAAATTATTTGTAATCGAAATAACCATTTCAATTTGTTCATGTTTCGTGGGTTACGTGGGTTTTTTGCACGTGTTACTTGATTAGAGAATGCTTCAGTTTTTTCTAGCCCAAATAATAAGCTTAGTAACAGAACGTTCCGTAAAGTTTTTGAGTTCTTTCCGAATGTATTTGTTAGAGTTTTTAAAGAAATCGAAACGTTGTAGAAAGAAAAACAGTTTTTAGGGGAGAATACATACAGCCTTATAGATATAACATGGTAATGCTAGTTTTTGTTCAAAATTATGTACATTTGAGAGATATGCGGTTGTCGTAAACTTAATGGCGCAGCAACGCGGGCCGGGTATCAGCTAGTTCGGTATAATTGTGCTGTTGGCTACCCAATTTTATTATTTAAAGTAAACTATGAATACACTAGAAATTATTGACATGTGATGTTTTTTATCGAAAATTTTTTTGGTAAATTTGTTTCAACAAATAATAAAGTTCGAATGAGAAAGGCTGGGTCTCACCGCTAAGTGGATTAATTTGGGTTTTATATCCAACGACGTGTTGATGATTGGAATCCATTATGTGGTTAGGCTGAAATAACTGTGGAAATCTAATATATATATATTTCGTGGTGGTATCATATTCACTTTCCCTGAATGTACCTCGGTGTAAAAAACAAAAACGTAGTCCTGCGTCGAAAGTCACTTCAAACAGATTTGCGAATCAGGCGCAGTTTCGAAACCGCGAAGCCTTGATCGAAAAACTTTTGACCATGAATTGTTTGACGAAAAGTGGCTTCCAACGCGGTGGAGAGATCTCACCAATTATTCCTTATTTTGAATAAAATGACATCAGAAAGCATCTGACTGAACTAACTTTTACAGAACATTATAACTCTATCATCAGTGAAGTAAATAGTATGTTAAATTTCTACATTTACACGCTGTTATCGATAGAAATTCGACTGTAATTCATTACATACCTACATGAGAATTTTATACTTCCACATATGTACTGAAAAAAAAATTAATTACACTGGTCAACAAAAGTGAAAAAAAAACTGTCCTATAGCGCAAAATAATTGCCCTAGAAAGATTATAGCTTTTTAAACATTCCTTGTGAAATTTGGTGCTTCTAGCCATCGTCAAAACGCATCAACTTACGTTAAAGTTTCGCAAAGTAATTGCTCTCCGGGTTCGTCGCTTCAATGTTATGTTTACGAGAAAACTCATTAAGTCGATGACAAATATACTGGTGCCTAGGGGCACCAAAATTCACAGAAATGGTTAAAAAGCCTTAAATTTTTTTTACAGTTCTAGCTTTAGGCCACACTTGCGTTCACCTGTGTTATAAATGGCTGTGGGGCTAGCTTTGCAATGATTTTTTTTTCTATGGGACCGACTTGCGATCGTTTTCGTTTTGGGACAACCGATTTACTATTTATTTCCATATTACCTCAGAACAAAGTATTGAAAAATATACTATTATTGATTAAAAAAACTATGTGTTTTATCCAAAGTGAATAAATGGTGATGATTCCATCAAAAACGATGAAAATGCAAATGGAACAGACTTGGCACAAGCTGCCGCTTGTTGCGATTATATTGCTAAAAGATTGCGTGATACGATGAAAATTGCCTATTGATAAAAAAAATAAAATAAAAATGCTTTTTTATTGGGATTGCAAAGTGTAACATATCATCTTTAATGTGGTATGAAAAGTTCATGACTTCGGGATAGGTTTAATACACTATGGTCTGACATTATGTGTACATCACCCTATCTATAGGTTGTTCTGCTCGTGTTTGCTCAGAGAGGAAGTAAAACCGGTTACTTAAAGCAAAACAGTGTGGCTTTCAAGCGACCGTTACATGCGGTATGTTCTGATAGGAGCCAACTAACAGCAGTTTTAACCGCCCTAAACCTGTGTCAAAAAACTCACCAAACCGTATACAGAATATGCTGTTCTCAGGTAATTTAATTGAGATGGTGAATTAAATATTTGCGTGACTGAGGATTTGTTGGTATAGATAAAATTTGAATGAACATCAGAGCGAAAACACAACAAATATCGTGTCTAGAGACTGTCTCAGCCGGAGGGAATCATGTTAGTAGACTAAAAGTCGTTTAAATTGTACACGCTCTCGATACTTCTCAGGAAACAGGAAGTGATAAAGTTGCAGCATATGTGAATAACACAATACAATTATCAATACACATAGTTGGTGATGGTGAACGTTAAAATTTCGTAGGAAATTTAATCATAATAGTTTCGCTTCTAAAACCATATCCAACAACACTAAACTAATGGCAATACTTAAACTCATTTAAAAAAAAAAGTACATTACGCATATCATTTTTGTGTCTCATTCCTGTATAGTATCACTACGCGAGTCATATGAAAAAGGCATAATTTTAAACACGGGCTTCCAGTACACTATTTGATTTTAGCATTTACCTTCATCGGTCATATAAGCCCATTCATATAAGCATTCTGTACTTAAATTATAATTTCGTAATGCATACTGAAATAAATAAAGTATTGCTAACAAGAGTGTCAATGTGACCGCCAAGCATAGACTATAACATCTCTAACAACCTGGGTTCGAATCCTGAAGATATCAGCGATTTCAAAGTTGGCATAAACGTATCACAACCCAACTGGTCTACTGTACAAAATTTTATCAGTTAAATTAGTGAATTTGTTTTAAATCGAAACCAGCACGTGAATTAGGGCCATCCATATTCCACGCGGTCAGATTTTCGACGATTTTGATCCTCAATAGACTACCGTCCATATAAATTCTGATAATGTTGTATGGGCCGTGAATATTTCACAAAAAAACTTGGCTTGGCTTCTATTTTAGCCATGGCATTCCTATATTGGTCCTGCGAAGTTCTGTTCTAGCCATTTTTTGAATAGCGTAGTAAAAATGGTATTAATCGATTTGCTTATCGGTGTGACGTCTTCGCTAAAGTTGTAGATAATAATTTTGTCTCCGTTAAAAATCTACACCTTGTAAAAATAACTGTTTCGAACAATAACAAAGAAGGGGCCTTACAGTAAAAAGCTATACAGCACTGGGTAAAGGACATTCCAAGCGTTCAATACTTGGCGGAAAACTGGAGGATGGAGTGTGGCGCAGACTCATAATCCTCGAGGTGCATTCTGGTGTATTCTGGACTCGGCAGTGGGTCGTTAACGACCTGTCGCCATAAATCCTTCAAAAAAAATATGCATCGCAAGCAGGTTTGATATTTGTTGACACTCTTAAGTGAAAGTGAAAAAAAGCATCCATAAACGTTATTTTTTTACAATACTTTCAGAGTTCTCCCTTCCCGCTTTTTGCATGGAAGTGAACTGTCAAAACACCTCATTATATTTCATGCGATGGAAGCAAGACAACAAAATCAGTTTATCAGTTAACGAAGATTGTCAAGGCATCGGTCAGTGTCAGTGAAAAAGTGTTCCGGTGAGGTTCATTTTGGTTGAATGGACTGTTTGTTTTTCTTTTCCGCTTTAAAGTGAAGATCATTTGGTTGGATTTGTCGTCAAATTTTATTCCGTAACCGTGAGCGAAGCGCGCGATCTATTTCATCTGAGTATAACAGCACGTTACTAGGACGAAAATCTAGTGTATCTGAAAGAGTGCTGTGATCATTGGAAGTGAAAATTAAAATGATTGGCTGTAATTTTCGAAGAATTTTGCTGAGAAAAATGACTTTTATCAGCACTGATCGCAAGACAAAAAATTTGTTTAAGAAAAAAAAATATTAGCATGAATTGAACATATAAAAAACTGACTTTTTAAAAACCTGGATTTTGCTCTACGTAATAGTTTACAATATTAGCTAAACATTAATAGTTTATTGAACTTGAAGAGATACACAAAAAGTTAAATCTTATAAAAAAAAACTCTTTTGAATTTGTTTTTACAATGTATTATTTTTTTTTTGTAAGGATTCTACAACTTTGCCGAAAACACTGTACCAATCAACAAATATCTTAAAATAACAATATAGTTCACTTTCGAATTTCCCATAACTTTACATGAAGACAGACAGGGAACACCCCCTCTTGTGGTGAAAAAGGTAACTAAATTCATTGCACAGTGGTACAGTAAGGCAATTTAGGCGGACATGAGCTTTTCGTTGCGATTTTGGTTTGCGGTTTAAAGCCATAGTTTTTGTCAAAAGTTGTTTCTTATACATAGTCCTCTATCTATGTGCAAATGAAAATTAGGGTGGTCCTAAAATCAACGAAATAAAAACAAACTAACTTGTTTTTATTTGCATAAATAATTGTAAACATTCTTTGGCAAACTTGTAGATCAACTAATCCTAAGTAACTTTGTAAAAAAAACTTTTTTGTACATTAAATTTGGTTTCCAAAAACAGTCTTTTCGCTCTATTTTTTCAATTCAAATTTAAAAACAAAATTTTCTTCGGTAACTTGAATCAAAAATACGCCAATTTTGACGAAAAAACATTGTCGATATATTGTACAGATGAAAAGTTTTCATTATTTCTATTTTAAAAATAGGCCCTTTTAAAATACTGATGTCTTGGTTTAGAGCAAATAAAATAATATATATTGGTATCATTTAAAGGAACAAATATTGTATAAATATTGTGAAGAAATACCGAAAGTTGCTTAAAATTAGTTGATCTACAACTGTGCCGATGAATGCATACATTTATTTCTGCAAATAAAAAAGTTAGTTTTTTTATTTATCGATTTCAGGACCACCCTAATTTTCATTTGCACATAGAAAAAAGACTAAATATAAAAAACAGGTTCTTAGAAAAAAATTGTGTTAGACACCACAAAATCGCATCGAAAAACTCATGTCCGCCTACATTGCCTCACTGTTCCACTGTGCATTGTTGTTGAATTTCTGTGAGCGTGTGACCGACAATTTCACACACAAAACTGAATTTACTCAATTTTAGATTTAGTTGACTCAATGTCATACTTTCACAGAAAAAACCTCAAATCATGTGAAAAAAATTACTTGTTGCAGATTTCGCACGTATATTGTTTGTTTATAAAAAATATCTTGCAGATTTCGTGCGTATATTGTTTGTATGTAAAACTAACGCCATTCCGGGAGTTGAATATTGATAATAAAATAGATGTGGCTTATCGAGGCACGAAGAAGAAATATTCAAATAATCAGGGCACGTCGTGTGAATGGTAAACTAATCCCAAGTTGCTATATACGTGGTTTCCTGTGTAACTTCACAAGCTCAGATCCATCATGGGAAGCAACTACGAAATGTGCGGCAGTCAAGGTCAAGCTCAATAATCAGGCCACGAAGTGTACAATTAAATGAATGTTTCAATTACCTCGTGAAAAAGATAAAAGGAGAAACCGCACAATGGTTGTCAGTTGTCGTATATGGTTGTTGTGCAACTTTTAGCTTAGATAACACTTGAATGTTCTATCAATTTAACAATTTAAGTATGGATACATGTAATGTTGTAATTGGTTTAAAAACTTTATTTTATTATATATAAAAGATATTTAACAAAACAAACATAATTAGTGATAACAACTGTTATGCAAAAACTATTATTTGATGTTTAATTTTCTTCGTTTTGAAAGTATTTTTTTGTTTTTTTCATCCCTCCGAATTTTTTGCTCTCGAGTTCTAATCTTCGTATTCATCACTTGCAGCTTTGCTTTAACCAGCATATTTATGTATTTACTAGCTGACCCGGCAAACTTCGTCTCGCCTGTTTTTGTGTTTAATTTAATAATTTTCAACATTCCAAATTCATTGATTTCTTGCGATTTGTTTATATCGTTTTAAATTATTGGTTTTATCGGAATGACAACATACTCGACTTTTGCCTTTAGTACATCACCTCTATTCCGGAAACACTCATATTGGGTGGTATTCAGTTATTTTCGTTGTTTTCCAGAAACTGAAAGTGGTCATCTTCGAATTCAAAATGGTGTCCAGGGTCAATGCTTGGCTTCTTTACATCATTCTTTACATTTCGATTACGGACATATCCATATCACAGAGAACAGACGTTCATCTTCTTTTCAAAAGATGTGTAAAAACCTGCAACCGTCATTTACCACTAAGTGGTAATGCTCCCGCTATGTGGCGCTTTTGTCACTTACAAACCAAGCACTGATATCGATAAAATATCGATACAGCAACATTTATGCAGTGCAACTGGGGCACCACAAGACAGATGTCGTTAGTGTATTAACGTATTTTGATTAAAATTTTTACACACGATTTTCAAATTTCTTAATATGAACATGAATGTCTGTTCTCTGTGTCCATATGTAGTAGTATTCGGTTATTTCCGTTGTTTCCCAGAAGTTACCATTTTACAATTCAAACTGGTGTCTGAGTTAAATTCTGGATCCGGTGATTCTCATTATGGATGGTATTTGGTCAATTCAGGCTATTTTCCAGAAACCGTAAGTCGCCATCTTGGATTTTAAAATGGCATTTGGAGACAATTTCTGGCCTCTGAGCGTCATTCTGGTTAAAGAAACACCCATATTAGGTGGTATTTGGTCATTTTCGGCAGTTTTCCAGTCACCGGTAGTCGCCATTTTACAACTCAAAATGTTGTCGGAGGTTGACAAACGTACAAACCGTGGAACACCACCCATGGATTGCCTCATACATAGGCGAACTTTATTATTGTGGCGCCAGCACTAAATTAAAGTTCGGAAGTCGGACTTCCGACTTCCGAACTTTCTTCCGACTTTACAAACACATAGAGCAACTGCGTGTTCACACAACATGAACTGCGGGAATGATTTCAATGTATTTGTTTTTGTAAGTCGGACTGACAGCGCAGTGGCGGCTGAGATGGTTGCAGTGTTGCGAGAACAACAAAAATAAGCGTCTTAAGTGTGCCTGACTGCCAGTTTATCAGCGACGTTTTGATAAGTTTTATTTAAATGCACAATATTATAAAATATTCGGCCGAATCCATTTCACAATATTATGTGCATTTTTTTCAGTGTACCCATTAGGGTAATATTATTGTCAAAAGTTACTCTTTTCGCATGTCGTGTAGAACAAAATCAGAAGTGGCGCACCTAGCGGTCGAAAAGGTGACTAACGCATCTGTCATTTTCAATTTGTCTTCATAATTTCACGTAAGTGAACTATATTGGTATTTAAGATATTTGCAATCAAAAAAACCGTTTTTATCTAAGGAAGATCTAACGAAAAGATCTAACGAGACATCGATGTGTACTCTTTGAAGCACAGACCGAAGAATGCGAAATCGTGATACAGTTAACGAAAGCGAAGAGTCTTCAAGCCGGTGGATATATAATTACGAAATATTGTTCGCGATGCACCTTCAGACCATGACGCCTTAGAATAACCTTTTTCGATAGCACAATTTTCAATTGCCCTTCTGTCCTATAACAATAACGAAACTGGAATAGATGGAATCAAATTCAACTTGTTGAAGAATCTTCGCGACACGGCCAAAAGGCGCCTGTTGAACTTGTTTAATAGCTTCCTGGAGCAAAATATTGTACCACAGGAGTGAAGGCAAGATAAAGTGATCGCCGTCCAAAAACCGGGTAATCTAGCTTCCGTTTACAACTCGTATAGGTTGCAATGTTATCCTGTATCCGGAAATTGAGGGAGGAAAAGATACTCCGTCGCTTGGACCATTGGGTCGAAACAGATGATTTACTATCAATTTGGATTCCGCCGAGCCAAAGAGATGAATGATTGTCTAGCGTTGCATTCTACAGAAAATCAGCTAGCGTTCGCTCGCGAAAAGCAGACGGCATATGCATTTTTGAATATCAAAGGGGCTTTTAATTCAGTTTTTATTGATATCCTTTCGGACAACCTCCACAGACAAGAGTTTTCACCGATTTTAAACATTTATTCAAATTCATTTCGAGCTTACAAGGCTAACTAATTAAGTACTCACATTTTAGTGTAATTACGGTGTGTTTTTAACAGCAATTATCCTGATCGGTTTTTATGTAAACGATGAATCTAAATTATAATTTATTTTAGGTTAAGTTACAATTATATTATATTTATTATATTTGGCTTACGAGTGACAATTTATTGGTGGCCAAATACTCCTTGGGCACAATTAACCTTTTTATATATGCTAATGTTCTATTCAATTTCATTTATTAATTTTTAGAACCATAACTTATCAATTTTATTAAACTAATAATTAAACAAACTTCTGCGCGTGGTTGGGTAATCGAAAAGTGCGGGTGTGATCAACTTTATTTCAACGGTTGGTGTTACTGGCTTGATCTGTCACTTACGCCGAGGAAAGTGCCGGGCGCACTATCATTCGAAGACAGCCAGGGGGTTGTCGCAACAACTTCTTTACAATGTTTATGTAAATGACATTGACGAATGTCTGGCAAATTCTTGCACGATAAGACAACTTGCAGACGACAGCGTGGTCTCTGGTACAGGAACCCGAGCTGCTTGGGCTTTACAGCTAGATATCGAATTCTCTCCGGAAAAGAGTGAGATAATAGTTCTTCCTAGGAAGCGGGACCCTGCTCAGCTCCAACTTCAATTGATGGGTAAAACGATTTCTCAGGTTATGGTACATCAGTATATTGGTGTCTGGTTATAACAAAAACAAGAAAATAATATTGATGTAATAATGACAAACACAAAACACACGGGAATATTAGACACAGTAATTCCCGGTCTTAAACACATTGCCTTTGACAATTGTAATTGCCACATTACTGTGAAAGATTATAGAGATGAGTGTACGCTTGTATTTTTGTCTCATGCTCTAACGCGTGTGGCAAGCGACGACGTCTCCGTACAAAAAAAATGAAATTGTGCACTATCGTTTCTCTTTTTTCGTTCGCGTCATTTCTTTTTGTGTTAGTGAGTTTCTCAACGGCAGCTGCCGTTCTGCTCAATGTGAAAAACGAAAAGTTTACTCCTTGTGCACTTGATTTGAACAGATAACATCCCTGCCCAGGTAACCTCATAAGACTTTTCCAAACGATATTGTCTGTAATTGAGAACAGGTGTTTCTGCCCCACCCCGCAGCAAACACACATTTGATCAAACTGGAGCGAATACAATATCTTTGCTTGCGTATCGCCTTCGGTTGCATGCAGTCGACCCATACGATGGATTTGGAGATCTTAGCTGGAGTTCTTCCATTAAAAAACCGCTTTTGGAGCCTATCTTCTCGTATTCTTATCAAATATGAGGTCTTCAACCGTCCGGCGATTGAAAATTTTGAAGGGATTAATTGAACCTAATCCTCAAACCCGTTTAATGACATTATATTTCAATCACATGTCCCAAAATATTAACCCTCAACTTATCAAATACTTCTGATTCTACTGTGATTTTCGTCACAACCATGATAGAAGAAACTCGTAGAATCTCGTATTATTCACGCCTGCAGCAGATATCCCCAAATTTTTTCCAATAAATATCGAAACATCATCTGCGACAAAATGTTCTACACTGACGGATCACTTCTCAATGGGTCCACTGGCTCCGGTATCTTCAATCACCGTCTCCTATAAGCTCGATAATCCTGCTTCTGTTTACGTCGCTGAATTGGCTGCAATTCAGTAGTTACAATAGGGAATATCGAAAAAGTGCCTACGGGCCATTATTTCATCTTTACGAACACTCTCAGTTCTATTGATAGGATGTTTAATACTGTTACTATGTAATAATTTGGTTTATTGACAATTGACAATTGCAATACAAGATGATAAAAATAAGAACGATGTCAATGGTTCAGCACCAGTAAGTCTATGTAATTCGAGTGTACCAAACCAAGGAGGACGCTTCAAAATCATTTTCAGAATTTTATTCTGAATCCTTTGGAGCGTTTTCTTCCTTGTTGAACAGCAACTTGACCAGATCGGTACAGCATAAAGCGTTGCTGGTCTAAAAATTTGTTTGTAAATCAAAAGTTTGTTCTTTAAACAAAGTTTAGAATTCCTGTTAATGAGAGGATATAAATATCTCGTATATTTGATGCACTTGGCTTGTATACTCTCAATGTGCTCTTTGAAAATAAGTTTTTTATCGTAAATTAGTCCCAAGTACTTAACCTTGTCAGACCAACTCAAAATTACCCCATTCATCTTGACAACGTGATTATTGTTTGGCTTGAGGAAAGAAGCCCTAGGCTTATGAGGAAAAATTATCATTTGAGTTTTAGAAGCATTGGGAGAGATTTTCCACTTTTGCAAGTAGGAATAAAAAATATCTAAACATTTCTGCAATCTAAACTTTTCTGCAATCGACTGCATATGACACGAAGGCTTTTTCCTTTTACGGAAATGCTTGTGTCATCGCAGAACAATGACTTTGTGCATCCTGGAGGCAAATCAGGAAGATCTGAAGTGAATATGTTATACAGGACTGGGCCCAAGACAGAACCTTGAGGCACACCTGCTCTGACAGGAAATCTATCAGATTTTGAATTCTATCAGATAATTTTTCAAAATTTTGATTAGGAAAATTGGAAAATTAAAAGTTTGCAATTTCGCAATCAAACCTTCATGCCAAACACTGTCGAATGATTTTTCTATGTCTAAAAGAGCAGCTCCAGTGGAATAACCTTCAGATTTGTTAGCTCGTATCATATTAGTAACTCTGAGCAATTGATGAGTTGTGGAATGCCCATGGCGAAATCCAAACTGTTCATTTGCAAAAATTGAATTTTCGTTGATGTGTGACATCATTCGGTTAAGAATAGTTCTCTCAAACAGTTTACTTATTGAAGAAAGCAAACTGTTTGGTCGGTAACTTGAAACTTCAGCTGGATTCTTATCCGGCTTTAAAATTGGAGGAATTTTTGCATTTTTCCATAATTTGGGAAAATATGCAATTTTGAAGCAGCAATTGAAAATTTTCACTAAAAATTCCATTGTGCTCTCAGGGAGATGTTTGATTATTATATTAAAGATTCCATCGTCACCAGGTGCTTTCATATTTTTGAAATTTTTAATAATTGATTTAATCTCATTCAAGTTAGTTTCAATTATTTCTGCAGGTAAAAAATTCTGGGAAGAAATTAAATCAAATTGACGTGTGACTTCATTTTCAATTGGACTCACAAAATTCAAATTTGAGTTATGAACACTCTCAAACTGCTGAGCAAGTCTTTGAGCCTTTTGTTCATTGGATACAAGAAAACGTTCACCATCTTTTAAAACTGGAATAGGCTTTGAAGGTTTCTTAAGATTCTTTGACAGCTTCCAAAAGGGTTTTGAATATGGTTTCAATTTTTCAACTTTAGTCTCAAAATTTTGATTTCTCAGAAGAGTAAATCTATGTTTAATCTCTTTCTGTAAATTTTTATAAATAGTTTTAAAAACAGGGTCACGAGAACGTTGATATTGACGTCTGCGGACATTTTTCAAACGAATTAGAAGTTGAAGATTTTCGTCAATTATTGGTGAATCAAATTTCACTTGAGCCTTTGGAACAGAATGATTCCTGGCATCAACAATTGCACATTTTAATGCTTCCAAAGCGGAATCAATATTCACTTCTTTTTGCAAATCAAGCTCATTGTTGAAATTTCTCTCAATATGAGTTTTGTATCTTTCCCAATTAGCCTTGTTATAATTAAAAACAGAGCTCATAGGGTTTAAAACTGATTCATGTGATAAAAAAAAAGTTATTGGAAGCTGGTCAGAATCAAAGTCAGCATGTGTGATCAAATCACTACATACATGACTTTGATCTGTTAGCACCAAATCAATTGTTGAAGGGTTTTTTACAGAAGAAAAGCATGTAGGACTATTCGGAGACAAAATAGAATAGTATCCTGAAGAACAATCATTGAATAAAATTTTGCCATTGGAATTACTTTGAGAATTATTCCATGATCGATGTTTAGCGTTAAAATCGCCGATTATAAAAAATTTCAAACGATTTCTGTGGAGTTTTTGTAAATCACCTTTAAAATAATTTTTGTGCTCGCGTGTGCATTGAAATGGTAAATATGCTGCAATAAATAAAATCCCAAGTTCAGTTTGAACTTCAATTCCCAGAGTTTCAATAACTTTCGTCTCAAGATGGGGAAGAGCACGATGTTTGATTCGGCGATGAATAACAATTGCAACTCCACCGCCGGAACCCTGAATCCTATCATATCTATGAACCACGTAATTGGGATCATATTTTAATTTCATGTTAGGTTTCAAAAATGTTTCAGTAATAATTGCAATATGCACATTATTTACTGTTAAAAAATTAAAAAGCTCATTCTCATTGGCCTTCAGTGAGCGAGCATTCTAATTTAAAATTTTGATCGGTTTATTTAAAATCATTGCTAAATTTTAAATTAGAAACAATTTTAATTGTAAAATTTGTACCTATTTGAATTGCTTCAAACATTGATTTTGCCTGCAACATGGCGTTCATGAGATCGAACATTGCCTGTTGCAGAAAAGAAAGTTCACCTGCCGTAATAAGCCCCAGGCAGTTGACATTAGAAAAAATAATTTCGGTAGTAATATTAGCTGGAGTAATAGGTGTACAATTATTTTCTAGGGTGTTTTGCTTACCCATATTAACGGTCATTTTCGAAGTACCAACATTAGGCGGTAGAATGTTCGAACTACCTGTAACCTGTGCATATGTTAAACGAGTATGCAAAGGAGTTGAGAAAGTGGGTGGTACTGGTACGCTTGGAAATTTTTGTTTTGTAGTTTGTTTTGAATTATGTTTACCTTGCCTTGCCTTAACAATTGTTAAACGGACTGGGCATTGATAAAAATTTGACATATGGTTGCCGTTACAATTCGCACAGCGAAAATTTTTACTCTCTTTCACAGGACATGTGTCCATTTTGTGAGAAGAGTCTCCACAAATCAGGAATTTTTGGTCCATGTTACAGAACTTTGAACCATGGCCATAACGTTGGCAAATACGGCATGGGTGACATGCTTTTCACCTCCGCCAAACTTCCTATAAGCTTCCCATTTTACACGCACGTTATATAAAGCATGTGCTTTTTCAAAAAAAATTAAGTTATTAACCTCACTGCGGTTAAAATGAATTAAATAGTTTACAAAGGAAATTCCAGTTCGCTGACTGTTTTCGCCTCGTGATTTTTGTTTCATTAGAATTACTTGGGTAGGGGCTACGCCAAGTAATTCTGTTAAAGTAAGTTTGATCTCATCAACGGTTTGATCGTTGGTGAGACCTTTCAAGACAACCTTGAACGGCTTGGCGTTCTTGGTGTCATATGTAAAAAATTTGTACATCTTGTCAGTTAAATACTAAACAAGACGACCACGACCCTTTATTGAGTCGGCTAATAAGCGGCATTCACCTCTACGGCCAATTTGATAGGTAACTTAAACGTCAGAAACAAACGTTGAAAGTTCCTTTTTGAATATATTAAATTCAGAAGAAATAGTTACCACAATAGGTGGAACTTTCTCCTTTTTTAAAGATTCTACATTTTTTATAGTTCCATTATTAATAACTTCCATTTCACCAGGTTCTTGCTCAGGCAAAATATCAAAAGGATTGTCACTACAGACACTCGAAGTGTCAGAAAGAGATGCAGCGATGCGTGGTTGCTTTTTTCGTCCAGCCATTTCAGGTGATACGAAAACAGTTAAAACAAATGTTAAATTCAAAAGTAGGTAGTCTTGAAAAAGACTGATGGGAAATAATTTTCAGGTAGTCTTTAAAAGACACACTGACAAAACACAAACTTTGAAGCTATAGGCAGTCAAAGACCAGTCCACAAGCAACCGAAAACACGTCTGATCTGTAGGACAGTTCAAGACGCACTGTGAAAAACATTGTTGAAATGCCACTAAGTACTACCTTACTTTGAGCTATAATATTTTTTGATGGCTTTTAGGTTAATTAAACGCTGAAAAGGGTGATGCTAATACACTGATTACATAATAGACAGATTAACAATCCTTCTCAAGTAATATATGTTACATTTTCAAAATAATTACAAGTATTATCAGTCAATTTGAAAAATATTAACATACTTCAAATGTATGCATCTACAGAACGCATGTGATTAATATGGTAAATATACTGAAAACATAACTGTGCCTAATTGTCTCACGGAGTCGGTAGTTTCCAAGATGCAAATATGAGACATACAGAGCCTTGTGATTGCTTGATTATTCAGTTCCTCCACACAGACAAAATTTTAAGCATTTTGACACCGTACAATGCACAAAGCATGAAAGTGCACAAGTAACCCTTCAGTGTGGTGCACCACCTAGTAATACAAGATAGATCTATCTTGTATTAGTAGTAGGTACACTTCAACTCTACAATACAAACATCATTTGTTGTTTACTCACGAACAAGTTTGAAAAAGCACATTCAAAATCGGTTGTTGGGTCAGGGAATGACTTTAATTTAACTGATAATAAATTATCGCCACGTGACATACCGCTAGATTAACACATGCTATGGTATTATCACGACAAGCATAACCAATTAGTATACGTTTGAGTTCGGTATTGACAATCGCGAAGAACCGAAACAGTCACATACATTCATTTGTTGTAGGTATGGTAGATCTTTTTGTCGTTGAAGTAATCTTAAGGACAGTTATTAAATTTGTTAATTTTGCTATCAATTACTCGAATATTTATTAGAAGTGAATAGAAAATTAACATTTTGGATTTACTCACCAGCACAATTCACGACTCATGCATGAATCAGAACAATTCACGGCTGATGTATGACAAATTAATTAAAAACAATACCATGTCAGTAGAAAGAACGAAACAAAGTGAATCAATATTTACATTGAATATGCTAGAACTAAAATATACACTAGAATTGAAAACTGTATTGTATTTTATTCAACTGTAACTAAATGCAAGCATAGCGGGGGCCTAGTGTGGTTGGTAACGTCTCCGCCAACCACGCTCGACGCCTGGGTTCGAATCCCACCGCCGACATAGGTGTCGATGGTTGTGAGGTGGCGTGATCCACTCACAACCAACCTAACTGGTCTAGATTCGATCCTAGCCGACACCGGGAGATTTTCTGAGGCGAAAAATCTCTGGGATCACGCCTTCCATCGCATGAGGAAGTAAAGCCGTTGGCGCCGGTCCGTTAATAAACGGGTCGTGAGTTAGGGTCCTGGGTGTGGAGTCGTCTCCCTGGGCGTCGGTGATTGGCCACAACAGTGGCGGAACTAGACCGACGGAAAATAAGCGAGAGTAAAAAAAAAAATGCAACCAAAAATATATTGAGCAATGATGTTTTCTGAACAAAAAGCAACGCAGCTAACAATCGGAAAGCGGAAGTTAGTGTACAACAAATTTTATTAGATTTTCACTTTTGTTTCCACTGAACAAATGCAGACAGGTAAATTGACGAAGCAGCTATTTGAGTGCGAAACCATTCATTTGCGTGTGTACAGTAGCAAAAACATCAAACCCTATTTTTCATGTATTCGTTAGCATGTAGCAAGCGAAATCATATTCCTACGCATTTAGCGAAAGTTTTTTACACGGCTATACCAAACAAATAATTTACTAAGTGCATCGATAGCTGCATCTGAGCGGTAAAATGAAGTGAAAGTATAACCAAAGTTCACCTGTTTTAAGGCTACAAATAAATTTTGAAACTGATATTGGCAACAACATTTTAACAACATTCACTTGGACGCATCATTGTTGAACATGGTGGATATCCTTGATGGCTTACACATTTATCTATATTAGACATTGTAGCTTGTACGAAGCAGATTACCTTACCGGGCTTATCGTTATACATATTTGTTACTATATTAACTATTGACTCCGAAGTCTGTCAATTAACATAAGGCCACATTCCGAAATCGGTCTACTGCATCTTGGTTTTGCATTGTCGTCGTGTACGTAAGTATTTGGCACCTGAGAATATTTGCATACCCAACCCATGGATAAATTGTCCATCATTTGTCTATATAAAATATCAAAATCGAATAGTTGACCTCTAAAACACAACTAAACGCAAATCGGACGTTAGCTTTAATGCCGTTTTACGAGCGATATTCAGAAACGCATTATGTGTGAACAATGACTGATACGTACTTTTTATACGATGCATATAATAACGAAAAACATTAACCCAGAAACTAGTCGTTGTGAGGTCTGACCTGCTCTCAACCTGACTAGTTGGGGTTCAATCCCAGCTAACAAGGTATAAAAACTCTGAGTCGTTCTTTCCATTGCTTAAGGAAGGGAATCCTGCGGCCTCGCCAAACTCAAATACAAAGTTTTGACTTATGTCAGTCTTGAATCTAACTGACGATATCTAGCTGATCTATCTCTGATGATTGTCTTAAGAGCAGATGTGTTACAGGATTCAATCCTGTATCCAAACGTGTTCAATCAACCTACTTCTGACTTTATTGGTAAAAGCATTTCCATAAAAGAGAAAATTATTGGCGTTATTCAGATATTTGCTATTCCTCCATACCGAAGAGTATAATTCGGACGTGGTCAATGTTCTCTCAATCTCTGGAAATAATGTGGTGGCCCTGAAAACCTTCAAAATGGCAACTGGGGTCGATTAAAGGCATATTAATATAATCTCGGTTCCGGCAATATGTATATAAACTTGTATTTGGCTATCTTTGGCTTTTTTTCAGGAAACGGAGTTCAATCTTTCCAGTGTCACTACATTATTTTCAGAACGTTATTTGATTAGCGTTAGATAAAAGTTATTGTTATTGGTCACTCTCGAATACAAGTTCTCTTTCGAGGAAGTGCTATCAATTATGTTGGACAATGTGTGCTCAATTTAATTTTGAATGCGATAGGTTGATTGCATCTCTTTGCAACTCTCCGACAGTAGGAATAAGACTCTAACAATGGAAAACTGTTTTCAAACCAAAAATCAGTCCTTGGGGCCGTCCTCATTCGAAAAAGATCTATACACGGGTTTTCCGACAGAATCATGACCTATGACTCATGACATCATGATGTCAACCCCGAATATCATGAGCTATAAAAAGCGTTTTTTAAAATGTGACTCATGGCTATTATAAGCGTAACACATCGCTGTCGCATGGACTCATAGAATCATGAGTTATGACTCATGATACCATGGGTTGGACTCTGAATATCATGAGCTTTTATAAATACGACTCATGACTGCTAAAAACGTAACACATATCTGTCAAACTGCGCGCCGGTATATTCAGTTATTTGCAATTTTAGAATCCGTGATTAATACCGTAGGTGGACTAGCGTATTTCATGTGCAAAACAAGGTTTTCGCGAGTGAACGTGTTGATAAAACATATGACGAGTGTCCGGTTGCATAAAATTACTCAACACAGTATTATCAAGTGCGGTTGAAACTGAACAACTGTGGCAGAGAACATATGATCGGAAAAAAATTCCGATTGGAGATCGAAAAGGATACAAAAAAGTAAACAACTACTGATACCAGGTCTATAATATAATATGGGTATTTATGTCGAGCTCGTATACAAATACCCTGCCGTAAAAATACTCACCTCCATTGACGAGTAATGGAAGATACACAGTTGACGGCTGAGTATTTGTATACGAGCTCGATGTGAAGGCCCCTAATATGCTTATTGACGTAGTGCTCGTATACAAATAGCTAGCCGTAAAGTTTGTATTTTCCATCAAGCCCAGTTTAGAGTTCCTTCGCTTGAAATGTAAACTCGTTGTTGTTGTTGCTGCTAGAATTGATGGATAAGAAGCTGTGCGGCGAGTGTCATCTGCCTAATAATGATTTGAAACTAGTGCCCCGCGGTTTCTGCGATGCCTTTCGTCACATCGGCTAGCAATGTTGTGAAATTAACGATCGTGTCCACAAGGATTTGTTCGCACAAGGGAAGGCAATGTTTATTTGTCCCGCCTGTAAAGATAAATTAGGCGGTAGAAGAATCCTTGCCTATTTTGCCGAAAAACTAAATAATGTGCCGGCTGTGCCAAAGAATGTTGTTCAATTTGAACAGCTGTGTGATACTATTGGATCACTGAGTTATAAAGTGGATTGTTTGATGCTGTCGCAGAGCCGTAACGATCCCAGCCCTGCTGCTCCTGTGTGGCCGAGACTAGGAAATCAACGCCGGTGGAGTGGTACATTCCCCCACAATTATGGAACTCCCACAATTACGGATCACTTTTGTGTCTCAAGTTATTTAACTCAGTTAAACTAACGGTTCGAAGGCATGTAACTTTTTTGCAGTAAAATATGCCACATTTGCTAGCTTTGAACACAGAAAACATCGTTTTTATTCCTAGATTGATGTGTTTTTCATAAGCGTGAAATATTGTCTTCCAGAATCTATCAAAATATTTGTCGTTTTTCTCAATCAGCGTAAGTAGCACGCTCATCATTCATAAGGTTCATATGTGATATTATCGCTAATTCTCGTGCAAAAAATAACTCATACACAAACATCAAGGTAAGTTCTTCACGATTCATCGAAATGTTGATGGTTGATAACGAATTTTCTGTAGAAACTATTTATTTTCTAAGTGTTCCATAATAAGGATCGAGACAAGATAGTTATCTATAAATATGGATCACTCCGATTCAAATGTGATTTTTTACAATTACAACACCCTCTCAACTTCTATTGAGCTCTAAACGGAAGCTAAACAGTGCTGAGCCTTCGAAAAATATTATCTCCTAGGCACGAGGGACAGGAAAGCTACGTAAAGCGGGAAACTGTTATGATGTACCGTATACAATGCTCCATTGCTATTTTCGGAAGCGACAGACCTGGACTTTCGATCTAACTGCAACCTCAAATGCCACATAAAATGTGGCCAGGCCATGCGGGATCTTTGATACGATTTGAAATATGGTATTTCTTCAAATTACATAATTTGAATGAGGTTTATTGAATAAATTCGTTGCAAAAAGCTGTTTTTATTATGCTGATCCATAATATGATGCGAATTATCTCATAATTAGAGCCGCTCTCAAAAGTGATCCACAATTGTGTATTTGGTGAGTTATGAAATAAATAAACTTTGTGAGAAATATTCATAAAATATGAAAACAAATACTCAATGAAGTAAAAGATTACATAATTCTGTGACTGAAAACATTTAGAGATTACTAACAAACAATAAAATTGGTCAGAAATGATTTTTTGAATTCATACATCTTCACTCTTCACTAGCTGTCTTACGAATACATGAAATTCCGTTCAACACAGAAAAATCTTTGAAAAAACATCAAACGAAAAAAGTTGCAGATATTCAGGCGCAGCCAGCTGAAGAAAATCCCCTGCAAAACAGATGCAAAGGTTCGGGGTGATTGAAATAGTGTCCTTCGATAGGGAACTTCAATTGATTATTGTTGAAGTTTGCTGAATCGGTTCTAGAATCTGAAAACAAATACTGACAGAGAAAAAGATAGAGAACAAATTGATATACTTATGTTTGTATTTCACTTTACAGATTTCAAGTATCTCGTCTCAATACAGGTGGCTCCTAAAGCTGCTTAGAATATGTTCCCTACCCTAATTTCATACGAAATTCAATGCCCAATTGGGAGAAAGGGTGCAACATGACAACGACGATCACTTACATCAATAGTGATATGTCTGCCACGAGTACCTAGACTAAAGAAGAGGTATACCACAAATAATCAAAATAATGGTCGCAGTGGTCCAAATCTTACAAAAAAAAAAATGCATCATTCATTACGTGTGAATTATATTTTTCCCGTGTACTCCGTGTACTTTTTTTTTTCCCGTGTACTCCGTGTACTTGTACATCGCGTTTGCTCACGGTGCTAAGAATTAGCTATTTTTCGAGTGTTATATTGTTTGCAAGCCGCCGAAGTGTTTCTCCAAACGGCAGTGTTGTGATTCGTGTCTGTTTGATCGACTCGAAGTGCCTTGCTAAGACAATCCAAGTGTGTTTTGCCGGTTTTTAGTTTCGGTGAAAGTGCAGTGCATTGTTTGTATTTTCGCTTCTCGCACTACCGTCACGCTCAATTTTTTCGATTGAAGCGACATCTTGTGGTTATTTTCGAAAACTGAAATATACAGCACGGACACACACCTCATATAAAACGGACCATGGATTCAAACTGCTACCAGTGCTCTAAGACAATCAAAACTATTGAGGTGATTCAATGTAATGGTTTTTGTCATCAATCTGCGCATTTAAAATGCGTTGGTCTGAAAAGACCTCAAGTCGACTTCGTGAATGAGCAAAATAATATCTTGTGGTTTTGTGACCACTGTATTGCTCAATTGGAGTACATAAAACAAAATCCCATGAAAACGACCCAGGATGTTGTAGCAGTTGTTTCGGATGCCGTTCGCGAGTCACTGTGTGAATTAAAGATAGAGCTTCAAGAAACCAAAGAGCTAACTAAGACATTAGTCGACAAACATCAGTCCAACGATTCCGCCGCTTTGGGACGCACTCGCACTGCTTGGCCAAGCATTAAGCGCACTCGTGATACGACACCTAAATCTCGCCCTGATTTGAAGCTTGTTGGAGGAACAAAATCGGTCGATATGGGAAGCACAATAGTAGCAACTGTTGCAAAACCAGCCGAAAAATTCTGGCTTTATTTCTCCAGAATTGCTCTTCATGTTTCAGAAGCAGATATTTCCGAGCTAGTAAAACAATGCTTAGAAACTCAACAGCCAGTCGATGTTCGGGAGCTTGTGCGTAAAGATGCTGATTTGAATCAGTATGCTTTCATTTCATTCAAAGTAGGAATAGAAAAGGAGTTGAAAGATAGAGCACTTGACCCATCTGTTTGGCCGAAAGGAATTTTCTTCAGAGAATTTGAAAATTTGAAAGCTGAGCGGGATTTTTGGGGACCTGCGAAAATTCCACGAATCGACGTTGGGACCCCCCAGATCGATGCAGTTTCAACGCAACATTAAATTCCTTCTTCCACCGAGAACTGACGACAACGGAACGCACGCCATATCGCATGATGGAAGCCTCTGAGCCACCCGACACAGTCGACAACTATCGTTCTTCGTCTTCAGCAGTCTGCTCCGGCCATCCACGTCGTTCCGTTCCTGTGTTCGGCGTTGGTGAAGAGGCTATCCAACTTGCTCGCTTAGGCAAGTATGATTTTATTAGAGCTACTTCGTGTCCTGAATTTCATCCAATTTGCAGTGTTGCTTCATCCCTTAATTCGCGATTTACGGAGACCGAAACAGTGCCATCCTATCGGATACTGGGACGCAACGAAGTTAGCATTATGGAAACCCCCAAGCCCTCCTCCACTGTCGAGCCACTGCCGCCAGCGATCATCAGCCGTCCCGGTCCAGTGCGTGGGTGTGGTGAAGGGGTTCTCCAACTCGCTGTAAACGGCAAGTACCCGTTTAGTTTGAACGCTTTCACCGCTGACGAAACTTCCGCTTCTAGGACTGCTGTGATTGGTAATATAAAAATTTACTACCAGAACGTGAGGGGATTACGAACAAAAATAGATGATCTGTTCCTGGCGACGCTTGACTCGGAACACGATGTTATTGTTTTGTCCGAGACATGGCTGAACAGTGAAATAAACTCAGCGCAGCTATTTGGAACACAATATAATGTATACCGCACTGATCGTGATGCAGCTAGATCTGGAAAAATGCGAGGTGGTGGTGTCCTTATTGCTGTATCAAACCGATTTGCATCCAGGCGCAATTTGTGTACTCATGACGAACTTGAACAGCTTTGGGTGAATATTAACTGTCGGGGCAGCAGCATTTGCATTGGCGTCATATATCTTTCTCCCGATTACTCCAATGATTCTTTTACCGTGCAAAAACATATAGACTCCGCACTTGAAATTTCGTGCTCGCTCCAGCCGCATGCAACTCATTTGCTCTTTGGAGACTACAATCAGCCTGGTATAACCTGGACACGTACAAGCTCGGGCTATGCTATTCCAAACATTTCCGAGTCTACGTTTTCTGGAACTGCTTCTGCTCTTCTGGATGGTATGTCGCTGCTGAATATGTTACAGATGTGCACTGTCACTAACGATAGGAATCGAACGTTAGATCTCTTATTCGTCAATAAGGAATCGGCACCGGATTGCACTGTCGTTGAAGCTTGTGAGCCTCTACTAGAAATGGATTCGCATCACCCTCCTCTATTGGTCACTCAAGCATTTCCGCAACCAGTTGATTTTGATGATACGCCCGAAGATAGGGAATTTAATTTTGTCAAAGCAGATTTTATTGCACTAATGGATTCGTTACAAGCAATCAACTGGGAAACGGCACTAAATCATGCTATGGATGTTAATCTTGCTGTAGAAAGACTCTCAACTATTTTACTTCAGCTGTTCAGTCTTCACGTTCCAGCTCCTCGTCCCAGACCGAAACCACCCTGGTCTAATCAGCGGTTGAAAAAACTAAAACGTTTGAGAGCAAAAGCACTTCGCAGATACACACATCAACGGAATCCCTTGACAAAGCGAGACTTCACCCAGGCCAGTAATAACTACAGAGCATATAACCGTATCCTTTATTCACAGCATATCCTACGTGTACAGTCAAACCTCAGAAGAAACCCCAAAGGTTTTTGGGCTTTTGTGAATGACAAACGTAAGGAAAGCGGACTCCCTTCGCAAATGTTTTTAGAAGGAGAAGTTGCAAACATTCGCGATGGCATCTGCAACTTGTTTGCCAAGCACTTCTCTAGTGCATTCAACGCATCCCCTGCTAGCGCTGTACAGGTAGAAAATGCTCTTCAAAACGTTCCAAACAATGTAATGAATCTAGGCAATGTTCGATTCATCGACGATGATATCATGCTTGCAATAAAGAAATTAAAGTCATCTATGATACCTGGTCCAGACGGAATTCCTGCCAGTGTATTTAAAAAATGTGCTACTGCCCTTTGTGCTCCATTAAAATTAATATTTAACCAGTCGCTGGCGCAAGGAGTATTTCCAGAGCGCTGGAAAAAATCAACAATGTTCCCAGTTTTCAAAAAAGGGGATAAACAAAATACAGCTAACTATCGCGGGATAACTTCATTATGCGCTGGGTCCAAACTTTTTGAAGTATTAGTAGGAGGCGTCCTGCTTCGCGAAAGCAAAGCGTACATCTCGGTAGACCAACATGGTTTCTTTCCTGTAAGATCTACGACAACGAATCTGCTACAGTTCTGTTCTCATTGCATCAAACATTTGGAAGATGGTGCTCAGGTAGACTCTATTTACACGGATCTCAAAGCAGCATTCGATCGCGTGGATCACAACATCTTGTTGGCGAAAGTTGAGCGGCTGGGTGCAACATCGAATCTGGTCGGCTGGCTTCAATCTTACTTAGTTGGTCGTACTCTGTCTGTGAAACTAGGAAACAGCGAGTCATACAGTTTTGTAAATTTGTCGGGCGTGCCTCAAGGAAGCAACCTTGGACCGCTGCTATTTTCCTTAGTCTTCAACGATGTTTGTTTTGTCATTCCGCCAGGATGTAAATTAATCTACGCCGATGATTTGAAGATTTTCCTCGTCGTAAGATCTACAGCTGACTGTGAGGAACTACAGCAGTATATTGATGCTTTCTATAACTGGTGCATACGCAATTGCCTGACAGTTAGTATCTCCAAATGCTCTGCGATTTCATTCACCCGTAGAAAAAAACCAATCCTGTGGAGTTACACAATCTCTGGTCAGCCGCTTGAAAGAGTCACTGTAGTTAAGGATCTTGGTGTGCTCTTAGATTCTCAAATGTCCTTTAGAGATCACTACACGAGCATAATTGCACAAGCGAATAGGAACCTAGGGTTTATAATTCGAATCGCCAAAGAATTTTCAGACCCATATTGCCTGCGTTCATTATATTTTTCCCTGGTGCGGTCGGTGCTAGAAACATCTGCTGTTGTTTGGTGCCCCAATGCGGAGATTTGGAAAAACAGAATTGAGTCAGTGCAAAGCCGGTTCATCCGTTATGCACTACGTACTCTACCATGGAGTAACCCGAGTGAGCTTCCTCCATACATTGATCGCTGCCGTTTACTGGATATGGACACTTTAGCAAAAAGGAGAAATATATCGAGAGCTGTTTTTGTGGGAAAACTTTTCGCTGGACAAATTGATGCCCCGGCCATTCTCTCTCAACTCAACATCTATGTGCCTGCGAGAAGCCTGAGATCATGGAACTTTCTACGACTTGACTACCAACGTACTAACTACGGCCAGAACGAACCTATAAGGGCGATGTGTGACGTATTCAATAGATTTTTTGACTATTTTGACTTCAATGTAACCATAGACGTTTTCAAGAATAGGTTAAGACGACTCATGTAGTGCATAAGAGAGTTTAAAAATGTTTCATGTGCTTGTTAGATAGTTTGTATTGCTGGAAATCTGTTTGTTAATGTTGCACTTTGTTCTTTGTTTGTTATTGTTAGTGTATCAACATTTCATTAAGACCACTGTGGGTCAGATGGAAATAAATAAATAATAATAATAATAATAATAATAATAATAATATAAGAGCAGGTTGACGTGTTTTGGTAATAGCTAGGGACACTAACATTCACAGGAGTACTTGAATAGGTACAATCTTTCATTTTTTTTGAGCTTTAGGAACGGACCTGTGTTGACCAGTGTCCTCTAAAAAAGCTCATTTTTCAAAAATCAAATGTTTTTTTAAAAACCGACAAAAGTTCAGTTAAACATTGGTGGTTGTCCCACAGGCAAACAGAAGTGCCGCTCGATGACAATTTCATCGTCCAGATAAATAACGATTATTTTGAAATTTCGCATCTGTTTGCCTGTGGTTATCCGATCGTAAAGAAATGAAAAAACCTAAATTAATCCACCTAGCGGTCAGACCCAGCCTTTCTCATTCAAACTTTTATTTGTTTAAATAGATTTACATGTACGCTTCAATCTAATAAATGTATATTCACCCTTTAGGTTCTAAAATATTGATGTTGCAATTTTATACATATAAATATGCAGTCCGGTCTGTCTGTTTGTCTGATCCATATAGGCTCGAAAACTACCGAACCGATTGACGTGAAAATTTGTATGTAGGGATTTTTGATGCCGATAAAGGTTCCTATGATAGTTTCAGACCCCTCCCTCTTCTGCAAGGGAGGGGTCCTATACAAATGAAACATAAATTTCTGCACAACTCAAGAACAAACCAAGCAAATGAAACCGAATTTGGCATGTGGATGTTTTAAGGGGTAACTAAAAATGTCCATAATAGTTGGACGCCCCTCTCTATTCTAGAAGGGAGGGGTTTCATACAAATGAAACACAAATTCCTGCACATCTCAAGAACTAATCAACTAAATGGAACCAAATTTGGCAAGTAAATGTTTTTAGTAGTAAAAAATATGTCCATAATATTTTGACACCCCTCCTGCTTTTGAAAGGAAGGGGTGCCATACAAATGAAACACAAATTTCTGCACATCTCGAGAGCTAACCGAGAAAATGGAACCAAATTTGGCATGTGAATGTTTTTAGGGGTAACAAATTTGTTCCATAATTTCATGATTTTTACATTTTGACACATAACCTCTAAACTGAAAATCCGATCACAATGGAATTCAATAGGGTCTTATGAGACATCAAGACCTTTCATTTGCAATTAATTTCATGAAAATCGGTCCAGCCATCTCTGAGAAAAGTGAGTGAGAATAAAAATCTGCACATACACACACACATACACACACACACATACACACACACACATACATACAGAAAATGCTCAGCTCGTCAAGCTGAGTCGAGTGATATATGCCATTCGGCCCTTTGGAGCACTTTTATACTTTCGGTTTTGCAAGTGATTGCTATACCTTTCTAGGAGAAAGGCAAAAAAGTAAAATTTTCAATAGAATATTTTTTTCTATCTGAGCCAAAATGGTTTGTTAGATTTATGTAATAACTCCAACACACTTGTGCACAGCATTGTAGATTTAAAAAAAAATTTATAGGGTGAATGAAAAACAAAACATTAAAAAAAGTGGAAGAGGTTGTTTATACGAAACGACCGCAAGGTTAACGTAGAATTACGACAGCCTGTCTTATGTCAATAATTTTTTGCAATAGCTTTGGAAATACACTCGATTAGGGTTAATCATTTTAATGGTGTGAAGCGATATATTTTTCCGTATTTGTTTCGTATATTATTTTTGCTTTAAAAATAAACGGAATCCGTTGGAAACTAGCTGAGTTCAGAACTTTTGAAAGTGGGCAATATTCGTGACGCTCTCGATGCTTTCGGTTTTACAGTTTGTACCCCTATATATATATATTGCCGTAAGACATAATTCTACGTCGAAAACGAACTAATCGATGTGCTCAAGTCGACCCTGTTGAAAGAAACATAAAAAAAAATCGAATAATCAATTCATAAATGTTTGATATTAGTTGTATTTACCACACAATTAAACTGTGCAGTAACAGTTAATAATTTCAGCCTTGTCAAATGTTTAAAATAAACAAAGCAGAAAGAATTTTAATTTTCCGAAGGTATCGTCGGAATCCATGGTCAAGTATATGAATATGAAGATTGTTTGTATTTCATGATACTGTAAGAAGACGGAACCAGAGAAAGGCCGGAATCCTCAATCGGCAAAGATGCCCCTTCTGTAAATTGTTATGAACCATGAGTATGATCGAGATGCTGTAAGAAGTGACTGGTTTGTAATGATGAAAACTTAGTAAATTGACATTTACGGATTTGTTTCGCATATACCGCTTGTGATGCACAGTGTTAATGAATCGTAATATACATCACACTGCTGCGCAATTGCAGCAGCATCAAACTACAATCAAAGTTGCAATTTAGTAATAACCATTCATTATGCTCTTCCAAATATATTTAGCAGCCTTGAGAAAGACTGGTTGCTGTAGTTGCAAATTTCATTCAATTATCGCATAAACGCTTCATGGTCCAGATAGCGCGCGATATCCGCTCTGACAAAGATTTTTTACGCACGTAGTGGAATGAGATAACTGGAAAAATTATTTCCAGTTATATCATTCTACTACGTTCGTAAAAAACAGGGACGGGCTACGCTGCTCACCGTTTGTCGGTATATAAGCGAAATTTGAGCGTGAAAGCGCATTATTTTATCGTCAACTGTGTACCTGGCAACAAATCGTCAGTTGAATTCAAAACTGGCACAACTCAAAATTCATAGTTTCGAGAAAAACGCGTTTGAAAATTTGCGTCGAATATTTCGTTTTTCATTTTCGTGAAAAATTCCAATTTTAGGACTTCCCATTTTAATTGAACTTGTTCGGGTCTATCATGTGCATGTAATGAGCAAGTGATAAGAGTTGTTACCTCGTTTTTCCGTCTTTTTAGGGATATTTTAGATTTGGGCAATAAAGGCACATCTACTTATATTTCTGGAATCATTGTGAATTTCAAAACGGGTCTTTGTGAGATGAAACTTAATAGTATTTGGCATCATTTGCCATCAATAACTCAAAACTGCAAAATTTTTAGTTGTGCCAGTATTGAATTCAACTGACGAAATGTATCATCATTGAGATGGCACCAGAGGCAAGCGACAAAGGAGCCAGGAAATTCGTCTCAACAGGTCAAACCTCGTTAGGAGAAACATTTTCGGTTGCTTTCCGGTTGGCGGATCACAACAAACGTTCTACTATTAAACTTGCCGCAAGGTTCAGACCGCCGTACGTTTGCTGCTCCAAGTAAATTGTTACATTCCTCTTGTCAACCAATGGTTGCCTTATGAAGGCAACAATATAACATGTATCGTGTGTTGCACGGCTTGAAGGAAGAAGATGTTTCAGTTCTCGTAACAACCGTCTTCTTTAAGACGTTACATATTTGTTAATGAAGTGTTATGAATTTTCTAAAACGGACTCAGTGCCGTGAGCAGAACTGGCTGAACTTTTCTGTTTGGAATCGGATTTGTTTCGCATATACCGCTTGTGATGCACAGTGTTAATGAATCGTAATATACATCACACTGCTGGGCAATTGCAGCAGCATCAAACTTTAATCAAAGTTGTAATTTAGTAATAACCATTCATTATGCTCTTCCAAATATATTTAGCAGCCTTGAGAAAGACTGGTTGCTGTAGTTGCAAATTTCGTTCAATTATCGCATAAATGCTTCATGGTCCAGATAGCGCGCAATATCCGCTCTGACATAGATTTTTTACACGTTGTGGATTGGAATAACTGGAAAAATTATTTCCAGTTATGCCATTCTCCAACGTACGTAAAAAAGAGGATGGGCTACGCTGCTCACAGTTTGTCGATATACACTACCTGTCATAAGTTTGGAATCGCTTTACTGAGTATTGCAACACCCAGTTTGAATATTGCAACACCCCGAAAAGTTTAGCATCACTTGATATGTGCAAATCAATGTGACTCTATCTTTTGATTCTGAAAACCTAGAGAGTTATGGTCTTCAGTAAAGTTGCTCAGGAGGTCAAGGGCTTGTGATTGGAGGAAATTTCAGTTCGGGATTCAGCCACAACGCAGCGCTAGTGTGCATGAAGTTTTGAGTGTTTTGAACGCTATTTAGCTCAATAATCCCACCATTTAGAGAGCTGCGATTTTCAGCAAAGTTACTCAAGAAGTCATTGTGGTCCCCGTGGTTCTGTGGTTAGCGATGTCGGTCGGCTAGCTCTCCCACACGGTTGTGATATCGGGTTCGATTCCCGATCAGGTCGAGGATCTTTTCGAGCTGGAAATTTTCTCGACTCAGCACTGCGGCACGGTGTATCGTTGTACTTATCCTACAACATGCAAAATGTGCCGAAAACAATATCGATAACGAATTCTCTCAACTAATTTAGTTGATCGAGTCCGCATTAGCCCCCCAGGCTAGCGTGCGATATTGTTTATATTGTTTTTACTCAAGAAGGCAAGGACTTGTAATTGGCGGACAGTATAGAGCGGAATTCAGCCGCAACGCAGCGCTAGTGTGCATGTAGTTTTGAGCGTTTCGAACTTACTTTAGCTCATTAATCACATCATTTACACTGATTGTTTACACATGACGAAGTGAAACCAATTTGAATGTTAACAATTTGAACATCACACACAATACGTAAGCTTGTGTGTGTTTATTCTAAAGAAGTACTTTCATTTGAGGAGGTTATAACATACCAGCACAGTTGCATGCTATATAACTGTTCTGGTATGTTGACAGTTTGCAACATACACAACCCGTTTTACAATGGAGAAAATTGACGATATCGCGACTAAATTGATAACCTCGGCAGTAAAAAGTTGCGATAGACTTGCCTCTAATCCGATATTAAAAGATTTGACTACCACAGGGGGCATTTCGTTTCACTTTCCGCTGCAAACTGGAAACCGAACACGCAACGCCGTCGACTTACATGCAAGCCGAGTGGTTCTGACTTCAGTACATGGTGCGTTCGAGAAAGCGCGTGTATGCCCCATCCAATGAGCAGACACCGGAAATGTATACACGAAGTCAAAAACACTCGCCTTGGTGGTTGCCGCAGTTGTCGAAGTCGTATTTCAATTAGGACACTATGTGTTTTTGATTTGAGTTGACACTGAATTGCAATGAAAATAGCCTCAACACACATGCGGCGTTATATGTACTGTGCTTAGGCGTGCTTGACCACAACTGGTGGCACTAGCCGAAGACCGCAACTTTCTGGGTAGTAATATTCGCGCGATAAGTTGAAGTTTGAATACGAAGAACCACATGTACCCTAGTGCCGCATTGGGGTAATTCAGTACTAAATTGTCTACCATGTAGAAGCCTTTAGCATCCTGAACAAGTTTGCTGAACGCCGAAACTTTCTAGCAGGTCAGAATCGCGAGATTAGTTATGTTCAAAATGCGACAAATTGTGTGCCCACTAGCGCCACTTAGCGGTAAAATTTCACACTGAATTGGCCACCATACAGTAGCCTTTGACCTTCTGAACAAGTTTGCTGAAAACCGCAACATTCTAGGTTGTCAAAAACACGAGATATCCGCCTATTCCAGGTGATGCTAAACTTTTCGGGAGGTGTTGCAATATTCAAACTGGATGTTGCAATACTCAGAAAAGCGATTCCAAACTTATGACGGGTAGTGTATAAGCGAAATTTGAGCGCGAAAGCGCATTATTTTATCGTCAACTGTGTACCTGGCAACAAATGTATCATCATTGAGATGGCACCAGAGGCAAGCGACAAAGGAGCCAGGAAATTCGTCACAACAGGTCAAACCTCGGTGTAATGAGGAACATTTTCGGTTGCTTCCCGGTTGGCGGATTACAACAAACGTTCTACTATTACACTTGCCGCAATGTTCAGACCACCGTACTTTGCTGCTCCAAGTAAATTGTTACATTCCTCTTGTCAACCTATTGTTGCCTTATGAAGGCAACAATATAACATGTATCGTGTGTTGCACGGCTTGAAGGAAGAAGATGTTTCAGTTCTCGTAACAACCGTCTTCTTCAAGACGTTACATATTTGTTAATGAAGTGTTATGAATTTTCTAAAACGGACTCAGCGCCGTGAGCAGAATTGGCTGAACTTTTCTGTTTGGAATCGGATTTGTTTTGCATATACCGCTTGTGATGCACAGTGTTAATGAATCGTAATATACATCACACTGCTGGGCAATTGCAGCAGCATCAAACTGTAATCAAAGTTGTAATTTAGTAATAACCATTCATTATGCTCTTCCAAATATATTTAGCAGCCTTGAGAAAGACTGGTTGCTGTAGTTGCAAATTTCGTTCAATTATCGCATAAATGCGTGTTTTTCCGACCCAAAAATAAACCTCTCAGAGTTATGCAGATATGCAAAACTCTGAAGAAAGATTACACCAGCTTGACTGAGATTTTTAAAGTCAAAACGGACAAGCTGAAGGCAACCTTTTCTGATCCTCGACAAGCAAATGCTGTCGTCCAGGATCCAAATTTCAACATCGAGTACCGCGTTTATATACCGGCACGCGTTGTTGAAATAGAAGGTGTTATCACAGAGGCTGACCTCACTGAAGAAGATATTATGAAGGGTGTTGGATGTTTTAAAAATCCATCCCTTCCTGAAATCAAGATCCTTGAATGCAGGAGAATGTATTCCAAGGACAATACGGGCAAATATTCCCCAAACGACTCGTTTAGAGTAACTTTTGAGGGAAAAGTACTCCCGGATTTTGTCGAGCTCCACAAGCTCCGACTACCCGTAAGAATTTTTTTTCCGAAAGTCATGACGTGTACGAACTGTTTGCAGTTGGGGCACACGAAAACCCACTGCAATAAGAAATCTAAATGCTCCAAGTGTGGTGAAATCTCCACAACCACACTTGTAGTCCACCAAGATTAACCACACTTGTAGCGAACAGCACGTAAAATGCTGTCTATGTGGAGGTGAACCACATAAAATAGAAGCGTGCCCAACATATAAATTGCGCTCAGAAGCGTTGAAAATATCGACGAAACAACGCTGTAAGCAGTCATTTTCACAGATGCTAAAGACTGCCTTACAGCATCAGGAAAATCCGTATTCCAGCTTGGAACATGACGATCCCAATGATGATGAAGAGGTATATCAACCTCTTCCGTCAAGCGGGGCCGTGCGGAAACGACCAGGCGTATCTTCCCCCAAGCTTCTTAGAAAAGAGCAGAAGAAAACGCATACAGATACCCCAAGTGGTCCTCCTAAGCAAAATATTGCTAAGCCGTCACCTCCAGGATTCAAGCTTAATCCTGAGGGTAACAATTTCGATAAAGAGTTTCCCAAACTACCAGGAAAACAATCTGCTTCCGCCAAAAAACAGTCATCGGAACCTGAAATACAGACCACTGATGGACGTATCTCATTCAAAATGATCGTTGAATGGATATTTACCACTTTTGGTTTATCCGATACTCTTAAAAGTATGATCTCGGCTTGGCTTCCAACAATCTGCATGTTGGGTAAGCAACTAAGCACCAAATGGCCCCTCCTCGCGTTCGTATCCTTCGATGTCTAAATTAGACAACAGAAGTGACGAATCGACAACAAGGATCATACAATGGAACTGTAGAAGTTTGATCCCCAAATTAGATAAATTTAAACTTCTGGTTCACGATAGCAAATGCGAAATTTTCGCGCTATCTGATACATGGTTATCAACTGATACGACACTAGCCGTACCAGACTTCAATATCATCCGTTTAGACCGAGGAAACTCTTATGGCGGAGTGCACCTTGGTATCAAAAAATGCTACACATTCTTCCGTATTCCTCTCCCAGCAATTGACGGTATAGAAATTGTTGCTTGCCATATAACAATTGCTGGTGAGGGCCTCACTGTTGCATCAGTCTACATTCCGCCTAGAGCTACTATTAATCGGTTGCAGCTGACACAAATAGCTGAACTTCTTCCGACTCCACGCCTTATCCTGGGTGATTTTAACTCTCACGGTACGGCGTGGGGAGCACCCAGGGATGACAGCCGTGCTGTTCTCATTGAAAGTTTGTTAGACGACTTCGATCTGACCTTATTGAACATACCTGGGGTTAGCTACGAGAATAGCAAGGCCTCCAATACGAGAGAGCACATTAGACTTGTCGATGTGCTCATCCTCAATAGCTTTGGACTGCAAATGGGAGATTATTCAAGATCCCCACGGTAGCGACCATTTGCCAATCAGTATTTCGATTATGAACAGGCTCCATGCTGCTACCACAGTCGAAGTAGAGTATGATCTTACCCGGAATATTGATTGGGAAAAATTCTCGAACACAATATCCCAGGGTCTCGAAACAACGGATGAGCTTTCTTCATCCGACGAATACAACTTCCTTGCAACATTAGTGCTAGATAGCGCGTTGCAATCTCAGACGAGGCCCGCCCCTGAGAACAAGTTGAAAATTCGTCCCAACAAACAATGGAGGGACAAAGATTGCACCGAGATGAAAAAAGCTCTGAAAGCATCATACTTAGCATTCAGGAATAGTGGCTCAATTGAGCTCTATGATCAGTTTAGGGAGCTTGAAATAAAACAGTCTAAGCTACACAAACTGAAAAAAAGATCATATTGGCAAAATTTCATAAGCACGTTACCCAGAGATGCTTCTATGAGCTATCTCTGGAATACGGCTCGAAAAATGCGCAATAGGTCCGACAGTAGTGAGGCTAATGAATACTCTGAACGTTGGATCTATGATTTCGCGAAAAAGGTATGCCCAGACGCTGTCCCATCACAGCAAAAATTCAGCGATACAACGGCTATTGAAGAACCAGAATTTACCATGTTGGAGTTTTCAATTGCCCTCGCGTCTTGCAAGAATAAGGCTCCAGGACCGGACAGGATCAAATTTAATTTGATGAAAAACCTGCCGGACTCGGCCAAGCTACGATTTCTTAAACTGTTTAATAAGCTTATCAGGAACAATATGATTCCGGAAGCTTGGAGACAGGTTAAGATTATCGCAATCAAAGAGCCAGACAAACCTGCCGCAGATCACCGCTCGTACAGGCCAATTGCGATGCTCTCATGCATACGCAAATTGCTTGAAAAAATTATCCTGCGTAGACTTGTCAACTGGGCAGAAACAACTAACCAACTATCAGAGACCCAGTTCGGCTTTTGTAGGGGCAAGGGCCCTAACGATTGCCTGGCATTGCTAGCCACAGAAGCGGAAATGGCTCTTGGCAGCAAACAACAAATGACCTCGGTTTTCCTGGATATCACAGGCGCATTTGATTCAGTTTCAATCGAAATTCTTTCCGAGAAACTGCATCAGAGAGGATTCTCCCCTATATTAACAAACTTTTTGATCAACCTGCTGTCTGAAAAGCATTTACTTTTCAACCACGGTTCTTCAACAATAACACGAACAAGCTACACGGGTCTCCCCCAAGGCTCTTGTCTGAGTCCGCTGTTGTACAACTTCTACATCAGTGACATCGACACATGCTTGACGGACGGCTGTACAATGCGCCAGTTAGCTGACGACTGCGTTGTATCAGTCACGCCGACTCTAGCTGTAGACATGAAAAACAGCCTGCAAAATACGCTAGATAATCTGACCGGTTGGGCCAGTTGTCTTGGAATCGAATTCTCGCTTGAAAAAACGGAGATGGTAGTCTTTTCAAAAAAGCGACCACCACCTCGCTACGAGCTAGTTCTGTCCGGAATACCCATCACTCAGTCACCTAGCTTCAAGTATCTAGGAGTATGGTATGACTCTAAGTGCACATGGGAAAAACATGTCAATTACCTGAAGCAAAGATGCCAACTGAGAATTAATTTTCTTCGGATGGTAACAGGAACATCATGGGGTGCGCATCCAGAGGATTTAATACGACTCTACCAAACCACTATTCTGCCCGTAATAGAATACGGCAGCATATGCTTCAGAGGAGTCGCAGCCTCACACATGCTGAAGCTAGAGAGGATACAATACCGTTGTTTGCGTATCGCTCTAGGCTGCATGCAATCGACACATACCATGTCTCTAGAGGTCATTGCGGGAGTACTACCTCTCAAAGAGAGGCTATTCGAGTTGGCTCTTCGTTTCCTCATCAGATCGGAGATAGCAAACCCAATGATAATCGAGAACTATGAGAGGTGTTTGGAAATTGTTCAGAAACCCTGTATGTCAGTATACCAGCGGTTCATGACCATGGAGATAAACCCTTCGGTTGTTGCTCCATCCCGTGAGATTTCAACATCGCTCAACAATTCTTCTGTTGTATTTGATTTGACGATGAAACAAGAAATCCATGGAATTCCCGAACACCTTAAACCAACAGTTGTGCCATTTATATTTTCGGCAAAATTCGGCCACCTCCCAGAACAGAACTCCTTTTTCACGGACGGATCTGTGATGGATGGACAATCCGGATATGGCGTTTTTAACACAGCTCATCACATATCCCGCAAACTGGCACAGCCTTGCTCCATATATGTAGCTGAATTAGCTGCCATACACAATTCGCTGCGAATTATCGAGCTCAAGACACCAGGCAATTATTTAATCTTCTCGGACAGCCTCAGTTCTATCGAAGCTCTCCGATCGATTAAACCGGTGAAGCACCCGTCCTATTTCCTTCCGGAAATTAGACGGATATTAGAAGTGCTGGTTGATCGGTCTTTCATTATCTGCTTTGTGTGGGTCCCCTCCCATTGCTCAATCCCAGGCAATGAAGAAGCTGATTTATTAGCGAAAAGGAGTGCCATAGAAGGAGATATATTTGATAGACCGATCATCTATACCGAGTATTTTCACCTGCCTCGACAACTGGCCCTGGCAAACTGGCAGGAAAGATGGGATAAAGACGATCTTGGGCGATGGATGCACTCGATTTCGCCCAAAGTGTCTACAAAAGCTTGGTTCAAAGGGTTAGATGTAACTCGAGATTTCATTCGAGTTATTTCGCGCCTAATGTCCAATCACTATGTTGCAAACGCACACCTTTATCGAATAAACTTATTCGATAGTAATCTGTGCGAATGTGGAGGGTACGAAGATATAGATCATATAGTCTTCGTATGCCCTAAGTACCACAGAGCAAGGACCAAGCTTATTGATTCTCTCCGAAAACAGAAAGTGACATTTACAATGCAAGTACGGGATGCGCTTGCTAGCCGCAACCCAGCGCTTGTAATACCTATTTATGACTTTTTAAGAGATATCAAGTATCGAATTTGATTATCTCCTTGCTTCTTCTTCTTATTTTTCCAACACAACCTCCATCAAAAAGTTTCACACTAATTCTGTTCCTTTTTTTTTCTTCTATTGATCTTTTTAGAGACACATGAATCATCGCTTCTTTCTGAGAGACATGAACCACCAAACATAGATATAAGTTTTGATTTCTAAAGAGATAAGGAACCATCACACCTTAACGAATAGTATTAAGAATTGATATTTACTCATACAGAGAAGAACTTTATTTATTATTGTTATTGTTAGCCGTAGGTTTCAATGATATGTATTTTTGAATTGTATTTATAAAAGAGAAAAGATGAGAGGGTTTTTATGCCTGTTTGAGGAGGAGCAGTCGGGATACAGGCTCTACTCAAGCTGGCTTTTCCCTACTCCAAAAGATATTCGGCCCCGTTATGCGTTGCGGTTGGGCCTAAATAAATATTAGAGTTAAAAAAAAACTGAAAAAATAGATATGACTAAAGTCGAATGGAAGCAGATCGTGCATGTTTTATGCTGCCGACGGTAGACATGAGTATGAAGGTGGAAATTGTGATGTCGAACTATAACCGTTTTGTTTTAAGACGCAATAGCGTAAGTGCTGCATTTCTGTTATCTGCTGCCATCCAGCAGTCCGTGTGGTATCGGCACAATCATGGAATGAATTATACATAAAACACAAAGCGCGCATTCTTGGTCAACTAGGTATATTCTGTCGGCCTTGTTAGGGAAAGAAGCATTGTGCGACCAATCAGAGGTCGACATTTGCGTTTCGACAAGGCTTCACAATTTTCAATAGTACAACAGTTCGAACAATCAGATTACAACTTTCTCCATTTGGACGGGTGCTTGGTTGATTTTCCAATCGCTTACTGCAAAAATGACGAAAATCGGTTGGAAACAGACTAAGCTTAAAACGGTTGAAAATGGACAATTTTTGTGACGCTCTCGATGTTTTTGGTTTTTGAAATTGGATCCCTGTAATGAAACTGGCCCCCTGTGTATGTTGCCGTAAGACGTAATTCTACGTCAAAAATTAATTATAAATTTAATATTTCAAAAAACTCACTTCTTAAGGATCTGATTTTATTTTTGTAAAAACTACACCATGTACGTTTTTTGAAATTTTTGAACATTGATGCTTATTCACGTATTTTAAATAATGAAAAAAAAAGTATTTTATATTGTAGGGTAGAGCGGGGCTAGTTGGTTACGGAGTAAGTTGGTCAATGAGAATATCTTCGAATCTACGTATCAAAAAAATCGGGTTATATGGGTGATACGTAGTAGATAACCAGAGAAACTAAATGACAAAATGAAGTACAGTTTTTATTTAGTCGTATAATAAATACAGGTTGGTGCCGAATTGGCCATCAATTCTACTCGGTTTTCAAGTTGAAACTTTTTGTCTAAACAAAGTTAGCCAAATGGGAATGAACATGGCTCAACGTGTTATGAAAGTCATTTCCGTTAGTTTTAAGATGTGTAAAGCAAACTATCGCCAAAATATTATTTTCTTATATTTCAAGTAATTTTCATATTTAATACGTGAGGGGCTAGTTGGTCACATACTAGCAGGGCTGGTTGGTCATATGGACATCATAAATGAATTCAAGTAACCAAGCAAATGCAATTTCAGGAGCAGTGCTTTCGTGATGCAAACTTAATCCAAGCAAAAACAGCATTTTTTATTGTCTAGTAAAACCATTTATTTGAATTTAAATATTTGGTAAAAGTTATCTCCATTGCATTGTAATTTTGATGAATATTTTATTGCACACTATAAATGCTGAGTCATTGGTCTAAAATAACTATAACGTACACTTATGCATCGACAAATGCTTTCTACTTGATGAAAAGTTCGGCGAAAGCAAGCTTTCAACAAAAAAAAAAGAAAAAAAACTTATTTAGCTATAGTTCTGTGCTTGTGATTGCAGATGCGAATCTAGAATTTGGCTCCGGTTCTCAATTTAATCCTTATTATCTTTGATTTAGTTCACAACCAAACTATTAGAGAGATTTAAACATATACTTCTCTTCAGGTATGAAAAAGTAACACGATTTTTTCCATGCAATTATAAGTTACTTTTTTCATTGTTTGGGATTTCGGAAAGCAAATGTATAAACAAAAAACCGGGTGCGGTTTGACCTCCGCTGAGACGCTACAGGCTGCCGCAAATACAGCGAGGAAGGAAAACTGAATTGTTCTTCCGAAATATAAATGGCCAATTTACCCCACACCCTAACCAACTTACCCCAGCTGAGGGGCTAGTTGGTCAATTTGATATCCACTCAAAAAACATAGAATATCCGCAAAATCATAAACTATTCTGCAAAGTTTATATTTTTCCTAGTTGCTATAGACTTAACACAACATTTCTATGGAATGAGTTTTTGCCAAAATATTTCCCACAAAAAGTTACAGAACATTTGGCCCAAAAATGACCAACTAGCCCCGCTCTACCCTAATAAATTTTATTATAATGGGTACGGTTTTTACTCAAATTTTGACTATTACTATAATTTACTTGTTTTTTATTCATCTTCTGTTCCAAAAATCCACTTTCTATTTCAACGTGACATGTGTTATTAATAAAGGAAAAATGTTCCTTTATTATTGCGAAACCAGATTTCGACAGCGAAATGTTTCTAATGTTGCATCATGCCAGTCCAGTGCTAGACCTCGTGACCTTGTCAGACCTTATAATACCTGGAAATTGCGAGACTAGTACTACAATCCAATTTAGTCTAAAAGCCACTCCCAACTTAGATTAAAATATATTTACAATGACTAGTTTGTTGAAGAGTCACACTTTATCCTTCAAGTTCAAAACGAAAAATTTAATGTTAAGGTGAATTGATCCAGTCTAAGCAGAAGCTCACGCTACGTAACGTAACACACTGTAAACTAGCAGATGACCTCGATGTCTATGAATGATAAACAGACGATCGGGTACCGAAAACGGAATGTAGCACCCACTTCACTTTGAGCAATCAAATCAGTAAATTTCTGAATGTTCGAAAGCAGTATTTTGGTCCTAAAGAAGATTATGTTCATAATAACAAAAATAATGTGTTTTACTTGGCCAGAAAAGGACAAAAAAATGTTATCATGACCAGAGAAAATTCGAAAAATTTGCTAATTGTAGTTTTCATGATGAAACGTTAAAAAATATATATTCATAGTATATTTCTTTCGTATTAACTGCAACAAGTCAAGCCTCAAAAATGATAAACATATTTTGGCCCGTTACTATGATAATCTCTCATAGCAGATTGCAAGCTGAAACACGAATGCAATAGATGAAATCATCGATTGACTCGAATCCGGTAAAGCAAAGATAAGCAGTATAGTACAGACAATAGTACAATGAAAAAAATAAAAAAAAATATTTCGCTGAACCAATAATCCCGCTAAATTAGGGAGTGCGTCGTAAATAGTTGCTGCTATGTTATCACTCACCGGTTCATATCTTTCGCAAGTCAAACGATGCACTATCCTTTCAAGCTGAACAGCCGAATATAATTTTACACTTCACAGATGACCGGAAATCACATGCACTTTCTATTTCTCTGCAACTTAGGTATTCCGTCTTCTTCACCTTCTTCTAGTTGCTCGCTTTTTTCAATAACCGAACGAAACTCACCAAATCTCTTATCTAATGCACCGAACAATGCAACTAGTACACTACTAAGCCGCCAGGTATAATTTTCGAAGCGAGCGACGATTGGCGAATCACTAGCACTACTACACTCGTTGTCGACAAACAATAAATAAAATCATTGCGGGTTGATGGGTAATCATGAAGGGGTTTCCAGTTGAGTACAGTTGCGGTGTTATTGGAACGTAGAGTTTGGGCGACACTGGAAAAGTAATACAATAACAGAATCGATAATTTCACTTTTCTGCTGGAATCACAATCACTCGTTTTGAAACCTCTTCGTATAACATGAACATAAATATCTTCGTGTTTCTTTGCTGTACAATTATTATCGGAAATCCTTCGTCTGCTTATGTATTACAGCCCAGTGTTTCACAGGTTTATAATTAGGAAATGAGAGTGAGAAGGAGACTATCTGATTGTTACCCGCTTCAAAACTTCGGTTTGGTGTAATAAATTTACCATAAAAGCCACATCCAGAAGGAAAGGCTTCGAGGGCACCTCTATGCTAACTTTTGATGTGTTGATCGGCAAACTGAATGCATTTCGTCACCGTCAGCGCAACCAAGAGCTCTCAGATGCGCGAAATCATTATCACTGCACACCACCTAGTGTTGATGTAATTGCTGTTTATGTAAAAAAGCTGGTTTGCGTATAAATGTGAGGTCACACTCGATCCCTGCACGACGGAGATTTATATGAACAAGGATGGAACTTTTCCGTTACTTTACGTGCACTTGAAGCTATCACCAACTTTCCACGCTGCTAAAACGCACAACAAGCGACAAAAATCCAACCGCTAAGCTCATTCACTCGCTCTCGACTGGTTTCTTCACTAGTAGTCGGGTGCAAAAATCACGTTGATCTCCCCCCAAAACAGCCACGAATAGGATTCCGTATGCTCTCAATCACAGTAGAGAGGACCCCGCGCGCCGCTCGACACCGCTCTATCTCACAGAGTGATCTACAACCGCTAATGGCAGCTAAAGCTGCTAATAGTGTGCTATCTTTTGAAGAAGCGCGAGGATCGGTGCGCAACTATTGTTCTCAGTTGCTGCCAATTGAACGCATGCACTTGCTAGCTCAAACATTCCAATTTAATGCCAATCCAGTTCGCTAAGATGCAGCTCAGCTCGATTCGACGCATAGAACGATGTGCACAAAACAAACGTCACTAATTGCCGCTATTGTTCCATGTGACCTATACGCGCCGTACATATTCTCACCTCAATAAGTCAGTCACAGCCAGTCAATTGATTTTGTATTCCGATGGAGCTAGCAAGTTACTAGACATACTTAACTAGAAGTAGATCACCTTCAGTTCGGTGTCTGGAGCTCTTCCTCCTTTCCACTGCGTCGTGAAATTGTATTGCTCTTTGCAACCGATGAATGAACGGCTTGTCTTTCGTTCCATAAAACGTCTAGCGTGGTGGCTTCAAAGAATGTAGATCTATATGAAGACAGAAAATGGAACAAACATTAGAATTCGCATCACGTTCATATGATAAGTATTTTTAACCCATAAACGCCATTGAACCCACCTAGTGCTGAAGGTTTTTTTTACACTTGACAGTCTTTAAAAAAATACTGACATACATACATGCAGACGAATATTCTCGCAAATAGTTTCATACTGAAATATTTTTGATTTTTGTAAAAAAAATGAAGAGTATTCCTGATTGATTTTTTTAATAAGACCTACATGGTTTCGAGAATTTGAACGAAAATTCAAACATTCTCCTGAATGTCAAAGCCAATAATTCTCGAGGAGAGAACTTTGGAAACATCTCCTAGTAAACAAAGTTAACTAAGCTACAGCGAAAAATATTCACGTTGTTCCTCCAACATAAAGATTTTCTTCTCAATAGAGACAATTTAACTCTGAGCGGCAACGAAAAGAAAATAGGAAAAAAAGATACGCAGAGTTTTAACAACGTCTAATATCAAAGTTACTGCAAGGTTATTATTATCCCAGCGTTGTCTCGAACTTCTCAAATTTAAACAAAAATCCTGTTGACTATCTCACAAGACGCATTTTACCTTTTTTCCGTTTTTTTCCTAAGATTTTGCGAAAGGGCGTTTTGACTAATTTGTTATTAAAAATATCATGATTTTGTTGAATATATCATGTTTTTTTTAATTAAAAATACTTAATGTAGCTTTCTAAATTTATCAGAGAAGACAGTATATGTGATATGGAAAGCGACAAAATAAGATATAGACTTGAAAAAATATATCGCATCCATGCGGAACTTGAGCCCGCAAACTCCCTGTCTGATCTTTTATTTATATTGAAAATACAATATTTCCTCAAAACAAAATCATCTGAGCAACTCGCAACCAATACCTAGCAAATGGACATCATTGAAAAAATAATACAAATAGCGATGGTCCCATGTTGCTTCCCTGCGAGACCTGTAAGCCACTAATAAATTGATTGCAGAAATTTTACTGGTAGTTTTACTAGTGAATTTAAACTACTGTGCTGTTTTCGTTAAATAATGTATGAAATTTGAAATTTTTAAAAAGTATTTTAATATGTTTAACCAAACTCTGGTTAATTCTCAAGCTAGATGACTGAAATGTGAGTTTCATAAAGTTTCCCAGCGCTAGACGGATATTATAGTCTTCTGTCGCACTGTCGACAAGAGATCTACATTTTGTGCATAAATGTATAATACATAGCATAGCATAGCATATTTGATCGCCCGTGTGTTGCCCGCGATTGACAAAGAACCGTCAAAATGGTGCTTAGGAGTAGCAAGCCATTTTCAGTGTACAATTTCTGGTGATCTTTCTTTTCACTGGTCAATAACGTAGTAGGCCACGCCCAATGCAGATCAATAGAGGAAGAGATATCGGGAGTGTTAGTTTAATACTTGTTGCTACTAGAGACCGAGGAATCCTCTGCATCATCCACAAGTATCAAAGGAAGGAATTAGTGTTAGTGGAAAGGAATTGATCTGGATCCATTGAGGTTGATGGTGCGATCTTTTCTACACAAATTCGCGCACGATATGGTTACTTCTCGGTCTCTGGGCAACCGGCCACCAAGAGACGATATAAATAGAACCGCGCCACGATCTAGTTATCTTCGGCAACCTACCAATCGTTAACAGTCTGTACCACACCAAATTTCGCGTTTAATCCCGTGAACTTAGTTCAAATTTACCTAGAAACGAATGGATTTTGTAAAACGCAACAACCGCACGCCGAACGCAAACTACTGGTACCAGCTCAAATAACCGATAGAGCGCTGTATTAAGATAGTCACACTGAACGCAGTCAAAATACCGCGCGCGAAACTGAACTGCCTTCTCCGGAAGCAAACAAGAGCGTGTCGACCACTGGTATGACGAAAAAGCCAAAACACCCGCTTTATTAAAGAGAACAAAAAAAAGGAACCGGCAAAATGGGAAAAGATTTGGCATCCATGCAGGGTTTGTCTTTGTCGCGATTGAATAATTACAATATTTATCGAACGAACGAAACCTACTCTGAGTCGTAACGTGCTAAAAAAGAACCAATGGGCGTACAGTCTCCGAAATAATGATTTAATACATCTCGGAAATCACAATACACCGATAATCCTTAGATGAGCAAAGCTCACCAAGGCCGAAGTCACGTTTACAGGGGAGCATTTTTTCCGACCGCTTTATTTCCTCTCACCGACGCATACGCGACAGGACACGGTGCTTCGCCCCGATAATCTTTTGTATTGTATTTAAGATACCTACTGAGTATAAAAACTGGCAAAGTTCATGCACTCATAGCTCAAAAATTTAAAAAAATGCGATATGCATATCGAACAAGACAGAATTCTAAGTTGATTGATAAAATGCCAAAGCAATCGCAATCAAAATTTAGTTGCTATTCCAACTAACAATATTTTCACATAATTAATAAAAATTGTCTATGTGTTTCAATATTTGTTCAAAAGCTAGAAAAATCATAAAACAAGGGTATAAAACTGGGCCAAATGTTCGTAACCGTCCGGTCAGGCCGCGATAAATTTCCAAATTATATTCTAATGCTACCAGTTCCGTGTTGTGAGAGCCAGCGTGTACAAAGATTTAAAGCTCTCACCTATTGAGGCAATTCTGATTATTCAAGCAAAGCTTTAGCAAATGAAACGACTCCACAAAACCACGCAAAAAAAAAAAAAATCTGCATGTGCATCTACCAAAAAAAAAAAATAAACAAATAAATAGACCAATTATTTTCAAAACGGCTAACTGACAACGCAGGCAGGGTGTTTAAAATATCCCTGCCGACGGCAGTGCACTGCTCACACGTGATACGAGACGCATGAAACGCAAAAACTAAACATAACACTTAAACTCGACTATCCTCCTGCCCGCGCCCCCAACACACACGGCAAGCGATCATGCAAGACAGCTTCGGTATATTCAAAGCTGGAGAAAGAACAAAACTCGCCGTGTAAGATTAGTAGAAAAATTTCAATAAATCTGGTAAAACGACTGGTAAGACTGATGTACTATATGCCAAGCTAACAGCGAAAGAAGCCAACTTTCGTTGCTATATTGTTCATCCACACGTGGCAAAAAGAGAGAGACCTTTTGGCACCAGTCTCCTTTGCTGCCGTCGACAAAATAATAGCAATGCACACCTTACAATATCGAACTCATCGCGTCAGAGCGAGATAAAGAATGTGATTCTGTTTGAAAAATCAATATGCTGGTAAAATATGATCCTGTTGGAATAAATGCAGGAACTACCATATTGCACGACATTTAATTGGGCTCGCCCTACCAATGCTATAAATCAAACTCGACACAACAATGATGAAAAGACAACACATGAGATATAAATATACAATACACCAACAAGTTTGTTTTGTACATTAATACTCGTTCTGAAGAGGAAGGTACTTATCCGTTGTTTCCACCGCCATTGTGAATTGCTGCTTTGAACCTGAAGAAAATTGTTTCACATTTCAGCACTTATTTGCAAAACTTTGGCAAGTACATCAACTTGCTGAGCAAACTCTATCACTGATCTTCACTTTGACCACAATCATATTCCTCAACTCGCGCTGCAACACATTGAAAATATATTTTAAACATTCCAAACACGCACAATTAGAAAAATACACCATTTCGCTTAGCAGTGCACCCAGTTCCTTTTCTTTGTGCATAAATGTATAATACAGACGAGTAATTAGAAAAGCTTGAAACACTGAGCGGTCTGCACTATTGACTAACCCAGAAGAAACGGAACGACATTAGGCTTAAGAAGGTTGTGCAAGTGAAAGGCTTGTAAATGAAAATGCAGGCTCCTGATTTCTGTGTACACATATGACATAGAGAATAAAACTCGCATCTAGAACCATTATGTAAACGTAAATTGCACACCGCAAAAAGACGAACAAAAGTCTTTTTCGACGTATTAGCAAAGAGATGTTTTTGTAGAAGTTTCTTAATATGCTCTTCAAATTATTTTAAGTTAGGCCGTTACAAATTTTATTTTCATTTTATATCACCCTTCAAAAATCTTGAAAATTCTAAGGAATAGAAAAAAAGTTCAGTGCCGTACAACGTTCTTGTGAGAGCATCGCAACAAAGTTGCGTCGAACAGCAGACCACGGCCCTTACTCAAACATTCACTGATATTTTTTTGAAGAAAATACACTATGTTATTAATAAAAAATACTAAAATCGATGAAAAAAAATTTTTTTTATATGTGATTGAAAAAAATCTCATTTTTTATTAAACACCCGTTAATTCCACGCGAAACGTCGCTTTTTCCGTTCTCACTTCCACGGCAGATGTCACTTCGCGACGTTTTTCTTACTTACGTGAGTCCCGTAATAGGATTTTGTTCACTTCACTCTGATTTCACCGTGAAGTGACTCCCGTAATAAGCACCAATTTATTAAGTGAAAACAACAACTCATTCCATTTATCCTTCTTCAGTTCTGATGACAGCTCGAAGACGCTTAAGATAATACTCGACGGCGAAGCGAATATCATTTTTAGGATTTCCCTTCCGCAAATTGAGCTAATACTTTCTTTAACTCGTTCAAACTTGTGTTTTCCTGAGCAGGCCTTTGCTTCTAACATCTCCCGAGAGAAGTCCATTGCGTTGAGAGAAGTCCATCATGTTGAGATCTAGCGAGTTTGGAGGCTACTCATCCTCATGATGATGACAGAGGGAAAGTTGGACTTTTACTAGTATTGAACGGTCTTCTTTATGTCAACCGGGGTACCGTCTTGCATGAAGGTCCAGTTTCGGTTGTTATTCGTTTTCTGGGCCTAACAAATATTAACCCGCAAACCGACTTTGCATTTTTGTTGCCATAATTATGGCGCACCCTGTATCCCAAGTAACACACAAAACATGTTAGAAAAGAATTTACATTGACAGTAGTCATATAAGAGTACTATAGGCGCAATTGCAAACTTGTGTTGTTATATTCTTGTTTTCGAGATGTTTTTTCATAGAATAATTGTGTCTCATAGATTATTGAAAATAAACTGCCGCTGCTTGTCCGTAACTTGTGTTTAAGATGTTATCAAAACTGCACAGAAAACAACTTAAAATACATCATTTGCGAGAAGTTGTTTTTCACCAGTGATTCAACCACATTTCGAAAACAAGCTCGTTTTTTCCTGGTTTTGGGATGTTTTTCAATAGCATGGGTTAAACGAACAATAACTATTACATAAATGGTACTTGTTTTCAAACTGTCTTCCAGATGTTTGCACTATCAGAAAAACTGTGTATAAAATGTCGGGGCAACCGCGCCTGTTCAATATTACACGCCTAATAATACTACGTACCCACAAAGTGCTTTTCTTATGATTGATCTTAGTATTAAGCAGCCAACGCAAAATTACTTGATCAATTTGTTATTAAAATATTTGACCGATGTCAATAAAACTATTCGAGGTGGGTGAAAATGTGTCATGAAAAGATAAACAAAACGCTTGCAGTGCAACCAATATCACTTCATTTTTGTTACCGTATATCTAACAATATTTTCTAGTTTTGTTATTTTTCAAGTCTAGATAACGTTGAAACTATGCGAAAACAATTTTATTATTCAAGCTACAGGAACAATCCATTTTAAAATGTTTTACATTACTTTTTATAATCAATTTGAAATTAATTGGAAGTGCCATTGACGAGACGATTGTCGATCTTGTTGCACTGCGCATAACAACACATTTGCGCATGCGCTGGGTAAATGTTGTCATAGCAACGTATTTGCGCATGCGCTTTGTTGTGGCGGATTCTGACCCACGAAGGCGTGAATTTCTTCATTCCATTAGGTCAGTGCAGATCTACCCAAGAAAAAAGAAACGACATTGCGATTTACTACGCATGTAAGAAAGAGATGCCAGATAGTTGTTCACGAACTAAGCCCATGCGGTGGTGGGCTAAATTGACTCTTCGCAATTAAATAAATCAGCGGACATTCTGTAATGCATAATCTTTTTTACACTGATTGACAAATAGAAAACGGTATCCAATGAATGACATTTTCACATTATTGTTACGCGAAATTTCCTGTACTTCTTCATTTTCTGTCATTTTGCATGATTTATGTGACAAACATAACATCTACGTGAAAATCACATGTATACTATGTTTTATCTCGTAGCATCTACGTCAACTTTGCAACGTCAAACAGAATGAAGTACCGCGTGAACATTCCGTGCGAAAATACACAGAAATCAAAATGGCGAAGCTGTTGTGTAATTCAGTCCCTGAACACAAAAAGCAATTTCTCGAGGACTTGCCAATAAGTGAGCTTTAGAAAAACCATAAGAATCCGACATCGAGTCTTGAGCTTACAGATTTCACACAGATTCAGTTTAAATGAGGAGGAATCACCTGAACATAAACAGTTGCAGTTAACAGTAATTATCGCCGGCAAATGTCGCAATATCATTTTGTCATTTTGCATGTCGTTAAATTCATTTACGAATTGGCGATTTTGCATGCCCGTGCGACTTATCATGCAACATATTTGGATGATTTCTGGAAACTTATTCCAGTCTATCAAGAATTTGGAAAACCACAAAAGAAAATTTTATGTTGCATAAAGCTTAGTAGCTATCAGACAATCAAATACTTTTCACTTTACCGGTAGTTGAATTCTACGTGAAACTCATATGAAATGCATATGTCTACTGAATAAGATTCACATGATAAATCATCTCAACAGTTCATAATGAACTCAAATGACAATCACGTAAAATCTACGTGAAAATGACAGTGGAAAATATTCACATAACTTTTCCGGTAATTATAACGTGAAAAATATTTTGAGAGTAGAACTTTGTATTACAAGCATCGAAACGTTGATCTAATATTGTTTCTTATTTTTCGGTGATTATTCAAAACGCCATAATCACTTTTTTTATTGTTCCTAATATACCTAAATCAGCGCCGTTCTACAATATTTTTATTTTGAAGTTTTATGCTTACAGCAACGATGTTTTGATTAGTTAGTAGTTTCAACTGGAAAATAATCTGTTCTGAACGTTTTCTTACCATATTGGTACTCGATATGTATTTTGCAGCTTCAGTCTAACAAGTTGACTTGCTTTCATGAAGTTATATAATACTTCGTATAGCACCAGTAGCCTTCAATTTTTGCGCTTTCTGGTGAGAGAGATGTCATGGAGAAGGTAATGTCAACTAAAATCTATAACTGAAGGTTGTATTGGAGGAGTTATCTCAACTGTTCTATAACAACGTGTGTTACTTGGGATATCTCCTAGCATGTCTCGAGTACGATACTGATTTAACCCTCTAGTGCCCAAGTTAGTTTCTAGACGGGCTTCGATAAAATCAGTATGAACCATTATAAACACTTTTTAAGTATTTATTGAAACTTTTTAGAGGTGGCGGCACTGGGAACTAGAGGGTTAACAAGCCTGTCGTCGTATGTTCGAATTGCGGCATACAGTTCCTCTGTGTCGTAGAACCGTAACGCTAGGCAAACAATTGTGTCTAGTATATTAAAACAGAAGGTCTAGTTTCAATTATGAAATGCAGTTCCACCAAGAAGAAGAGGTATGTTACTATAGACACGAAAAAAAACACAATATTCCATTTTCCAACTTTGCTGAAGACCTAAACTTAATATCTTATAACTGGATGTTGTTGCTTTCATTTCGGTTATATACCCCTTAATAATTTTTTCAACGAATAACCGAAACTATTTCAAAAACATTATAAGAAACTACTCCGAAGACACCGTCGAAAGTGATTCTTGTTTATCCTTTTTTAATTTGGTCCCACTGTGCGCCAGCTCGTTCAATGGACAATAAACAATATCCTAATCTTCTGATCACCGTCGGGCTGAAATTAATCTGGAGATAGATATGGAATAATCCATTAAAATCACCTGACATTGTCTTCTCTAGGCGAGTGCTATGAAGAGAGGATTCAAATTCGTATATTTAGATGTGTAAATTTTCCATTGAAAATTTACACTCGGCTGCTAATGACAACGTCATCAACAAAAAGCAAGCATCAACAGTCGGCTGACACGCTGCAGACTACTGTACTGCTCTTCAGTTCGCTATTTAGCAAACTTTGGATGCAAATATGTTAACTGAATACAAAAGAGAAGTCGCACTATGAAAAAATGATTCTCAAACATTGGGAGTATTCCAAAATAACAGAGTAAAAAGTCAACCTAGTTAGCGCTGTCATGAATAGTTCCAAATAGAAAAAAAAATTAATCTACTCACTACAATAGATAAATCGCAATCAATATGCAGCAGATTGAGTGTACTGCCATCTGTTGCATCCATTACAGATTTCTAAGCTCTACGGTACGTACTCATGAAGAACTGCAAATTGGGTAACATGGCATGACAGCCGACTGTAGATGATAATAACATAGTTAGACTCGCTGGTAGCTCGTGACAGATGCAATTTCAGACGTCGACTGAATGTAGAGCCACCTGTAGTTCACCTTGAAGCAGAGCAGAGTTGATATTTCTTTCATCAACCACGCGTATGGCCTGAGTTCGATTCTTAATGCCAAGACGGACTAATGAGCAGTTTAGGCTAGAGTGACGAAATTTCCGTTGGCTATAATAAAATACAACCAATACAACCAGTTCAAACAATCTGCGAAATAATGTAGGATGAATTCGTGTTGGACCGAAATAAAACTGGCAGCTTTCACATAGTCATGCATGAATTTTTGTTTCCAGTGTTTGTTGCCTATAACAGCGTTTCTCAACCTGGGGTACGCGTACCCCTACGAGTAGGCCAAAGCTTCCAGGGGGTACGCGAAGGAAAAATAAGTTATGGCGGTCAACATTTTGTTTCTTAACAATACTTCATTTGTTCTTTAATCTTGCTCTTGAACATAACTGTAGCAATCAAACTAATCATAATTTAATTTGCTACCTGGACTAGGCTACCACAACATGATGTACCACTACTCTCTCCCACTCTGCGAGAACAAACCAAGCCAGGAGGTACAATTGATTTGGAAAATCTCGCCAAGGGGTACGCGGACAAAAAAAGTTGAGAACCGCTGGCCTATAGGGTTGTAAAATTATGCCGCAAACCGAAATATCCCAGTTAGAATAAAACCACATCGCACGAACACATTTTTCCAATGAACCCTAGACTATCCTGGTTTCTTTAAGCAAGTTGTACGACAATTGATTGAAGATTACCGGAGCGTAGTTAGTGACGTCTTCGCCAATCACACTAGTGGCCTATGTTTCGAACCCCAACGCTGAGATAGATGTCGATGGTTGTGAGGCGACGTGTTCCACTCACACCCAACCAATCCGTTAGTTAGGGTCCCTGGGTCGAGTCGCTTCCCCAGACATCACTTGCACAGGAATGGCGGAATTAAAACCCAAACGACAGACAGCCAAAAACATATCCACAAACATTTATTGGTTACGTCGAGAGCATAAAAGTATATGCGATTAGCTCATAAACTTTGAAACCATTTTGAGGTGTACCCAACCCCATTGGTAAGTTCGTGAACTTTGTTGCTTTATCTCAGACTTCCCGTGCACGCGCTTTTTTTTTTCAAGCGACGAGAGAAATCTTTCTCTCGCTCGTAGAATTTCCATGCATGTGCGACGAGACGAGACCCGTCACATGCAATTTGCAGGTTGCTCTTTCGCTTCTCTTTCGGTTCGGATTGCGATGCGCAAGGCGATGTTTCATCGCACTACGAACTGAGCGAGACGCCCGTACTGTACATACTTGATACAGCTCGTGCGCTACAGCTCGTGAGACTTTCTCGTGTACACAGACTTCCTGTACACGCGCTGAAACGACGAGAGGTTTCTTTACTTATTTTTCTTCGGTAAGAGTCTGCGGCGCACCACACGTTGTCTTATCGCTTTACGAACTGAGCGAGACGCCCGTACTGTACCTTAGTGAAACTGTATATTAGAGAAATGACAAAGCACTCACCGTTGAGGAAACTGTCAACATCAAAACGGGCGAGCTGTATAATTTTGCATTGCCGTTATCCGTTTTGATGTTGACAGTTGCCTTAACGGTGAGTGTCTCTGCGTCTCTCTGGTGTATAGGCTGCCTACCGTACCTACATACGATATATGCCGTCAGACCCTTCTGAAGGTGTATTAATCGGAAGAATTCATAAAACTATATTACTACGATCAGATTATCACGAACCTTCAGAACCTGATTTGCAATAGCTATACACTAAGGTCGCTTTTACGCGGTTTTTTTACGTGGATTCCGGAATTTACGCGGTTTTCTTTTCTTTCTTGCGGATTTTGGTTCCTGTTCACTCGGATTGCAGAATTCACGCGGGTTTTTTTACGCGGATTCCGGAATTTACGCGGTTTTTTACGCGGCATGTATCCCCCGCATAAAAAGCGACTTTAGTGTACTCAATTTGAAAATTCTATCCAACATCAACATGTACTAGAAAATATAAACAACTTCAATGGTTTTACTATTTTTAACTCCCGAAAAACCTATGTTGTAATTTCAAACCACCTTTTTTATCCTTAGAACTACAAAACAGAGTTCTATCATAAGATAGTCAACGACATCTAAACCGACGAAAGGAACACTTCTGTTAACCAACGTAACACTCTGCATCCGGTGCATTTTCGTACCGTTAGCATAATAAGTATAGTAACAAAACGTTCTTATTTCATGTAAACAAAAGTCGGATGAATTAATCATAGAATTTTGAATTGATAAATAAATGAACTAGGTTATATCATTGATAATTCTAACGGTGTTTTGATGCATGCTGCTATAACACCGTAAATGAAAAAAACATAAAATCCCCTGCCTGTTTCCTTCTGCGCAAAATCAATTTCCTTCTCGCACCATTAGCGCAAAGCAACATGCGCGGCAAGCTCGCGAGACGAGCTCACGAGAATTTGCACGCAAGCTGTCTCAAGTACGCGACGCCCATGCACCGCACTCGTTAAGTTGAGAGACGAGATATCTTCGTGTACGTCGCAATAAAAATTCCCATGCGACGAGACATGGCTCGTACGAATGGTAAGTTTTCTCGCTCGCACGCTGCACACAGCACGAAGCGACTGAATGAGAAACGAGACTTGTAGCGCAAAGCACACTGTCTCTTCCTTGTGCGAGCGAGATTTCAGGAAGTCTGATAGAAACACTCAGTCGTATTAATATTCAAATCTTTTGATGTTTAATGGAAGATACACAGTTAACAGCTAGGTTTTTGAATAGAAACACTACATTAATACTCCTATTGTGGTTACTCTATAGCAGAGGGCCAATGGGAATCATTTTTCTGAATATCGATTAGCGGTAGGGCTCAAACGTTTCGTCTTCTCGAAAAAAGTCCCCATGCAAAATTTCAGCTCGACCGAACAGGTAGTAGTTTATGAAATAGTCTATATCCAAAATTTTCGTTTGATGCCATACTGCCGTTCCAAGCATAGTTGTCCCATGTTCTATACAAACCTTATGCACGTTGGGTCAGCTATGCTTGGAACGGCAGCATATGTCTTAGAAATGCATGAAACGTCGAGATTTGGTGTTAACTCGAAAAACAAAAAAATCTAAAAAACCAACTTTCTGGGTCTTAGAAATCTTTCGATTTCTTTTACATATATATAAAAAATCAACTTTCGAATTTCGTTTAGCGGTAGAGTTCAAAAGTTTCGTCTTCTTGAATAGAGTTCCCATGTAAAATTCCAGCTCGATCGGACATCGGGATCAAATTCAATTCACTCTCTCAGCTTAAAAATTTATAGGTCCCAGAAACTAGTTTTTTTTTTTGTAAAATTGTTTTTACGAGTTAACACCAGATCCCGACGTTTCATGCATTTCTAAGACATTTGGGATAACAAAACAATCCAATACCGAAAATTTCATGAACTACACCTGTGCATTATCTTCATCGATCAAAAAGTTGAAACTTTGACCACTTTGAGGCACGTGTTTCCGATGTCCCATCGAGCTGAAATTTTGCATGGGGACTTTTTTCGAGAAGACGAAACTTTTGAGCCCTACCGCTAAACGATATTCGAATGTCATGAATGATTTTTTTTTTCATACATCTTATTGGCATTCTACTCTATAGTCATTGTATATTTTACTAGTTTGGCGGAGTGGATTCGTGAACCAATTTAAACTGTTATAACGGAAACCAGTCAATGGAGATTCTAAACGACCCGAATACCCTATCGCAACAGTCCTAATCTTCTGGATTCATAACAGCTGCGATTTGAACTGGTGAAGACTGGTTTTACTATAATGGATACGATTTGTGACCAGACAACTTATGTTACGATTCTTTAGTAACACAGCACAATAACGATGGTCCGATAAGCTTTATGCTAAGCTTTGCCTAACACACAAACACGCGTACCACATACAACCTATCGAAAATGTTTCCTGTTTTAACTAACATGTTGTTATAGACGCACAACAATGAAAAAATGTTCAAAATAACAAAATTCGCGCATACCAAAACAACACGGGGCCGCAGAAGTAGAAATTAGAAAGTGTTGCACACCATTTGCCGCGGCTGATACTCGCGCATGCCAGTTACACTTGCACAGATGGAGGGAGTCACGAGGATGGGCAGCACAACAAAAATACGTATGTTGATACCCGTCCGGGCTAGTCAAGGGACAAACACAGTTATACAAATATGTACAGCCAGCCAAACTTGTGCGATTCTCGTGTGCCTGTTTTCAGTTGCAACGTTTTTATCCAAATATACTAGGTATTGTTGGTTGTCCAGCTTCATTTGATACTGACATCGTTAGGAAACGGTAATTGACACATTCTACAGTGAAGTTATAATGTTTCGATTTTTCTCAATAACAGAGCATTAATTAAGACAATCATAGCATATCTGATCACCCGTGTTTTGCCTGTGAATGATCAAAATACGCTGAAATTGTCCGAAGAACCGTCAACATGATATTTAGAAGTACCACAGTCTATATTGCAGCACCGTGCACCGGTGTACAAGAAAATCAAAGTAGATAAATAGTTTTAGCTATCTCACCTGATGGTTGCATAATTTTATAAAACGCAATCTAAACATTATACAACCACCGTAACTCGAACTCTAAAAATTGACATTCAATGTTTTCCTTTTACGAGCCCATGGAATATGTCCTACGTTGAATACATTCAAATATCCAGCTGTACACGCAAATGTTGGATGGTGAAAAACCACAGAGGAGCTTCGAAGCCACAAGATTACAGAGTCCACATTGACAAGCGGGTGGTCATGAGTACGAATCTTAGCAGAATCATGCCAAAGCACTCAAACATGGATTCATTCTCAGACTCCTCCACACAAAAACGTCTCTCCAGACTGAAAAACTCTTATCTATACCTTTGGAAACTACATTCAAAGTTATTTCGTTTACTGTTGTCCTTAATATGCTTCAAAGCAACCAGCTACAATTTTCTCTATATAGAGGGCGCCACACCTAACTTTTGAACGTGACTTGCTAGACGAATAGTTTCTTCTGCAAAGTTGTGCAGAATTTTATTACAAAACTGTTTGCTGAGTGACTCGAACCCCTAGAAATTGAGATTTTAGAGATACAGCACCTTTTACAAAAAAAATAGAAACAAACCTCATTTTTTAGAGGTTTGAGCTATTCAGCAAACAGTTTTGTAATAAAATTCTGCACAACTTTGCAGAAGAAACTATTCGTCTATCAAATCACGTTCAAAAGTTAGGTGTGGCGCCCTCTATATGGTGAAAATTGTAGCTGGTTGCATTGAAGCACATAAAGGACAACAGTAAATGAAACAACTTTCTAGAAGATACTGATAACATTGGACATCAAAATTTCCTATCTCCGTCCGTTTCTAGATTTAGCCCCATTGTGGTGTCTGTTTGTTGTGCAAAGAAACGGAAACGTAGTGTACGCGCCAGCCTTTGTGCTGTAAAGAGCGCACAAATGCATGTAAAAATCGGTAACTTCAGTTGGTCATATATTCAAAACTACAAATAATCCAAGTAGTTTTGTGTTTTTCTGTTAGTCAGAAAGGTACTCTATCGGATGGCTTCATAGAAGCTTGGATTCGTTTTCGCATTTTCGAGTTTCAACTCAAATAAAAAAAGCCTTTAGAAAAAACTTTTCTCCAGTTTTTTCATGAATACTGAATATAATAACCAATATATCACTAGAAATTGTTCATCTTGATTTACCGCGTCACTCTCAATTTTATAAAGTCATGTTTTAGGCCTTAGAATTGAACATATGAATGAAAAACTGCTTTTGAAAAGCCTTCTTAGAAAACGTGTTGTAGCTCTGAAATCTCAATTTCTAGAAGTTTAAGGTATTCAGTAAACAGTTTTGTAATAAAATTTTACACAACTTTGCAGAAGAAACTATTCGTCTAGCAAGTCACGTTCCAAAGTTAGGTTTGGCGCCCTCTATACGGCGAAATTTGTAACTAATTCCATTAAAGCACAAGAAGGACAGCAGTACACGAAGCAACGTTCTAGAAGATATGGATAACATAGGACTTGAAAAAATAGTTTTGCCGTCCGTTTCTCGATTTGGACACACTGTGCGACGGTTGTTTCAAGGCCCAGTTACACACACGGCGTAATGACGCCTTCTCCATACAAAATAGAGGGCTTGATGGCGATCACGGCTTATATTTTGTACGGAGAAGGCGTCATTACACCGTGTGTGTATTGGGGCCTTCACATTAACGAGCGAAAGCCTACTGTGACGCACGCTAAGGAAGCGAGATCAAATGAAAAAGCTGACTGTTTCGAAACCTGGCTCAAACTACAAAACATAAAAGATTATAGTTTTTTATCCATTCCTGTGAATTTAGGTGCCCCTAGCAGAGATAACTGTTTTAGAGACTTAAATGAGTTTTCCTGTAAGCAAGCTAGAATAGTAAAAGTTTGAATATTGACTTTAAACTAATTACGGTAAATAGAATCTCTTTTATGTGTGGTCCCCGTGGTTCTGTGGTGAGCGATGTTGGTCGGTTAGCTCTCCCACACGGTTGTGATGTCGGGTTCGATTCCCGATCAGGTCGAGGATCTTTTCGAACTGGAAATTTTCTCGACTCAGCACAGGGGCACGGTGTATCGTTGTACTTATCCTACAACATGCAAAATGTGCCAAAAACAATATCGATGACTAATTCTCTCAACTAATCTTGTTGATCGAGACCGCTATTAGCCCTACAGGCTAGCGTGCGATATTGTTGTTGTATTGTAGAATCTCTTTTATTCTTCCTACAAACTAACGAATTTAAAATATTCCAGCGAAAACGATTTGGAAACGCAGTCGATAAATACAACATAACAACCATTATACATATTAATTACAAGTGCAGTATATCATGCAGAGCAGAGCTGTAATCGAAACGAAATGACACATAACCGGCCAGATACCCTAATCAGGGCTTTAATGTTGTCTACTTCGTTTGTTGTGTGTACCTACTACATACCAACTACAGACCTGATTTTCAATAACAATAGGATAAGCTAAAAAGCGGTCAAACCGTTCACGCAGCAATGCACAAAATAATGTCAAGTTGCAGTCGCGATCTCGTGATGGCTCCATGGCTAACCTGATCGTAATGTCCAAGTGTTGGTGTCTAAATGCTAATCCGTAGTCCAAGCTCCGATGACTAAACTGGCTTGAATTTAGTCATATTTTTTTTCAACAATGCAGACATCGGATAGGGTTTTTTCTAGACCGATACAAGCAGCATATACACTTTACGATCCAACATGCTAATTAAATGAACGTTCGGCAACTTCTCACAGACCTAAACGTCCGCCATTCGTTTGGATCAGAGTATGCGTAGAGTTATTCAGGTGTCGTACAAATCGCATATATGTCCTAGGGATGTATATGGCCTAGGGATGTTCATGTCATTACTGCATGACAGAGCAAAGTATTTCCATGCCTTATAGCGAATCGGCCGAAAGCAAATGTCTCTGAATTGAACAAAGCTTTTGCGATATGTTGGCCGGACACAAAGCCGCGCATTGAAATCACTCATCATATATATATATATATATATATATATATATATATATATATATATATATATATATATATATATATATATATATATATATATATATATATATATATATATATATATATATATATATATATATATATATATATATATATATATATATATATATATATATATATATATATATATATATATATATATATATATATATATATATATATATATATATTGAAGCTATATTGAAGCTAATTGAAGCTGCTTTATATTATCATTAATTGAATGTTGCAGAAATTGTATTATAATTTAAAAAAAAACAATAAACATGGCAAGCAAAATAAATATTTCAACTACACTCAAAAATATTTTCACTTTCCAGAGAAAAAACACAGCTATAATCGAAAATACAACATTCATTCTCAGCAAAGCATTATATACTACGCTTATACAAAATTTCACTTTCCTTCGTCGCCCAGCATCCAACACAGCGTTCATCGAAGCAGTCAATTAATTTTGACATTGAATGTTCCGCATAAGCCCACAACAACGACAGCCAAATAGATCGAATCTCGGAATGTCCCTAGGTACACCATACATAGTCAGCACAACTTTGGCTCGTAGCATTCAAGCGAACTACAGACGAGGTTGCAAGATACACGTCAATTCATATAGTGTGTAAATTACTAGGGCTATTCACGTACCCTGTGTTTCTTCTATTATTACTGAAACTATTTTTATAAAAATTTTCACCAGGAAACATGCGTTCGGCGTCCCGGAGTCTTCTATGCAGGACACTTTAACCGAAGGTTTCTTCAACTGTGATGTTAACGCCGTCAGTTTTTCATACATGAAGGCGCAAATCGTGCAGAACCGACAACAGATATAGCAAGCTACCTTTTTGTCTACCTTAAAATTGTAACATGGAGTTGTATCTTTTTGGTAAAGAAGTTATTTTATGATATCAGTTGTTTATGTTGACTCACGAGTGCTGTTTTAAAGGACCTATCCAAAAATGAGAATGATGAAAAAAATATTCTATATCATGAGAAAATAAATCTATTCACTGCAAAACAATCTGTGCCAAATTTTACAAATTATCACAAAATATTAAATATCTCGAAAAGTTTTTCAAAAATCTATTTTTTACACATTTAAGATAACAATGTTTACTACAATCTGTCAAAATTTGGTGATGGTGAAACAAAAAAAAAATTAAAATTAAAAAAAGCATTTTTTTTTCGAATGAAAATGATTTGATTCATGTTATATCTTCAGTAAAGTTGTTGATAGTATTTTTATCGTTTTAGAAATTACATACACCGTATGAAAAAAAAACTCTTCGTGGGTAAAAGGTAAAAGAGTAACTATAAATCGAAATTCTCTAGAAACCCAATTATTAAAAATCTGAACTTTTTTTACAAAAGCCGCACATTATTGCCTAAAAATTGATGATTGTTTAATTTGGTAAAAAAGTAGTTTGATTCATGTCAGCAAGAGTCGGGAATATCAAGTTAAAAATAAATTTATATAACTTTTTAATTTATTATGTAATTTATTCATTAAAAATTTATTACAAATTGGTCTTCTTCATATATCAAAATAGCGCATTTTAGTAACCGGTAATATTTATTCCCAGACTGCCGAACGAACTTCGAAACAAACTGGTACTGAGTCAGATCGGACCGGAATGAAAACGGGCTTTGGAAGACATTATGATTTTCACTTAACTTTCCATTCCGATTACTTCCACCGCGGTTCTTTTTTAGTGATTTTTTTTATTCCACTGCGTCAGAACGAATCTGCCGAGAAATAAAGAAACGACATTGCGATTTACGACGCAAGTAAAAAAGAGATGCCAGATAATTGTTTGGGAACTAAACACGTGCGGTGGTTAAAGCCCTAGAGCTAAAGTTTGGACGACTGTCACTGAAAAGTTACAATCGAACTGTTCTTATAATGTTTGACATGTCAAATTTGTCTCAGTAGATGGGAAGTATTGCGATTTAGCAACAACAAAATGCGAAAAATCCAGAAATGGAACTCAATTGTAGCAAAAAAACATTAAATTCTAAAAATCTTTATTATATTTTATTTTTTAAATGGATACAAAAATCGTAACGCCATAGACCTCCTTTCTATTGTCTCTGATCTTTTGCTTCTGAATAATTTTTAATTTTGTTTTTCTCACTGTTGGCAACTGGATGAGATTCTGAGTTACTACGGCTGTTGGTGATACATGTAATTTCTCACTTGCCACTTGAGCTACAAATTTATACACAGGTCCCGGTAACTTTGAGTGCTTTTCCAGTCTCCGACGCGAAGTATAAATCATCATGATAAAGGTGGAACTGCAAAACATTTTTTATTCGGATTCAAATTTTCAAAACACCAAACTTACGCTACAAAGCCGTGTCGTATCTGTTATTAAACAATCCTCTGGTAATTCACAAAACTCAAGCCATTCTTGGTGGTGATTTTTATCGGTGGGGAAGCTTGTTTTTAAAATTACGGGATGTTCGATTGTAACAAAATAGATTGGAACAAAATATAGCACAGCACTTAATTTTTTCACTACTATATATAGCAAAACAAAAAACTATGAAACCTAAAATATGAGTAGTCATGTAATGACTTTTTTTTTGCAATGTTGTTAGTTCTTAGAAATACTAGAATGGCTGCCAGATCGACAGAAATTCAGTCGGGCAAACTTTAACTCTAGGCCTTGAAACTGACAAATTTTACGATGCGCTTCGGGCAGCACGCCAGGTCAATACTGGGTCAAAATCAAGCAAGTAAAGAAGGGCTCTGACAGCAGTTAGGTTGGCTCCAGGTCAAAAAGAAATATGCTGGTGGAATAATAAAATCCGCTATTTGTCGAATATCCACCCCAATCTGATGATAATAAACGAAACTCCACATCCATACATAACTCACAGATTGAACTGTGCTGCGAAACTATCAGCTGGTAAACAAATGAGAAATCATTGATCTCTCTTTAACCACTTTACACCGTATTCTCCAGTAACAGGCGATACACTCATTGGAAACGGTGACGGACACAAACAAACACGCGCGAAAAGCTTTTACTGCCATGTAGAGCGACGTAAACATTTTTATTTTTCTGGACACATAGATTTCATTACATGAACAGTAGCAATTGAACTTGTTTGTTTCACTGTAGCCTGCATTTTTCATAGATTTAACGATACACGAATTCCAATATGTACACGAATACATCGAAAAGTTCACTCGAATTGTAACACGGATAGATTGTTCGTTTTGGCTTTTGTGTTATTTATAGCCATCAAAGCTCAATGATCAATGTTAGCAGCTCATCAACTATGCATCCATATAAAAGCTTACAATGGAACTCAGCTATGTCACACTGGTATGTTTGTACGCATAAAATTGCCATACACACGCAAAACGAACGCAATCATTCATTTGAATACAACTACCTGTTGTAGAGAAATTTGTCATACTTTTGATATAATAGCTTTTTCTCAAAAACGACATGAATGTAATACGAAACACCTCAAGGAGTGTGCTTATATGTTTAAATGACATTCCTTATTTTCAATAACGATGAATTTCAAAACTGGGACTGCATTTTCAAAAATATGTTGAACTCAAAGTAATGTCATACATTACATTCAGCCTGTCAAGATCGTATGTGCCATTCATGCATTGCTCGCTTTATGTTTGCGTACATGTGCGGGCTAAAAAATAAACCTATTATTGATTACAATCGAATAAAACGATGAACGATTACTCATCCCAAACGAATGATAACGAACAAACAATTTACGAAATCTCATAACTTTTATCTCTACAACTAATTCGGAATTGGGTTGTATATTTCCTATATCGAATAACGAAAAAGGCGAACCAGCCACAAGTTGAAAAACCTCGAAAATACAGAAAAATTGAATAACGAAACGCAACTATATGATTACAGATATTCTATAACCAATTCGAGTAAATTCAGTGTTGAATTAGAGAATACCCATAACTAATAAGTTGTATAGTAACTGGGCATGTGTTTGGAATGAACAAAACACAAGAAACCTCTATTGTTTTATCAATGTTTGAATTCATGTGTCCAATTATGGAGATATCTGAATGTGTGTTCGTATACATATGAATGTGTGTGTGGTTGTATGCATATGCATATATGCATGTATAGATAACGTGGCGTATGTTTATATGCGTGTGTGTATGTATGTATGAGCATTTATGTGTGTATCTATATATCTGAATGCATGCTTTTTTGCATGTGTGTTCCCCTCGTCACGATAAGGTATCGTTCGTACGGTATTTACTTATAAAAAATATAACCGATTTAAATAAAATGTTTTCTTCGTCAAAGATCATATCCAGATTTGAGGATGGTTTCAAATTATATTAGTTACACTTGCTTTACGAGTTGGTTGACAATTATTTGACTGAATGCACTGAACAACTTATTATGGCAATCGATGCTGAGTAAATCATCAAGTTTAGAAAAAAAAAACTAAATCAACGATGATGTGTAATTCAATGCCAATCTATGAGTCCATATTAGTAGGAACTTATATCCATCATTTATTACTAACTATGCCATTAAGTACAGATTTGCTACTATCTCAAATCATTATCACCACTTGTCATCTTCACACTATAACATTATTACTAAAGCATATTTATCCTGTTGTATTTCATTCTTTTCCTTTCAAAGGTACTCAATCACACATGTATCTCGGTGATCCACATATTACAGTCAAACCAAAACAAAACTGATGTTTCTACACATGCCCATAACATATATTAGAAGCATTACGAATGAAACATGTGACGCTTCTGCCAAACCAGGTAACAAGTAATTAATTCCGTTACTCGCATCCAACAACATGAAAGCATATTCCCATGAATACAAGCACATTTGTTCACATTCGAGACTCGACGAGAGAAAGGGAGTAGACAAACTTACACAAACACATGCAATCACATGCTTCGAGAATGCGATCGAATTTATCAGACGACCGTTCGGGCCAAACTGTCCTCTGCTGGTCCTGGTTGGAGCAAGGAAACACTAATCGAAGTAAACACACTATCTTCCAATCCGAGCCGCGTGATCTACTTCGTGAAACGTGAATCCACCGAAGGCTTGTCAAACACTAACTGAGCTGGACAGAAAAGCAAAATTATGTTTAAGCCGCACGAAAGGCCTCTCTGCGCCTCTCGCCGAGCGGCATTATAAGCCATGTAAGAGGAGCTGCTGTAAGTGTACTTAATAGAGAGAGGTGCACGAGCCAAAGACATAACAAACTGCCGGCAAGAGTGACCTATTCGAGCCACGACTAACTGAAGAAACGATGCAGGAAGAAATGAATGAATTTTGCATAAAAAGAAAAGTTGATTGAACGAAAAATTAACAAAACAACGAACCCCTCCCTTCCTTTCTCCGAATCCAACACATCAAGTACCATTAGGCGGCGAAAGGAACGATAAGTCTTGCGAATCGTAAAACTAAAAGACTGACACGTCGTATTGGAAAAACGTCCTGCTTACGATAAGTCCTGCGTTCATTTTAAGTATTCCGCGTTTGTAAAGACTCGCGTGTCAACACAAGTATCATGTATGCTGCCCGCTTCTAATTTATGATAAAAATCTTAACTTCAAGGAGCACATTGAGAATATCCAAACAAAGTGCAATAAATATATAAAATGTTTGTATCCTCTTATCAACAGAAATTCTAGACTTTGTCTCAAGAATAAACTGTTAATTTACCAACAAATATTTAGACCAGCAATGTTATATGCAGTCTCCATCTGGACAAGTTGTTGTACAACCAGAAAAAAGATGCTACAAAGGATTCAGAACAAACTTCTGAAAATGATATTGAAGCGTCCTCGCTGGTTTAGCACGAATGAACTACACAGGCTTACTAATATGGAAACATTAGAAAATATGTCAAACCAAATTATCAATAAGTTCCGACAAAAATCGTTGCCATACTCAATAACAACGATAAGCTCACTTCATAGTCAGTAAGATAGGTGTAAGATTTTAACCTTATTCTAATTAAGGTTTAATTTTAAATTCCTTTTTTTTTCCTTGACAAGTAGGTTTACAATTTTCCTACAATTATATTCACTCAACTGCGGAAGAAATTACAATCTTTTAATGAAATAAAGCTTGAAATATATGTGATAGTGTTGATATGTCACCGTTTATGGTAGAACACACAATAAAAATTCTGAATAAATATTAGTAAATAATTAATTCATCACAAAACATCCCCTCCCCCCCCCCTATTAAAAAAATGTATGCTGCCCGCTCTATTATCATCAGGTTTGTTAGTACAGTTATCGTCAGGTAGTAAACGATGTCCTAGAACGTTAAATTTCTAAATTATTTTTTAAAAGATTTGTTTTTTTATGACCTAATTCACTCCACGGCCGATAACAGGACTAGCCTGACGATCTCCTGGTAGAAGTTTTGATTTGTAAGAAACGTTATAAGTAAAAGCAACCATTTTTAGGCTATATAAGTCGATTTCTCACGCGAAGATATGTGGCGCGTACAAAAACATATAAGTAACAAAACCCTAAATATGCGTTAAAAATACGTAAACTCCTAAATTCACGGTATAAAATTCAAAAATCGCAAAAAAAGTTTTGATTGACTAAATAATAAATAATTTTGAAAAAAGACTAAAGTGTTCAGTTATTTTCATTTGTGAATACCTCAAATGCCATGATTATCATATTGTTAAACAAAGCTAAGGGGTTTTTTCTTCAAATTTTGAAAAATCTAAAATTTTTGATAATACTGTAGGTACCCGGAAATTTTCACTACCACGAGCAAACCAAACCGAACACCAAAAGTTTCAGAAATAGACGCGCCATATTTCCATATACGAGTACAGTTCCCATTACTCCAGTTCACCATCTTGTGTTGTTGTTATTGTGAATTCTCGACTACTTTGTGATAAGGTCGTATGTCTAAACGTAAACAAAACGAGTGAGAGTTATATCCCTTGTACTTCACAAGCACAAATCATCTCTCACTCGTTTTGTTTACGTTTAGACATACGACCTTATCACAAAGTACTCCAGATCTATCAGAATATGATATCTCAAACTTCAAACCGATTGATATTAGTGAATTTATAAAGCCACGACATCTTAATATAAACTCGCAGTATCGGATTGTAATATTCCTCTCTGAATCACAAATTAAACCTGTGATATCTATAGGAGATAATGGTGAGGATCATGAGTTATTCAATACGATCCCCTGATACGATGCCAAACATACAGATTTATCTGTAAAATTGGGATCATTTTTTATACTGCATCTGACTATAGAGATTTGTGCGAAATACCGACTTTTCACAAAATGTACAAGGTGCGTAACGAATTGTTGCAATGAATTTTAAATGGAATAAGTTTCCGATAAATCTAGCAATACTGATGTGAACAAACAATGTTGAGAAACGACGTAATTTTTTGCGCGCTGGAGCAAGCATAACCCGCATAACCAATAACGACTGACGGATGATAATCCATATGTTTTAACGATAGCCCATACAGTCGGCACTTTATCCCGAACTAGTTGTTAGACACAATTTATGGTTCTGGATTATGCGAGAAGAGAGTTATTTCGGTCGGTAAAAGTGTCGAATAGAACCGTGTATCATATAAAGAAGGCTTGAAAAAGTAATAAACTATCTTACGCACCTAACCGGAAGAAATACTCTATAATATATTTTCGCACACGCTCAAACAGCAATTTTGTAATTTTGTACCGGCACCACGCCCCCGGCGAAAGCCTGTTTGGTCTAATCGACATCTTCGTGAGCTAAGACGACTAAGGGCAGCGGCACTTCGGAGATACGTCAAACGACGAAACGCAATGACTAAACTTTCGTTTACTACTGCAAGCAAAAATTATAAAATCTACAATCGTTTCCTTTATTCTCAGCATGTACTACGCACTCAATCTGAGCTCAAACGAAGCCCAAAACGATTCTGGTCATTTATAAACAGTAAAAGAAAAGAAAGTGGACTTCCTACCAGTATGTTTCTTGGGAATGAAAACGCGGAAACGCTTGATGGTATATGTTCTCTATTCAAGAAACACTTTTCAAGCGTATTCAGTTCAACTACTGCTAATACATCTCAAATGGAGAATGCACTGCACGACGTTCCTCATAACGTGGTAAACCTGAGTAGCTTATGTTTTACTGATGAAGAAGTACTGAAGGCCACCACAAAATTGAAACCTTCAACTTCCACTGGACCTGCGGGAATTCCGGCCATTATTCTGAAAAAATGTGCCATCGCGCTCTGTGTACCGTTGAGGATAATAGTCAACAAATCGCTTTCGCAAGCGGTATTTCCTGACTGCTGGAAGAAGTCTGTTATGTTCCCGGTTTATAAAAAAGGCGACAAACACGATGTAACGAACTATCGAGGAATAACCTCACTATCCGCTGGATCAAAATTATTTGAGATTCTCGTCGGCAACGTTCTACTTCGTAAATTCAAGACATATATCTCGTTAGACCAACATGGCTTTTACCCCGGTAGATCGACCACTACTAACTTGCTTCAGTTCACATCTAATTGTATTAAAAACATGGAGAACGGGATGCAAGTTGACACTATTTACACCGACCTGAAGGCTGCGTTTGATCGTGTTGATCACACCATTCTTTTGGCCAAAATTGAACGTCTTGGTGCCTCACACCATTTCACAAAGTGGCTGAAATCATACCTCGTTGACCGCACACTCTGCATAAAGCTAGGCAACACCGAGTCAGACAATTTCGTTAACTTGTCGGGTGTGCCTCAGGGGAGCAACCTTGGACCACTCCTTTTTTCAATTTTTTTCAATGATGTTTGCAACGTCATTCCACCAGGCTGTAAACTTATCTATGCTGACGACTTGAAACTTTTTCGCGTAATTCGTACTAAAGCAGACTGTAGAGAACTGCAACAATATCTGGATAATTTTTCTGACTGGTGTAATCGTAATTTACTGATAATCAGTGTTTCAAAATGTCTTGCAATTTCTTTCACGCGGAAAAAAAATCCGTTTTCGTGGAACTATAATGTATCCGGAGAAAATCTTGAAAGAGTATCGGTAGTCAAGGATTTAGGTGTACTGCTTGATTCACAACTAACCTTCAAGCACCACTACTCTCATATCATTGCGCACGCTAGTAAAAACCTGGGTTTCATCATGAGAATAGCCAAAGAGTTTACCGATCCGTTTTGCTTGCGATCGCTTTATGTTTCCCTAGTTCGTTCCATTTTGGAAACATCAGCTATAGTATGGAGTCCCTACACTGACATTTGGACCAAACGAATTGAATCAGTACAGGCCAAGTTTCTTCGTTATGCTTTAAGATCACTCCCATGGCGTAATCCTGATCAATTACCACCATATGCCAATCGATGCCAATTACTTGGTATTGACACACTGGCAAAGAGAAGAGATGTGTCCAGGGCCGTATTTGTGGGAAAATTACTGATCGGCGAAATAGACGCTCCAAACATTCTGTCTGAAATTCACGTGAATGTGCCCTACAGAAATCTGAGGTCACGACACTTCCTGCGTCTTCCATTTCAACGCACTGAATATGGTCAAAACGAACCCATAAGGGGGATGTGTAGCGTCTTTAATAATGTGTTTGAATTGTTTGACTTCAATGAATCAAGTGTTACTTTTAAAAATAGACTCAAGCGAATGTTATAATGTGTTAGCCTTAACTTCTAGATTTACTATAGTTAAGCTTAGTCAGTGTCAGCTTTGTAGTATTAATGTGCCATTGTTAGACCTAATTCACTTTGTGTACTATATCTAGCAGTGAACAAGGGAATAGTGAAGTGCAAGTTCTAGCATTGTGATATTTCGTGATATTCGCTTTCGTTATTGAAGTGGACTGTGCATTGGATGCTGACTTTGTTATTGTTGGACCTACATATTGCCGCGCAATTTGATTACCGTCTGTTAAGCCTACCCACAGGCGCTTCATTCTTGTGCACTCATATTTCATCAAACCGTGCTGTTTGTTTATTTCTGATACCGTAATGGAGAAAAAACTGTGCGGCGAATGCAAACTCGAAATCAACGACCTCGAGCCGGTACGTTGCGGTTTTTGTGAAGCTTGCTATCACATAAACCAGCAATGCTGTGGCTTCAACAGCAGGATTTGCAAAGAATTCTTTGCACTAGGCAAAATATTGTTTATTTGTCCTCAGTGCCGCGATAAACTGAACGGCCGTTCGATAAATACTTATGTGGCTGACGCACTAAACAGCCAAAATGCTCAATCGCTACAGCTGGTTGATTTGCCGTCTCAAGTGCAAAAATTGTGCGAAATGGTAGACGGATTGAACAATAAGGTTGAAAGTATGTCGCAAAAACCGCCACATTGTGATGGGTTTGTTGGAACTCCCGCTAACTTGTCCGCCGCTGCGAATTTATCCACACCGATATGGCCTGCAAGAAATCCTAAACGGCGCCGTGCGGACCGCATGCCGTTAGAAATCACTTCTGATCGAGGCACTAATACTGTTGATTTAAGTGATCTCTCGGTGTCATCGGTTGCTTCTGTGGTAGCAAAAAAGTGCTTTTGGCTCTACCTATCCGGTTTAAATCCTAAAGTAACGGATAACGATGTGCAGAAAATTGTTTCACGCTGCCTGAATTCAATTGAACCTGTTGCTGTTGTTCGGCTCGTTCAAAAAGGTATCGATACGACGAATTATTCCTACATATCATACAAAATTGGTTTGGATCCCGATGTAAAATCGATTGCTCTGGACCCCGCTTCTTGGCCGTCTGGTTTATTATTCAGGGAATTCGTCGATCGTCCAAAAAACTAGATCCCGCGACTTTTTTCTCGACTAACGTTTCGACTGCTGTCCACGAGCTATCTACCGTATTACTTCATGCAGATTCGACTACAATTGACTCATCAAAATTCACTGACGACCACCATGTATTCTTTGGAGCCAGCCCGGGACGCACCGAATCAAGCAACTTGGAAGCCCCTGACCCACTCATCACAGTCGCGCTACTGCAGCCTGCGTTCATCAGCCGTCCCGGTCCTGTGTTTGAGGATGGAGAAGGGGTCTTCCAGCTTGCTCGTATTGGCGAGTATTTTACTAATAGCAACATTTCACCACTTGACATTCCCGCACGTTTTAGTCATCTACCAACGAATCAACCAACCATTGATGTCAATTCTGGACTATGCCCTGTGACCAACCTCACTGGACAGTGCGAAATCACTCGCCACTTAATGCCTGCTTCTGCGTCCCCTCTACGACGAGCTCTTCCACTGGGCGACGTTAGCGAACAGCAGACAGCTAGTACTGTTTTAATTTCAAGCAACAGTGCCACGCGAGTCGGCCGGCAACAATGCGATTCCCCGTGCAATACTGACCTACCATCTCTACTCTGCTACTATCAAAACGTCCATGGCCTACGCAGTAAAGTAACCGAGTTTGCTTTAGAAGTTTCCAATTCGTTTTACGACTGCATCATTCTCACCGAGTCCTGGTTGGATGCGCAAATTTCTTCTACTCAATTGTTTGGCGTTGATTATACCGTGTATCGGACCGATCGTAGCTTGTTGAATAGCACCAAAGCAAGGGGTGGTGGAGTAATTATCGCTGTGCGACGATCGTTGGCATCGGCATTATTAATTGAAGCCATGGATGAGTCGCTTGAACAGCTGTGGGTTACGGTCAAAAATGGTGCATTTAACATTGTAATCGGCGCTATTTACATTCCCCCGAACATGCGGAATGAAGTTGAAATTGTTGATCGGCATATTTTATCAGTTGAAAAGGTTATCAATTCAACTAGTATTAACGACGATCTGCTTATCTTTGGCGATTATAATCGTGCTGGCCTATCCTGGTCGATGCAGTCGGAGGCTAGTTATCTCTTTGTTGACGCTTCGCGCTCATCTGTGAATACTGGTAGCACCCGTTTATTAGACGGTATGGCTTTTCACAGTATGTATCAGATTAATTCTGTTTGCAACCTGAATGGCAGGTTCCTTGACCTAATTTTCGCAAACTCACATGCTTTGCCAGCATGCTCGGTCACTACTGCACCCGATCCCCTCTGCAACATCGACGTTCACCATCCACCTTTGATGGTTACTTTGAATAGGCCCGTTAAGGCTCAGTTCGTTGACGAGTTCGATCCGTCCAGTTTTGATTTTCGGCGTGCAAACTTTGATGCAATCAACGCAGCTTTAAATGATATCGATTGGAGCTTCATTAACCGGTGTGCTAACTTGGATGAGGCCGTGAATGGTTTCACTGAAACAGTTCAGGAACTTATACATCGGCATGTTCCAAAAGTTCGTCCTCGTTGCAAACCTGTTTGGGGAAACAGGCAGCTCACAAAACTTAATCGAGTTCGAAAGTCTGCTTTGCGCGCCTATCAAAAGAATAGAAACCCTATCAATCGGATCCGATTTACTTCTGCCAGCCGTTCATACAAAGCACTGAATAGAACTCTGTACACAATGTACGTGCGGAAGACGGAACACAACTTACGTTTAAATCCGAAAAGCTTCTGGAAGTTCGTTAATTCGAAGCGTAAGGAGGAAGGGTTACCTTCCAGTATGTTTTTGCTGAACAATGAAGCTTCAACGAATGACAGTAAATGTGACTTTTTTGCCAAGCACTTCGCTAGCGTGTTTAATACGCGGTGTGCTTCACCCGATGAGATTGCCACAGCTTTGGCTCCTGTTCCGGCCGACGTATTCAATACCGGAATCCTCACGATTACTAACGAAGAAGTTGCCAACGCCATTAGAAACCTAAAACAGTCCTTCTCCCCTGGACCTGATGGTATTCCTGCTGTACTCCTGAAGAAATGTGCTGGAAGTTTAGAATTACCGCTAACCACCATTTTTAATCTCTCCTTGTTGAGACATCAATTCCCTCGCAGCTGGAAAGAATCATTGATGTTCCCGGTGTTTAAGAAAGGTGACAAACGAAATGTGGAGAATTATCGTGGGATCTCGTGTTTGTGCGCTTGCTCCAAAGTTTTTGAAGCTATAATTCACCATCATCTTATGTTCAGTGTAAAAAACTACATTTCTACTGCGCAGCACGGGTTTTTCCCGGGTAGATCTGTATCTACTAATTTGTTAGAATTCACCTCTTTTTGCCTCCGCGGTATGGACCGAAGCTTTCAAATTGATGCTGTCTATACGGATCTAAAAGCTGCTTTTGATCGCGTTGATCACGGGCTTCTTTGTGCCAAGTGCGACAAACTTGGAGCTGCAACTGGAATGGTAGAGTGGCTAGACTCTTACCTACGTAATCGTATGATTGCTGTTAAGCTGGGCTCGTCGCAATCCACTTGGTTTAGCAACAACTCCGGTGTTCCGCAGGGTAGCATACTTGGACCGCTACTGTTTTCATTATTCATCAATGACGTTACAAAAGTTCTTCCACCTGGCACTCGATTGCTGTACGCGGACGACACTAAAATTTTCCAACTTATCGAGACTGTTGAGGATTGTCGCAGGCTTCAATCGCTGATTGACTTGTTCAATGACTGGTGCCCCCGCAACTACATGCTGATAAGCGTTCCAAAGTGTACCGTAATCAGTTTCCAGCGCAAAAAGCAGCCGCTGTTGTTCGACTATCGCATTGCTGGCATATCTTTGCAACGTAGTGATTTTGTCACTGATTTGGGTGTTTTGTTGGACTCTCATTTAACATTCAGGCAGCATTTTACGATGATCATCACCAAAGCAAATCGACAACTAGGTCTTATCTTCAGAATTGGAAACGAGTTCATTGATCACGGCACCTTGCTAACTCTCTACTGTTCTTTGGTGCGCTCAATTCTGGAAACGGCGTGCGTGGTGTGGGACCCGCACTTTGATGTTTGGATTCAACGAATCGAGCGCGTTCAGAAACTTTTCATCAGAAGAATCTGTCGTACATTGCCTTGGAGAGACCCTGATAATCTGCCACCTTATGAAAGTCTCTGCTCATTGGTTGGAATCTCACCGCTCGAACAGCGCCGCCAAGAAATTATTGCCAAAACGACACACAAAATCTTGACGAATCGGTATGATTGTCCTGCTATTCTAACTTCGCTGCAGCTGTATTGCCCACTTCGCCCACGACGTAGCCAGCATTTACTGCAAACTAATGCGCACCGCACAAACTACGGCTTGAATGAACCTGTTCGCCGAATGACTCTGGTATACAACCGGTACTACGATAATTTTAATTTTTAGGTTCAGTAATTTATTGTGCTCGATGAAATGTTTGTTAATTTATATTATTTTCGTTATTGTATATTAGCCATGTAATACTCGTAAAAGATGCTGGGTTTTTATGCCAGCTTGATAGTTGCCTTCATGGCTTCTCAAGGCGGCTTTTCCCAGCCACATATATATTTTTATTCATTAAGACTTAAGTCGGATGAAATAACCAATAAATAATAATTTGTAAATGTTAAATCAAAAGATGCGGGGTTTTTACGCGCACTTGAGGGTTTCGCAAGGAATTCCTCAAATGGGCTTTTCCCCGCCACATTTCATTAAGACCTAAAAAGTCAGATGAAGAATAAATAAATAAATAAATAAATAAATAAATAATAATAATAAGTCGCTACGAAGAGGTCAATTCATAAACAGTGCGACCATATCAAGGCGATTGGAGGAAGCTAAAAAAGCCCTGAGTCGGTTGAAGCATCCTCATTATATTATTTCTGCAATCCTTTTCTTTGATAAAAAAGACTTCAATCTAGAAAAGTGAAAGGTGAATCGAAAGAATGGCAAGAAGCTTGCTCCAGATCGTAAATAGGTTCCTATCTTCATGTCAACATAGTTTTCGACCCATTTGATGGTTGATGGATGTGCGTATGTGGTAGTCCAGCCTGTGCGTTCGGCTTGCATTCGCATCGCTAGCACACACATTAGCATGCATCAGTTCCACTATTACTCAAAAGACTGCGCTGCCAAAATTGCCGCTCAATCTCAGGAAGACTTCCCAGTCTTCTTGATATGATGTCTTTGACTAAAGGTAACAGCCGATTCATACCTGAAGGTTCTGCAGAATGTTGTTACCCGTGGATGAAGAAGGTTGCTGGCCGTGATTTTATCTAGCAACAATAAAAAAAATATTCCGAAGTTTCGGGAGAAGGACATTTGGCCTCCTAGCAGACCTGATATCAATCTTTTGGTCGCACTTAGGTCACTAAAAGCTACGATCATGGAGGTGATTAATTCCACGTGTTAGTTCCATTTAATCGTATGCCGTATTACAAAATCAACTTCCCTAGTTTTCGAGAACGTCCGCGAAACTGATCACTTACCGGATTAAAAATAACAATTAAGGAATTATACGTATATTACGTAACGCGAAATTTGGCAATTTTCAAGACCCCCAACCCAACATAACGAAATTTTGCATGGTGGCCTCACACAGTGTAACATTTCACCAAGTTAGAGTGAGAGAGAGAGACAGAGTCAGTATTTTTGAAGATCATAGCTTTATAACCATTCCTGTAAATTTTGGTGCCTATAGTTAATGCAGAAGGCGTCAAAAGACCACAAAGTAATTGCTCGCCAGGTTCGTCGCTTCTACAGGGTGTTCAATAAGTTCGAATACAGCCTTTTATCGGTTTGTAGGTGCGCACCATGTTCATTTTGTGTATTGGTATTAGTGTCATCTTTTTTCCTCATATAACCGGCGATTCGATGCGCATGGTGTCGACTTGCTGACATTTTTTGTTTGTTAGCCAACTTCCCACCGTCCCACAAAAATATCTTGAGGTTCCAGAGCGCCGCGTCGGTGAATGCTTGGGACCGTATCTAGGCGTGGAAAACTCCCACTGGTGTTTGTCGACAAAAAACGTGAAAATCAACGCCACGTGCCATAAGGCCATAAGGTTCTTGAAAGTTGTGGCCCACGGTAATTAGGGATCTCTACGAGAAGAATCATTACGTCCGTCAATAGAACGGTGCACCGGTCCACACGGCGAATATCGTCCAAGTGTGGTATCGAGAGAATTTGGCTTATTTTCTCGGTAAGACTAGTGGCCTCTCAGTTCCCTAGACCTTAATTGCCTTAGACTTGTATATTCAGTCGTATATGCTGGCCAAGCGGAGCAAACATAAAGTGAGTATTTTGGACCAATTAAACAAGCTTATTTCCAAGAACTGTGAAGAGATCCCGATGGACTAGGCGCGTGCGATTTCTTTGAAAAACGTCTCATGTGCTCTCAGCTTCATACAATACGAAGGGGATGTGCTCCCAAAATTTTCAATTAACACTACTTCAATAAAAATTGATTCAGGAAAAAATATCTTGTACACCAAAGCTTTTTTCACACGGCGGATACGTAGCGGGTGAAAGAAATCTGCACAAATTCCGAAATCCACGTAAAAAAAAACTTCATTTGCTTAACATTTTCAATCATTTCTGCTAAATTCTTTCAGAAAAAAATCAATAGCAGTGTTATTTCCGCATGCGAATTAAGCTGAAAATCACGAAAACATAATAAAAGGTTTGCTAAATCAGTGAATATTCTGTAATTTGATTAAGTAAACTCATCTGATACTCTACATAAACGATTTTAAAAAGGAAAACCAAAAAAAAACATACCGAGTGTCAAACCGATTTTTCTGGGAAATCGCGTAAAAAACACGTCAATTCAGAAATCCTAGTCTTGTCTAGTCTAGTCTACACTAACACAGCCAGTACTTGAAAGGATCCTGGAAAATTATATCAACCATTTTAAAAAAATGGTTTCCATACATTTTTCTTGTAAACGGCCAGGCCTGTGTAGCGCAATATAATACAATATAATCTAAGAACGGGGACAATCCGTACCAACCGTTCCGTATGTAAGAAGTAATATGATTCGTTGGGAGTAACAAAGCTAAGAAAGCCCACTCCTTTGTTGACCAATCTCCTGGGATGGAACATAGGTATTTCCTCCCTATGTTCGGGTTTAGAAACCAAGGATATAGCGCCTTTACTCGCTTACACGTAAATTTAGAAATCCACGTACAAACCGCGTAAGTTCTGAAATCCACGTAAAAAGTAAGTAAATTTCGAACTCCGCGTAAAAAAGACCTTTGTGTATTTGTACATTTCTAATGTGTTTCCGAACTTATTGAACACCCTGTACGTTGGCTTACGGCAAAACTCATTTCCGGTAACCGGTGGTAACAAAAAATTTCCTCCTGCCCCGAACTTTCATTCAAGTTGTAAACCGATTTTTAGTTTTATTTCATCTATTTTTCCACAAAAACAAAGTACTCATGTTAAAACAGGTAACACTAATGAACTAGGATTCATGAGTGAAGTATTTTTCGAAATTGAATATCAGCTGATTTTGGTGAGATCTGTCGTAGAAAGCTCTATGGTTAAAACTCTTTCTTTTTTTTTTCATTTTGAAGTCTAGGGCAAACTCTGTGTTATTTTCTTATGCCTTACGTTAAAATCAGTGCAGTCAAAATAGTTTGATTTTTTAAATTTTTTTCATTTAACATAACAACAAAATCACACTGATAAACAGAAAAAACACAGTGAAAGGTAATAAACGAAAAATGTTATAAAAATTCGAGCAGAGATTTCATTGCTATATCAGCATTCTTTGACTGCTATACTTTTATTCCTTGTTTTTCTCGCTTTTCCTAACGATCATCGTAACAAAACAAAATTTGTTCATGATGGGAAATGCAATGAAAAATATTTAGCGAAACCATCAATTCTTGTTCTAAAATCAACAGTAAATAATACAGATATACAGATTTTCGTAAAAAATACAGATTTTGCAAAATTGACACTTATTGTTAAAAACACTCTAAACTTCAATGCGTTAAATTTTGGTCACTTTGAATATATTTTTAATTTCTCGTACATTTAAGCTCAAAAATGGTTTTGAAGACTACAAAAATACTAAAATACTACTCAATTTCAGAATCCCCTCTCTGTCAGGTTTATTAATTCCGGCTAAAATAATCAATATTGGTACATTCAAATCAACGGTTGTTTTTCATATTGTTCAGTTAAGTTATACTTAAGCTTATGCACATACATATTTTTCTTTATATTCAGACACTAAAGATTTTTTTCACAGGTATTTTTGTTTCAGATACAGATGTTCAGTTTTTTTCAAAGAAAATAGATGATAAAGAAAATAGATTTGAATGTGGCAACCCTGAGTGACATTTCCCTGACGTAAAGTCTCATTACCGTGAATCGTTTTACCTAGTGTCATGTTTGAACATATATGTTAAAGCTCGAGTTTACAATTGCGAAATCACCAAATAACATGCGAACGCTTGTTTCTCGAAGATGACGTTAGAAATAATGTTATTGTTAATGTAGTGTAGAAACAAAATAAAATGTTGACAAAAATTTATCAGCCTCAATTTTCGCAAAATTTAAACATTCTCGATTTTTACTGTTGTAACCTCTTTCCAAATGCAACGCTATTAATTTCCTGTCCGTAGGACGCCACCGGGGGATCAGCCTCCTAACTTACCATACCAGTCTGCTTCTCGCCGATATGTCCCTTGCTGTTCGAAGAAGTCTCCTTCATTCAATTCGGTCCATGGCTGCAGCTCGCCTCGTCTTTCACTTGATGGAGCCACTCCGCTCACTACACATCTCGTCGCCGCATTCCATTCGATTCATTATCGAGAACCGTTTACACAGGGCTATCGTCCAACATCCTTACGACATCTCCCGATTTACGCCGTTTGAACGATGACGCAACTCGTGGTTAATTTATCCACCACGATCCATCTTCCATTCGCACTTCACCGCAGATAGTACGCAGCACCTTCCAGACTCTACCTACCTCTACTTATCAGTGTTTTGTAGATGGTCAACTTCGTGCGGCAGCAAATGCTGTTCGAGCGGAGTGTCCTACGAAGTCCAAAGTAGGCACGATTTTCTGCCATAAGGCGTCGACGAGTTTCTCTGTTGGTGTCGTTGTTAGCAGTCACCAATCACCTTGCCGTAACCCTCTTCGGGATTCCAAAGGACTCAAGAGTGTCCCCGAAACTCGAACTATGCACATCACCCGATCCATCCTCAACTTGACCAACCATGTCAGTTCATCCGGGAAGCCATAATCGTGCATAATCTGCCATAGCTGATCAGCAGCATGAATGCACGGTAGTTCCAGCAATCCAACTTGTCGCCCTTTTTGTAAATGGGGCACAGATACCCTTCATTTACTTCTCCGGTAATACCCCCTCCTCCCAAGTCTCGGGAATAATCCTGTGTAGCACCTTAGCCACCGTGTTTCAACTGCTCGTTGGGGATTTGGTCAAGCCCAGCTGTTTGGTTGTTTTTCATCTGGCCGATCTTCTCTTTAACCGTCTGGAGGTCAGGGGCTGGAATTCTGTCGTCAGCCTTCTGTAGAACACAAATTCCGTGCGGACCTCCTCTGCACACCTGTTTTCGTGTAGCTTCTTCTTTTAGAGCCTTCCTGCAGCTTTCCTGATGCTGGATGTGAAACCAGACAGAGTCGTACGTATCATCTTAATTAGTTATTCTGGTAAACCACGTTAAGCATAGTCTGTCTTAAAGTCTATAAATGGATGTGTTTTTGCAAATTGTATTCTCGATAATTCCCGAGAATCTGTCTCAGATAAACTTCTGGTCTATAGAAGATCGTTCCACTAGAAAACCACACTGGTATTCACCACAACGGTATCAGTCTATGGGACAGAATACGGGAGATTTTATGTGCGGAATTGGAAGATGATGCCTCGATAGTTGCTACAGCCGAGTCTGTGTCCCTTCTTATAAAAAGGGCATACAAGGGCAGTTTTTCTTATACCATGTCCTCAAGCAGGGGCGTAGCGTAACCACGTGACACCTGAGGCGGAAAATTTATTTGCTGATCCCGTTAATAGCTCTTTAGAAGCTCCTAAGGTCTTATCTGGTGACGGATCCCAAACAACCCTAAACTTACCTAAAGTCGATTGGTCTTGTCTCCGCTTGGCGCATTACATTTCAAATTTGTATGAAAATTGATATGGGAAAACCTACTTTTTTGCATTTACCTTTCTAGAGAGCTCAATAATGCTCTAATAATGCACTACATTATGTGAAAGTATAGCATTTTAGATCCCTAACAACTTTGCCAAAGACACTGAAGAGCTAGGATGTCCATAAGAAGAGCTATAGCTGTTCAAAGTTGAGTATGTCGATTTAAATGCAGAAAATCTTCTTTTCTGCCAACATTACCAATGTACCGGCATCAGTAGGATTCCCATCAGAAGTAACCTGTCGTAACGAGTTTATACACTCAGCTGGATCAAGTAAACAAATTTAGGTCAATATTCTAGGCGTAGATAGAATCTACAACGTGTTTCAGAGGTAACTTCTGATGGAAATCTGACTGACGCCGGTACACTGGCAGTGTTGGCAGAAAAAATGGTTTGCAACATAAATTTCGACATACTCAACTTTGAACAGCTCTAGAATTTTTTTGGCTCACCCTAGCTCTTTTGTGTCTTCGGCCAAGTTGTTAGGCATCAAAAAACCTACCGTTTGAAGTCATGAAACCTATGGTTTGAGCCATTTTGAGCTCTTTAGAATGGAAAATGCAGAAAAGTTGGTTTTTCCATACAAATCTCCATATAAATTTGAAATGAAATGCGCCAAGCGGAGACAAAACCAATCGACTTGTAATAAATTCAGCATTGTTTGGGGCCCCAAACAGAACAAAAAAAAACTTGGTTCTGGCTTTCTGCTATCAAATTTCGTTTTTTCCATATAACGATTCCCCACTCTAGTGTTCATCCACATCTATCGCATCACGTTACACTGCCTTTAGGAACGACTAAAAAGTGATTTTGTTCAGAGTGTGGTACCATTCGAGTAGTTCATTTTATACCAACTTTTTTGGAAGATTTCTTCCTGAATGTTACGTATGTCTTATGTATGTGTGCATACTGTTGTGATATGATGTGAAACACACAACAAGAACAATTAAAATAGTCATGGGCGCAACTACAGGTTGCTTCAGTCCTCCCTAGAAAGTTTTAAGCTCCCCTTAGAAGCTCCCCAGAGAATGATTGTATTCAATATAAATATATTCCATACTTCTTATCTGAGCTTAAAAATTAACACCAATTGAGATGTCATCACTCATTGGCTAAGAACTAGTACTGCACCCAGGATCGATTCTCAAACCTGGCTCTCTCACACTCACTAACCTTACCAATAAGACGAGAGCCGTAGTGGCTCATGCTGTATCAAGAAGTTGTTGCTATGCTGCCCGGTTTTGGGCTATGTTTCACCAGTTCCCCAGACGTCCTATCACCCGCAAGTCTCTTTCGATCTGGTCGAGCCATCGTGCACGCTGGGCCCGTCGAGTTCTGGTGCCGGCAGAGTTGCTGAAGAGAAGTGATTTCACAGGGTTATCGTCCGGCATCCTTACGACGTAACCGGCCGAACGCAACCAATTGACTTTTGCCGCCAGGTGTGCAATGGGGTTCTCTACAAGCAGCGCGTGCTCATGGTTCATGCACTGTTGCCATTATCCTTTGTTCGTCTGTACTGCACCGTAGATAGTCCGCAGCAGCTTTCGTTCGAAAACTTCAAAGGCGTTAAGGCCCTCCGTCAGAAGCGTCGTTGTATCCATTACGTAGAGGACTAGACTCGATCGAAGTGGTCATGTCCAAGTCAATTGCAATTGGTGCGTACGTCTGTTTGTCTAAGAACGTCGATGTGAATATGGTCATGGTGAAGAACGTCGATGGGAGCATGGTCAATTTGGTTTGTTATACGTTGATCGGGTGATCTCCAGGTGGTTTTGTGGATGTCCTTTTTGACTGCCAGTTTGCGAGAAGCTGCGAAATTGACGCATCGCTGGCCGTTGTCGTTCGTCACGGTGTGCATATATGTCTTCCTTACCGATTTCAGCGTTCATGTTCCTGATGACGATCTAGATGTCTCTACGCGAGCAGCTATCGTAGAGTTTCTCCAGTCGTGCGTAGAATGTTTCTTTCTCCATATCGGATCGTCCTTCTTGAGGGCAATGTACACTGAGGATAGTGTAATTGTAGAGTTGTGTTCTATTCTCAACAAACACTACCTGTCGCTGATCGCCTGCCACTTGATCGCACGACTCTGCATCCTGCCCAGCACTAAGCAGCCGATACCCAGCTCATTGGTTGTGACGCCGCTCTGGTAGTACTGTGCCCTGCGGCCACGAATCCGCCGTACCTACTTTCCTTTCCGGCAAAGCTCCTCGAGCGCAACGATGTTGAAGTGGCGAGGTTCTAACTGATCCAGCGGAATCCGGTCGGCACCCGGGGCGTTTAACGTTCTCCTGTACATGTAACGAGCTTCGTAGTAGCTTATGAGTACGGGTGTACTGCTGGTACCACTGCCCAGCCGTTTATCAAATCTAGCTCTCCTCAATATTGAATCAGTGATGCTGAAAGAAGTTGGCGTTGACACTGTGGTCAGGATATACAACTTCTGAGATATAATCCCGATTGAAGTGATTTTTTCTACTGTTACGACACTGTTGAAAAGAATAGTCGCGGGTGTCGCCAGAAATTAACCAGATTTATTAACTGCCTGCTGGTAACAGGGGATGTTACAAAATCTTCTAGTAATTTCGTTATTCTTCAACAGATTTGTTCGCTTACGATCTGCTTTCAATCTTCTCGATTAAGACTCCTTTGGTAAGTATTTGCCAATAATTTTAAGCCTCAACTAGTCGTAGATGTAGCGTATGCTGATTTTAGCGTTGATGCAGATCAACTAGGTGGGTTAAATATTATCAATTAGCTAGGTTAAGTATTAGATTTAAACAAACGATAATTTTAAATAGTAGATTTAAGTTATGCACTAATTTAATGGTAAGTATAGAGTGGGTAGACTGCATGTTAGACTTCTCCTTTTCCTTTAATTTTCGCAAGTCAGAGGCGATGACAGATTCCCGGTGGTAATGCAGGCTTTGGCATGTATGACAGACGTCATGAGTGTCGATAAAGATGTTCGACGATTTGGGGTTTGCCGAATTCGACGGGCGTGCTTACACTCCCCCCCCCGAATACGCAAAGGTCCACTCTGAAGCGCATTAGTCCTTGACGCCCACGTCGAGTACGGCGAGCTTCACCGCTGGTCTCTCGTATATGCCCTGGTTGGTTTGCACTGTGGCGCTTCTTACTTGCCCGTCTGCTCCTGATTTCACTCCGATTATTCGTCCCAATGGCCAGCTATTACGGGGACCCTTTGGGTCCGCGATGACTACAACGTCGCCTATCTCGATTGGTTTTGCCTTGGTAAACCACTTGGTGCGTCGAGTGATAACGGGTAAGTAATCTCTCAGCCACCATCGCCAGAATTCGTTGGCTATCAGTTGTGACTGTTTCCAGCTATTTCGAAGTACCACAGGATTGTCGTCATACGGTACCCATGCCTTAAGTCCGTTTGATGATCCCAACAAGAAATGGTTAGGTGTTAAAACCGGTGATTCGTCGTCTTCCAAAGGGATGTTTGTCAGTGGCCGTGAGTTGATCACGTTTTCTATCTCCAGGAGCGTGCTATTAAGTACTTCGTCAGTCGGGAGCCTTCTCCATTGCAGTTTACAGAGATTAGACTTAACGCTACGGATTAAGCGCTCCCATGCGCCCCCCATGTGTGGTGAAGCCGGTGGGATGAAGGTCCATTCTGTGTCTGGTGTCGTGAATTCTTTTACAAGTTGCTCTTGGTTCACGGTTCTCAAAGCTTCTCGTAATTCTTTGCTACTTCCCTGAAAGTTCGTGCCTCTGTCGCTGAAGATAGTGGCTGGCACGCCTCTTCTAGCCATAATATTGCGTATCGCTAGGATGCACGAATCGGTCGTCAGTGTGTGAGCTATTTCTAGGTGGATAGCGCGAGTTGTAAGGCAAGTGGCAAGAACCCCCCACCGTTTTTCGGTTCGCCTTCCGATGCTTACAGTCATGGGACCGAAATAGTCCAACCCCATGTATGTAAACGGTCTAGTAAATGCAGCGAGTCGTTGTGGAGGTAAGTCGCTCATTGCTGGCGGTTGAGGTAAGGCACGAGTGTTTTTACATTCTTGACATTCTTTGCGGATATTGTTGTATATGGCTTTAAGTCTGAAAATACGAAAGCGCTGCCGTATCTCATTTATTGTTGTTTCATGATTTTGATGGTTGAACCGCTTGTGGTAGTCGAAAATGATGAGTTGGGTGACTGGATGGTTTCGCGGAAGGATTATCGGTTGAGCGGCGTCGCTGGCGATAAAAGGACAGGCTTGTGTTCTACCACGAACTCTTAGCACACTGTTAGTGTCTAGGAATGCGCACTGTTGGTAAAGCTGGCTGCCTCTAGGTATTGACTTGTTAGGAGTGCTTTCATTTGAGTTTCTGGAGAGGATGGCGATTTCGTCGATGTAGGTTGATGCCGGCGCTACGCGAAACAGATAACATTCAGCTTCGATTAGTTCTTCTTGTTTGAGTGGTCCATCTCTTCGTTCCTTCTTGTTACGCCTCATGTTGTGCACCCAGCGAAAAACACGAGCGGTACAACGTAGTAACTTCTGCCAATCTGAGAAGCGATTAAAATTAATAACTGATTCTTCGATCCTGGTGTGATACAGTAAGTGAGGACGAAGTTCTTCGGTTGTACTGCCAATATGATTATCTGAAATGGGCCAGTCTCCGGGTGATTTCCGTAGGAACGCTGGTCCCTGGAACCAGCGACTAGAGGCGGACAAATCCGGACGGCCTTTCCACTTTGTTCCCTCGTCCGCGACATTCTGTTTGGTCGATATCCAGTTCCATTCGCGTATATCAGATGCCTCCAGTATCTCGCTAACTCTGAACGCGACGTACTGGTTATAGCGCCGATGGTCGGATTTCAGCCAGCATAGTACGTCCTTCGAGTCCGTCCAAAAGAAGCGTTCCTTCACTCTAATGGACAATGATTTAGAAACGGTTTCCGCAAGTCTAACGCCGATAACCGCAGCTTGCAGCTCAGAGCGCGGGATTGACAGATATTTCAAAGGCGAAACTTTTGTTTTAGAGCTAACTAGGGAGCATTCGACGACGGTTCCTTCCTGATATCTCAAGTAAGCGATAGCGGCGTAGCCAGTCTCACTCGCATCTACGAATATATGTAGCTGGATCGTTGTACTGTCGGCTGTAGACGTCACCATTCGGTAGCAACGAGGAATTTTCACGGTTGTTATTTCTGGTAGTGCTGAACACCACGTTGTCCACTTGCTAAGGTGTGAGTCATCGATTATGTCGTCCCAGTCGATCGAAGCGCGCCAGATTTCTCGAAGGAGTGTTTTTAAAACCATTAGAAAGTGCCCTATGAGCCCTAGCGGGTCGAACACCATCATGAGAGTTCGAAGGACCTCCCGTTTAGTTGGTCGACGTCGTCCAGATAGTAGAAGCTTGTCTATGCGAGGTGAAATTTTAAACGTAAAACAATCTGATGAGGTGTCCCACCATAGCCCGAGAATCTTTTCGAATGAATTTTCACCGCTTAGGTTTTTCTCCTCTATTGTTGGCTCGTGCATCGCTTTCAGAACTGCTGGTGAGTTCGTTGTCCAATTGCGGATTTCAAATCCGGCCGACGCGTGTATCTTTTTAACCTCTTTCGACAGTTGAATCGCTTGTGATTCCAATTCTACACTTAGAAGCTTGTCGTCGACATAATGTCTCTTTACGATTGCTTCGACGGCAGCAGGATATTCTTGTTCATATTTCGCCGCATGAGTATTTTTTACGTACTGAGCGGTACTTGGTGAGCAGCAGGCTCCAAATGTCATTACCTGTACGACGTATGTACTCGGGTTCGTGTTAGTCCCATCTTTCCAAAAAAATCTCTGGCAGTGCTAATCCTCTTCGCGAATGTGGACTTGGTGATACATCTCGCGGATGTCCCCACAAATTGCGATCCGATACTCGCGAAACTGGATCAATACCGATAGCAAGGAGGTTAGTAAATCTGGGCCTTTAAGCAATACGGAGTTCAGCGAAACCCCGTGGGCGGTTGCGGCTGCATCCCATACCTTCTGTACATGATCATAGATCTTTGCTTTTACTGCCTCTGCTAACACTGGATCACGCATCATTCGCCTTTCTAGACATTGCCACCTTTTAAGAGCCATCTCTTTGCTATCTGGGAGCCGAACGTTTTCGTACTTCCAGAGAAGTCCTGACTCATACCATCCATTCCCAGGTTTCGTTAATGTTTCGAGAAGCATCTGCGCTCGTACATCCTCTTTTGACTGTAGGAGTTTCACAGGTTCGCTGATACCAGTACTGTCCAGTGTGAAGAAACTTTTAACCATTTGGTGCAGATCTTCATCGAGATATTTATTGCACTGGCATACTTTGACGGAATGATAATTAACAGAGTGTTCAATTTTATCTTCGGTTGCGCATTTTCCATAGATTGTCCATCCGATTCTCATTTTAATGGCTATCGGTTCCTGAATACGTCCCTCACGGCTCTTTTGTACGTTTCCGACACTGAGGTTGTCCACGCTTATCAAAATCCGAGGATAGGCATTCTCGTACGATGCAATGGGTAGTCCAGCAAGGTATGGATACTTTGCTTGAATATCGGCGTACCGAAGTGTTTGCGGCCGAATTTTGAGGCTTTCTACGGTGTGTACTAAGGACAACTTATACTTCTTTCGTTGTTCGCCGTAACTGGAGATATGTAGGTTTACGCACTCTGAAGAGGTTTCCATTCGGTGTGCTCCTCCTGTCCAGCCGAGACATAGCGATTTCATTGGCCCTATAACACCTAGCTCTTGTGCTAGATCTTGTTCCATTAACGAAATGTCGGATCCGTCGTCGATAAACGCGTAAGATTCAATAGTTTTCGAAGGTCCATAAAGAATGACCGGAAGTATCCGAAACAGGAATTGCGATTCGCCCTGATGAATGTTACAACTTAACTGCGGGTTAGTCGGTGGTGTAGAACTTGTGGACGTCACTGTCGGGGAACTATTAGTTTGTTGTTTTTCGGAGTGAAGAAGAGGATGATGAAGGAAGGTGCACCCGTTTGTACCGCACGGCTTTTGTTGTCTGCAGGACCCGTTGTGTCTCCGTAGGCATTTTCGGCACAGCTTGCACTCTCGCACGGCAGCCCACTTCGATTCGGTACTCAGCTCCGCAAAGCGTTTACATTTTGGGACGCTGGCACAAGCTTTCTTACATATGGGACAGTGCTTTTCGCACTCGCTGTAAGCGGTTTGCTTCGTCTGCATTGGCGCCGTATAGGGTTTGCTACTGCTCAACACGTCCGGAGTGCAGTTGATCTGCTTGAAGGGCAAGGCAAAATATAAGGCATCCGAGAATGCGATCGTGTGGAAAATAAAAAGCTCGAACAGAAGTTTTTAGAGAGAAAATTCAAAGCTCTTCTTGAGTATGAAAATGATACTTCAACCGTGATAAGCGATTCCGATGCTAGTAAAGTATAAAAAATTGAGCAATGGATAGCTGACACAGAGCGTTGTGGAGAAGAGGTAAACTCTGGTTAAGAGCCTGAAGAGCCGGAACGACCAGTACCAAGAAACTTACCGCGACTTGCAGAGCACCCCGCTCCAAATCCCGGATCGGATCAACGGGTCCACTGGTTCTCTACATGAGGCCCAAACCAGGAGGAAAATCACTGAACACGCTACAAATCGCGAAAGATCTGACGTCACGATACAAGGCCGTGACCGAAATCGCAAAAGTCAGACCAAACAAGCTCCGTGTCGTGGTCAATGATCTGGATCAAGCCAACGATATAGCTTGCTCCGAGCTCTTTACACGCGAGTATCGCGTGTATGTACCCGCACGAGACGTGGAGATCGACGGTGTGATAACCGATTCGAGTCTGTCTGTCGAGTGTATCCTGAGCGCAACTGGTTGCTTCAAGAATTTCAATACTGAGGCGAAGATATTGGACTGTAAGCAATTACGGTCTATGTCGCTCGTTAACGGTAAAAAAGTATACACTCCGTCAGACTCGTTTCGCGTTACGTTTGCCGGATCTGCTCTCCCTAGCCACGTCTCGATTAACCGGGTTCGTCTGCCTGTGCGTTTGTATGTGCCCCGTGTTATGAATTGCACCAATTGCAAGCAGTTACGTCATACAGCTGCCTACTGCTGCAATAAGGCACGGTGTGGCAAGTGTGGGGAGACTCATGCGGAAGATTCTTGCAGTGTAAACGCTGAAAAGTGTATTCGCTGCGGGGAAAATCTGCATGAGCTTTCCACATGCCCGGTGTACATACAACGCAGAGATAAAATTAAACGGTCTCTTAAATCGGTCTTCTTACGCTGAAATTCTTAAGAAGACCGTGACCACTTCTACCATAACATCGAACCCCTTTGATCTGCTGTCTTCGGATGGAACGGACTCTGACGATCCACCAGCAGAAACGTCCTACGCCAATCCTGGAGAATCTAGAAAGAGGAAAAATATTTCCTCTCCTAATCCTAATCAGCGGCGATGTTTGACGAACAGCTAGTGCTTGTACTCGTCTTCTTACCAGTTTTGGAATCCTTTGGCATCTCTCAATCCGGATAGAAGATTTTGTAAAATGTTGAAAAGAATAGTCGCGGGTGTCGCCAGAAATTAACCAGATTTATTAACTGCCTGCTGGTAACAGGGGATGTTACAAAATCTTCTAGTAATTTCGCTATTCTTCAACAGATTTGTTCGCTTACGATCTGCTTTCAATCTTCTCGATTAAGACTCCTTTGGTAAGTATTTGCCAATAATTTTAAGCCTCAACTAGTCGTAGATGTAGCGTATGCTGATTTTAGCGTTGATGCAGATCAACTAGGTGGGTTAAATATTATCAATTAGCTAGGTTAAGTATTAGATTTAAACAAACGATAATTTTAAGTAGTAGATTTAAGTTATGCACTAATTTAATGGTAAGTATAGAGTGGGTAGACTGCATGTTAGACTTCTCCTTTTCCTTTAATTTTCGCAAGTCAGAGGCGATGACAGATTCCCGGTGGTAATGCAGGCTTTGGCATGTATGACAGACGTCATGAGTGTCGATAAAGATGTTCGACGATTTGGGGTTTGCCGAATTCGACGGGCGTGCTTACAGACACTATTTTATGCGTTATTTAATAAGCGCATTTTAACTCTCTTTTCTCTCTTTTTTTAAATGGAATGTATGAAAACTAGCCCCCCCTATAAATTTTTCTTAGTTGCGCCCATGAAAATTGTTTATTCTATTAACTTATATAAAACTTTTAAAACCTGGTGGGCCTTGCGCTAGACCAGTATTATCTTGAAGGGATGTACATCAGAAGTGACAAGCATCTCGATGGCTGGCACGGTAGACGTCAGTTGTGTGACATAAGTCAAACGGTGAGCCAGTGCCAGTCAGTAGGATAGTCCTACAACACCTCCCCTTTTCATTAAAGATGATATGGGTCGTACCTCACTGGTGGTCTTCTGGTCCTCGAAAACAGGCGAGGTATTGGTTTTTGCTGGGAAATGGTTTCTGAACAACTACTGTTTTGCACTGGGTTTTCCACAGATTCATCTTCACACGAAGTGATTGTACTGGTAATGGTGGTTCTGGAAGCCGGGCTGTGATTGACTGCTGGGTCAGTCCGCAAGAATCTAGCAAAATATTAGGCGGTATCTGGAACGTGTGCTGATTCACCGCATTAGGTTTCTCGGACTCGAATTTTTTTCGCAGCTGATTGCCATGCGATCGGATGAGTTTCTGCTGTTCCACATTGTAAACAACTTTTCCAACTCGTCCAACTATTTTCCCTGATTCCCAAGTCTATGTGTTGTTTCGATAAACTTTTCCCCAAACCAAATCCTCGGCACCCTAGCTGTATGCCTTTGCTCCATATCTCTTGTTCAACTGTCTTGATTGATTTGAGATCACTGGTTTATGATTATGTTTATGAGGTGGCTTCAAAAGATCAAGCTACGTTCTCAGCTTTCGGCCAAATAGCAACGGTTTAGACGGTATTACTTCTGGCCATTTACTGCATGCATCCACAACAATCAGGAAAAATTGCCCATCAACAGGGCCAGCAAAATCTGCATGCACACGCTGCCACGGACGTTCGGGAACAGGCCATGATTCTAACTGCATTTTAATGTTTGACTTAACTGCTTTAGAACATTCCACACAAGAACGAACAAGATTTGTGACATCCCGTCAATACCTGGCCAGTAGACATAATTTCGCGCTCGCATCCGCTCAATCCCCGGATGTCCTTTATGCAACAAATAAAGAACGCGGTACTGAAATTTACAAGGAACCACTAAGCGTTCACCGCAAAAAGAGAGCACTGAAAGACTATCTCGCCGAATGTAGAACTGGTTAATCTGGAAGTTTCTGATTTCTGTCTATTTCGTTGACCAACCTGCTTGCACGCATTGCTTGACCTGCTTGAGCGTTTCGTCTACATCTGTTTCAGCTCGAACAGACTTTAATGTCACCGGGAGGAACTCTTGAGATTGCTTGACGATAACTTGCATTGAGTTCTCCGATATTTTCGGTACTGACATAATTTATGCTGAAATCATATAAAAGCAGGGTTATACCCATCATTGTAGTCTATTAGCGGTATAGACAGGTATTCCTCGTTTTGATCCGAAAACTGCTAACAACGTTTTATAATCCGTTTCAAGAATAAAATGTCTGCCAAATATCATTCTGTGGAAGCGTGTAACAGCAAAAATAAGTGCTAACGCCTCTATTTGGCTGTAATTAGATTCAGCTTTAGTTAGGGCACGAGAACCATGTGCAATCGCTTTTATTGTTCCATCAGGAAACTTGTGGGCTATACGAGCGCCAATTCCTTACTGCGATGCATCCGCGGAAACCAGAATTTCCAATTTTGGGTTGAAGTGTGTTAAGGCCAAGGGGCTCTGCAATACTTTTTGAAACTGTTTGAGCGATTGCTCGCATGCTGTCGTCCATTCCCATTTTGTGCCTAGTTTGAGCAGTTGGTCCATCGGGAACCGCAGCTTACGCATTTCTGGAATGAATTTAGCATAATAGCTCACGGCTCCAAGAGATGGTATATCATGCGGCCCTGGCATATCGGCAATAGCTAAAGTTTTGGCAGGATCTGGTCTGATCCCTTCAGCATCCATCATTTGTCCCAAATATTTTACCTGACGTATATTAAAACTACATTTTTCATTGCGTAACGTAAAACCGTACTATTCGAGATGGAGTAGTATTGCGGTGAGATTATGATCGTGTTCCTATTATGTACGACCACCAACCAGAATGTTGTCTAAATATCCACTTGCACCACTGAGGCCACCCAACATAGCGTCCATTACCGGGATTGAGCCGAGTGTACTGGAAGAGTCCCTTGTGAGTGTTAATGGTTAGAAGATGCTGAGACTGTTGATCGACTGGCACTTGTAAATAAGCATCAGAGAGATCCAGATGACTGAAAATTACGCACCCTGTCATTTTCGTAAAAATGTTTTCCGGTAGAGGCAATGGGTACTGATTTGGCTCTAACACATTGTTCAGGCCAGTAGAAAAACTGGCACATATACGAACTTGTCCGTTTGGTTTCCGCACAGCAACGATAGGTGCGGCACAATCCGAATGGTCAACCGGCTTGAGAATGCCTAGGCTCAGAAGATGTTGAATTTCTTCCTCGACTACCCCTTGTACACTGTAAGCTACGGGACGTTTGGAACGAAACACTGGTTTGGCATCTCCTTTCAACATCAACCGTACTTTCGTCTTGTTACAAATGCCCATTTTATCGGCAAACACCTTCGGAAAACGGGCTTGTAGTGCTCTAACCTTGTGTTCCGACTGGCCGTTATTTCTGTGGCAAAACTGGCTAATTGGTATGGGATCATTCATATTGTGATTCTCAAGAAATTTCAGCAAATTGTTGATTTACTTTTCTGTCATTACGTATAATTGAACATACATTCAAATATTTTAAGCGCATTTGATTTACTATTAGACAAGTAGGTCTGTTAAATTCTATTCTTGACAAGGTACACCAGACGATTGCTCTCAACATGCGAAAAATTAAAACGGACTGAGGGTATGATTTAGACTTAGAAAAAATTTCTCTCGTCCGACTCGAACTCGCAATTTCCGATGTCTTCGGCATGCTGTTTTGGCCGTTTTACCTTCCCGAACATATTTGTCATAAAAGAAAAAAAACACACACATACTTACAAGAAGCGGAATGAATTTTTTGACAGGCGCACAACTGGGCGCACAACTCTGTTACGCGCAACTTGTTTGATGGTCTGCGGATTTTAGAAAAGAACCGCAATATAATACATAACGCGCTCAGGAGTGGAGGGGTATTAAGCGAAGCGTTACACTGCGTGTGGCAAACATGTAAAATTGCGTTACGTGGTGAGCGGATATTGAAAATTGCCGCATTATGTAATATTTGAATGGTCCCTATATCCCACAGATCGAATAACTACTTCCAATCGAAACCTAAAAATTCAGAGCAAGGCAAGGAGAAGCATCACGACACAAACCTCGCTTATTGATGCCGTTAAGCTGTACGTCACACCAAAATTCCATAGTGAGCTTGAGTTGTGACCTGGAGGCTGTTTTAGCTTCGCATGATGGGATGTTACCCTGTGGCTGACCATACAGCTTCCAAGTTTTATGATAAATAATAGTGATATCCGACGCTGAATCGACCTGCATTTTGATTGGCACCTGGTTGATATGTAACTCGGTGTATTTTCTCCTCTGGCTCACGCTTTTGACTGATACCACTTTCACATCTATGCGTACGTTTGGTTCAAATTTCTTTTTTACAGGCTTTTTTGAAAAGCAACCGCAATATCCTTTCTTATACCATTTTCTTTTACAATCCCGGCACTGATGTTCACTATTCTGACAGTCTCTTGAAAAATGCATGCTACCGCATGCCCAACATGGTGTTCTGGGTTATTCCATGCTTGGTTTAACTCCGGGGATTTGTTGTTTATATTTCAGTTTTCCAGATCAGCTTTGTTGTACTGCTCGAACAGTTGATGCTGAATTTGCGTTCTCCACAAGATTATTATCCTGCTTCAGATTCACCAGCTGCTTACATTCTTCTACAATTTTCTCCAGTGAAACATCGATTATCGATAATAGTATCGGTATCAGACCCGCAATTTTTTTTTCAAAAATTATCATTTAGAAAGTATCGATACCGGTACTCATCTCTCGCGGTGAGTATCGATGGCAAAATACTCGATACCGTGACCCCTAGTATCGATACCGCTGGTATCGATGCTAGTTTCGCTCATCCCTTCTAGTAATCAACTGTATACGGATGTCGGCATCCTTTGGAGAAATTCGTCTCTCGCTAGCGATTCCTGTGTCACTGAAAACTGGTGCGTGAGCAGTGTCATTAGCTGCTGCTGCTGGGTCAGGATTTATAACAAAATCTGGTTGGAATTTTGTTGCTGTTGTGCTCCTGCCACTGTTGCTGATGACTGATCGGTCATGATGACCTAACCTCTTTGCGCTATCAATTTTTTTTTATTTTGACGAAAAACAAGATAGAAACTACTTTTTCGCGAAATCCGTACTGAATATACACGTCGCCACTTTGTTGTGATATGATGTGAAACACACAACAAGAACAATTAAAATATTTTATTCTATTAACTTATACAAAGTTTTAAAACGTGGTGAGCCTTGCACTAGACCGGTATTACTTTGAAGGAAAGCAGAGTCTATGTGTATATAGAGTCCCGCAAAGAGAAAATCTATCGTTTCGGCAACACAGTTTTTGTGCCGTTTGTTGCCAAGAACTATACAGTTCTGTTTTTTACCATGCATAAGCGAATATCATTTTTTTAAATTCTTCACAAGGTACACAGTTTTGAAAGATTACACTAATGATGTTTTGTTAAATTTAAGTGAACCAGTGTACAGGTTTAATGTTGGATTAAAATGTGTAACTAAAACTTCGGAAAAACACATATTCTTTATTACGCTTAAGGTGAAACGGGATTGTGGCCTTTTCTTATACAATTTTAAGGTTAGAGTTCTTTTTACTTCTGTATTTTGATTAAAAAAAAATCGGCTTCCACTAAATAAACAGCACTCAAATTGCTACTTCAGGCATGCAACAGTTGTGAAAACAATTAGTCGAAGTTTCATGTTACGTCTTCATAAATTAAGAGAAAATTAGATTGCAATATTCGAGTTGATCGCGACCACGTCCCGTTTCACCTTAATTACAACACTCTTCATCCACTCCTAACAGTATCATCTTGTTTATTTACATTGCTCGATTGGTACCCTCGTTTGACACTGATTTGGTTCCTTTGGTTTCATCTTTGCGGGACTCTTATTATAAACATAGACTCTGAAGGAAAGTACATCAGAAGCAGGGTTGCCACATTTATATTTGTATTTTTCTTTGAAAAAATCTGTATAACAGTATCTCGGGCCAAAAAATCTGTAATAAAAATCTATATCGAGCAAACTCAGAATGTTGCATGGAAAAATTTCTACTTGCAGAATATATTTAAACAAATTCATTTTTCTCTACGTGATGTTTATACAGGTTTTGTTAAATTTATTTTTTAACGTTTTTGTAAATTCAATATTAGTATCTCCTCCTTGGCCTGCAACGTAGCTTTCAGCTTTTAAAATTGTGATTAGGGTCCATGCAATTTCTGATTTCAACTAGGTATATATTAAAAGTATACGTTCTAAATAAGCAGAAGAGTGTTTATTTAAAAAAATCTTGAACTTGAAATTACCATCCTGCCTATAGTGATGTTCAACAGCTCAGACCAAATTAAGTCATTTGTTTCAATGAATCTTCCGTGTCAAAAAGTTTTTTTTTTTTCAAGCGTGCTAAATTCGTTAGACAGCCCTTGTCAGTCAGTTACTGTTACGAATTTAGGAAATTGTCGCATCAAATCGTTCAAATTTTTCAATTTAACGAACGATTTAAGATTACTTAATGCTGCCGTTTTAAGGTCAAACGGGACGTGGTCGCGATCAACTCCAATTTTGCAATCTAATTTTCCCTTGATTTATGAAGACTACGTACATGAAACTTTGATCAATTGTTTTCACAACTGTTGCATGCCTGAAGTAGCAATTTGAGTGCTGTTTATTTAGTGGAAGCCGAATTTTTTACGATCAAAATACAGAAGTAAAAAGAACTCTAACCTCAAAATTGTATAGGAAAAGGCCACAATCCCGTTTCACCTTAAAATAGGGTCGGTGGAATCGCACCTCTTTGCAATTTGTTTTACGAACTTTGCATCCTGACAAACATTGCGAAACGTTCACTTTCGCGCTCGGTATAACAAAAATATCTGTACAATCTGCATTTTTGGCAATATTCTGTAATTCTGTAATACAGATTGTGTACTGCTTTTTCAGTTCAAAAATCTGTAGAATACAGAAAAATCTGTATATGTGACATCCCAGATCAGAAGTGACAAGCATCTCGATGGCTGGCCCGGTAGACGTCAGTCGTGTGACATAAATCAAACGGTGAGCCAGTGCCACTCAGTAGGGTAGTCCTACAACACATACCACAAGCTATGTTGTTGGCGATCGTGAAATTTATCACTACGATTTAGCACTAGTTTTGAAGTAATGTTTGCCATAAATTATTGTTTGTAACATACTATCCACTGTTTCGCTGAGCGGTGAGATTAAATCAAACAATCTAAATGGTCTTAAAAAACAATCGGATGTTTTTGTGCCAACTCTTTTCATCCCCACGGTCAAATGCAAATACGTAAACTATTTAGCAATACATACTTTTCTGTGTGCTTTTAATTCTCGTTACATTTTCAACTGTTTCTTATGTATAGATGTCAGGATACAAAGAAAATGTCGGCAAGTAGAATTCACTCAATATCACTTAAGACATTATGACCTGTTCTGTTGTCTGGGCAAAGGCAAACGACGAAATAAAAAGCTGCAAAAGTTTATCGAGATTCAACAATTTTTACCACCGGTTACATTCAGAAACTCCAGCTGGTCTCGAGGTACGATGCTGGCCTAACAAGCCAGTTGTCGTAGGTTCGAGTCTCGGCTCGGGAGAGACTGTTAGTGTCAGTAGGATCGTAGCGCTAGCCCCGCAATTGTCCTGTACACTCAACAGTTGGCTGCGAAGTCTGTGTATAGTAAACAGAAGGTCAAGTTCCGAATCGGAATGTAGCACCAAGGCTTTGCTTTTTTTACATTCAGAAACCCCTCCTTTCACTTTAACGTCAAACATGACTTTGACATTAGATTTGACAGATTGCAGTGCGATAATAGTAAAGTTGTTGCAGTTATCGGTCTTGCAGTTATCCAACGTCAACTGTGGATGAATATTTCATATCAACGTGGAATACACTTGCGGTACATGTACATGCAGCCACAGAACAAAATCAATTGTTTCACATTTCGGTCTGATATGTCATTCATACCGAAATCAATCTCCTGAAATTCTGAAAAAGGCAATCCACGGGTGACGTTCCATGGTTTGTATGTGTGATATTGTTGTTGTTTTTGAAACTTCAAAACCAAAACAAAACCGAGAACGAATTCCTTTTATGGCAGTACTTTTAAAAATTGAGAATGAAATTTTATTATTGTGTGAAGGATTGCCGCTCACGAGACTGAGCAAGCGAACTATCAACGTTCGTTTTTCATACTTTGTCGGTCCGGATGGGTACCAAGTAGCATATGTTTGAACTGTAGTATTATTTCCTTCACGGACGGTACACATTTGTTACTTAAGTCTCTTCTGCTATATTGAGCGTGCATAAACATTCCGTATTACTTTAAGCCTGTACCGTTCCGTTTCTTTCCGTTCCGTTCTATTGGCAGCGCTGATTGAACTGTCAGAGTTGCGCGCCAAAATACTTGTCTCACGGGCGAATGAGTGAAAGAGAAACACATTACTAACAATAGAAAATTCAAGGCATTTGGTATGAGCGTGAGAATTATTTTCAGTGTTCAACTTCTGGAATGAAAAGTGTACACCCATCTTATGTATGAAATCAAAACAAACCCACACATTCGTCAAGCATTCTGTGTGCGTGTCAAATCAAATGCCAAAAACAAAAATATTGAACTAATCGAGCTGTTTGTGATTATCAATTCGATTTTTAGTTTAAATAAATACATACAATAAATACATACAGTAAAATTATTGATATTCACAGTGCAGTTTAGAAATCAATGTTCTAATTTTGCTATGTGACAATTCAAGAAGTGATAAATTGATGCGATCGTATTGAACATTCTAATTTCGTCCGTCATAGAGTTCCATTTCTGCGGAAATGGCTGCTTTACCACCTCGTAAAAATCCTACGCCAACCAAAATTTCGAAGCAACACCTTACCCCGTTACAAATTCTGCTTCAAATGGGCTTTCCGAAACATAGAGCGTAAATTTAAACTCGTAATGTTGAGACTATTAACGGTGAATACATTTAAATTTACAGTGAAAAATCATTGGCCGCAACTGGAAATCGTGGGGTGCAACTGGCCTCTGATTGGTTATTAGCACACGTCAATGATCCGTCATTGGACGAATGTTCGCCACGGGAGTACATTTTGTATGCATGCCCGACAGGACCGTTCCTTCAACAGCTAGAAAATTTCTGGACCCAATCGCATGAACTATGTGGTTGGAATGGAGCACACAATTTCACACCGCATATCACGCTTGTATCTTTCTTCAAAGCTCCAGATGAATGTGCACCTCAGTTGTCAAAAGCACTAAAAGAGCTGATGGCCTTACCAGGTGCTCATATCGATAGGCCTATTTCATTGGAACTATACACTAGTCCAAACTTCATGGGTTTCTTTGTGGTCGAAGATGATGCTAACTATCTAAAACGCCTTGCACTGCAATATGTCAAAGAAGTGTCACACTCAAGTAAGAAGCACAACTATTTTTGTAATTTAGTCATAATATGAGAATTATCCTTAACCATGGGGTTCATCAATCTATCTATTTGCATATCACCTGTTTCTATACTTCTTTCGTATCCTCTCAGTAATCAGCGACACCTATGAACAGTTAGACGCGCTAGTTACCTGTTTTCCATGGTGCGGGGGAGTAACATCAGCCCGTTGTATACCGCGTAGCAGCCGATGTAAGCATAAGTTCTACAATTTGTCCAGCAAGCACAATCAGGCCATACCGGTGATAGAACCTGTAGTGATTTCTATGATTTTGACCGCTACCGTTATTCCACTGTAACATTCTGTTAGTATGTTGTTTTCTTCACATTTTTATTTGGTAAAATTAGATTTAAAAACTCATAATAGTCGATTTGCTTCCTGTTGATGTAAAGTTCTAAATAACGCTAACCCAAGTTATACATTCTAGCAATATCACTTGAGCCACATGTGAAATCATTGCACCTTACTTTAGCATACCAGTTTTCACCGAATAAATTCAACGCATTGAAGCAACTGGTAGAAAATTTGGATAGCTCATTCACCAGCGCTAACTGGGAGCTACGGCTTTACTCGCGAGACTCTCGGCTAGCTACAAAACAGGTAAGCAAACCATGTCTTAAGAGCCTAGAATTTATCAACATAATAACTCTCATAGTAGACAAGTTTCATTGAAAATATTCAAATTGCAAATTTTGGCTTTTAGTTAGATACAATCGCTGTCAAAACTGAAGTTCTAAGATATAACGGACATGCTCATGAATGTCTCGAATCAGTTCGATAAGTTGCGCACTTTCTGTTTGTGTATATGTTTAACGACATGCAATTTCACCCACTTTACTCGAAGATTGCTAGACCGAATCTCATTTTGTAAAAAAAAAGGTTACTAGTCATAGGATACTATAACATTTGATACAATCGGACTTTTAGTCCAAACATTCACTCTTATTCGCTTATGACCGTATCCGACTTTCGGACAAGGAAATGCTATTCCTATCTGATTCTACTAACATTCAAACTCACGATTCACGCAACCTCACGGCAGCGAAACCGTTACAATTGCTCTGTAGGTTGTTTAAAATCTAACTGCGTGCTTTGAACAACTCATTCTACAAATCGATGTTGCACAAATGAAGAATTTGTGATCAATAACATTATAAGATCAACGCCACGGAGATCATATGTCATCATTAGAGACAGTGGTAAATCGCGATTTCGCGGAAGCCGCGAATTCCGCGAAATTCAGCATCGGCCGCGAAATTTACAATAACCCGCGAAATGCCGCGAAAACCAGCTACACGGACAAGTCTGAAGATTAATGGGCACCTTGATGGCAACGGGAGGCCTTTTCCTCGCAACCAATGAAATGGAAGAGTGTTACTGCTCTGTATTTTCGATGTTTTGTGCAACGTAAGAACCGATGATCACATTACGCGACGCGACGCGAGACCAGACAAACAACACTTATTGTTCTTACAACATAAAAATGCATTAAAATTTCCCTTTGAGTCGCCCGGTTTCGGGCTGCTACCGCCCATCTTCGGGACTTTGTCCAGACTTTATGTTGTAAGAACAATAAGTGTTGTTTGTCTGGTCTCGCGTCACGTTGCGTAATGTTATTACTGCTCTCTTACAACGAAATTTTGTCAGCCTGGGTTGGAATGTTTTCGGGTTCTAGATCCTCTTTGAGCAAATATCATGGCGATTGGGGACCTGCATGACAGAATTCCAGAGTGTGCAAAATCGAAGTTGCAAAATATACCTACTTAGTTCAAGTAGCAAGCATTTTGCGTTTTTTAAAATACGCGACAGTGAGATTGATATTATAATTTTGGTAAGTATTCAAAACACGGACGGTTTCTTGACCTTTTTGGTTGGCAAATAATTTATTGATTCTCGGAAACTCGGTTTGACCCACTTTATTTGGCGTTTTCTAAAAAAAGGTTGCCGCGAAATTACCGCGAGTTTTGAATATTTTCCATTTTGCCACCCGCGAATTTTCAACTTTTTTGCCGCGAATTACCACTGTCTCTAGTCATCATATAATTCATATGTGTGTGATATGATAGGAGAATTCAATGTTTGTGTATGTTGATAATATGAAAAATTATGCTATTCAATATAAACATTGCATATACTTGAATAATGCATTGTACGATTGGTACGATCCACAGGTACACAAAGTTTTATATCCACATACACCACGAGAACTCGACGAACTTGAACTGCGAATTGGAGACTACATTTACATGACCCCAGAGGCGATTCAAAACTCAACCGATGGATGGGTTGAAGGAATATCTTGGCTCACCGGCATCAGCGGTTATTTACCAGAAAACTACACCGAGCGGACAGCAGAATCGGATGCGTGGACCATGCATCGTACTGTACCACTATGTGACGTATCGCCAGATGTTGAATCCGGCTCTGATATGGTGGACGGAGTTCGACATAATATACAAACAACAGTATTTAGTCATGTTGATTTGGACAACCATGATATTGAGTCGCAAGAAACAGGTAAGCTCAATACAGCTTCAGTTACTGGCTGGAAGGATTAATAGCAAAACGCATAATCTTGAAAAAACGAAAATACTTATATTAAATATACTCAAAAAATACACTCGAAGGGCTAACTCACAGGAACTCGAGTATGAACTAATAATAATTTATAACAGCTTAATAATATTGATTAACTTAAAGTGGGAAGTAGCAGCTTTTCATAAGCAAGGTTGTCTGGTTTCTCTGGTTCACTCACCGCTCGAAATCTATGCAATCATGATGACTAAAAACAAGTATCGCATATGTAGATAGTTTTAGTGTAATTTGGAGCATTCTTACCCTAACATTCTTGCCTTAAACAAAAATAAGAGCGAATTGACTAAATTTGTCATTTTTCGTTAAAATTTAACAACTATGTTCGTGTTTCACCTCTAAATATTTACTAAAACTAAAAAAATTGATTACTAAAATTAAAAAAGTTTCGCCAAGCAGTGCCCAGCTTTTTAAAGCACTTGCAAACAGTTTCAGATAACTGGAGAGTCTAGATATATGTATCCTACTATCTACCTATTACCACAGATAATAGACATCCAAGCTAATTTTGCTTCTTGTGTAAAAAGACGCAACGGTTTTTTAGCATGTCGCAATACGCAGTATGGTGGCGCTAAGAACACTTAGTGGTCAATGATTCGATAAAATCGATAGTTTTCCAGCTCTTATCGATATTATTGTAATAAGAAGGGTTGCCGTTTTTTAATGTAGAAATTTTGAGCAGTCGTAATTTGTACATAATCGACAAGTCTAAGTTTATATTTGCGATAAATTTGTTTGTTTTATTGCTAATAAGAGAAAAAATACACAAAAACAGTGTTATATCATTGCATAACAGTGACTCTTCAATCTGTGAGAATTTTCATGCGTTTGGCAGCTTTGATTATAATCCAGCGCTGCCATCACTAAAGTGATCAAAGTCGCAAGTTGCAGAAAGATGTCGGTAGCATTCCAAACAAGTAAGAATTTGAAATCTTACACGCGATTTCTGGAGTTTTCAGTTTTAGCTTGGATATCTGTTATCTGTGCTATTACATTACAGAAAAATAGAGTAAGTTTTTAACACTCAAGATTCTGAGTAGGTAATTGTGGTTTATTTTTTAGTATCTATTGGGAATATAGAAACACAAAAGTGTGATGAAGCACAGATTTCACTTACAGTCGATACTGATAAGCAAAAAGACAATATTGTGGTACCAGAAAAACTATATGAATTGATGGAGAACCAAACCTCGCTGTCTGTAATTAGTACAAGAAGTAATATGTGTACAGGGGGTGAAACCGAAGAAATTCGCCCAGTTCAAGAGATTGCAGCAGGACGTAGAATCTACGTACTACGTCATGGCGAGCGAATAGATTTTACATTTGGAACGTGGATCCCGTATTGCTTTGATGAAGCCGGTAACTACATTAGGAAAGATTTAAACATGCCAAAGTCATTACCTCAAAGGTAAGCTTACAGGTTTCAAGGTATCTTTATATATTATACATAATGCTCACAATTTTTTTTCTACAGAAGAACTAGTTTATGGCAACGTGACTCACCGTTAACAAATATTGGTCGATATCAAGCCCTATTAACAGGCGAAGCCATGAAAGAAGCCGGGGTTCGCATTGACCATGTATTCAGTTCACCGTCGTTTCGATGTATTCAGACTGCTTCCTCTATTCTTGAAGGCCTTGGATTAAAAGAAAATCAACCAATACACATAGAACCAGGTTTGTTTGAGTGGCTGGCTTGGTATCAAGATGGACTACCAGAATGGATGTCTAACGAAGAGCTTATTGCTGCTGATTACAATATTGCTATGGATTACGATCCACTTTCAAAAGTTAGCCATCTAAAAGAGCAATTGCAAGAAGATTTAGAAGATTTTTATCACAGAAACTCGGCAGTAACTGAACATTTGATTAAAACAACTTGTAAGAAACTGGATTTACTTACGGTTATGCTATATATTAATCGTTTCGGTAATGTTTCAACAGGTGGAAATATTCTGCTAGTCGGTCATGCAACGACCTTGGACACTTGCACTCGAAACATCGTGGGTGAAAAACTTCGTTCAACAAACGACATGAGCAGAATTATGCAAAAAGTTCCTTACTGCAGCATGGCTGTGATGGAATCGGAGACTGGTACCGCGAACTGGAAACTCGTAGAACCTCCTTGTGACCCTGTTACTCACACTAACAATAATCGGTTCGATTGGAAAATTCTACTCTGAAACACTCTGTTCGTATGAAATGCATTTCCATGCAAAGGTATCATTAAATCAGGACTTGTTTGGTCAAACAATTGCAAATATGTAGTCGATTATATTATCTAGCTATTTATTGAAAATAAACTTTTTAAGTAATACTCGTATATAACAAGCATAATAGCACAGAACAGATATGCAACTTCGAACAAAACTCTGCAGCAAATCGGTGCCCAAGCTTTCGCATTCATTTTTTGCTGTTCCATCCTACATTGATTTTACAGTGCATCGTTCGAAAAGTTCGCTCCAATAATTTGAACATGCACCAAAAAACTATTTTTTTTTGCTTTAATGACCAGGCAAAAGGTGATCTTGAATAGTTGAATCTATCATAATCAAGTTAAGACAGGACCGCATTCAAGAGATCTTTAAAGCGGAAATTCAGTAACAATTCACAATCAACGTCAATAGAACAAATTAAACTAAAAATCTTTCAACCATTCAAACATTGTCTAACAAATTTTCTTGGATCGTACACCTCACGACTTTTGAAACTATTTTAACCTGTTAGTTGATTTACTTGAATATTTTCGTTGGACTTGGAAACCGAGTTTCTCGGTCAACGACAATATTTTTTTCTCGTACCGTTTTTATACCTGTGCTGTACCAGCACTGCTTACGACATTAGGTACAATGTAAACAAATGATTGTCGTTAGTCAAGATATTCAGTTTTCAATTTGGGCAACAATGAAATTCATTAAAAATATATCTACACAAAAACCGTTGCACGCATGCGGGTGGTACTGTACGTTTATCATGAAAAGGCACCATCGCTATACCAGTACCGGGGAGAACAAAGGATTCTCTCGACGAAAAAGCGGCGAGAGCTCATACAGTCCTTTTGTTGAATGAATGGAATATAACCGTAATGAAATTTCGAGTGTAAAATGCGTTCTCTTCACCGCTAGATGTCGATACTTAAAATAAAGAGATTTTGTCTCGTTTTTGGTTCTTCAGTTGAACAGATGTGATAATAGACATACTTATATTGATCATATTTTAATATTGGTTAGTAGTTATTTCAAACTCATACTAGCACCTAGCAATAAACTTTAAATGTATAAAAAATAAGTTTGTTATGAAATATAACAGCTTGGTTCTACGCTGGATTACGTGTTATATTTTTTCTCTTTAAATTGTTGGCTTCAACACCATTTTCCTGGGTGGAAAAATTACATATTAATTTCAAATTATATTTATTGAATTTAGAATCATATGCTACTTAGTAAAATAAACACCCATCCTATCTCTTATAATTGTCAATAATTTCTTTGTTCGGAAATCATTTACCATGATAACGTCACTACTACATATTGAATAAATAAAGGCATGTTTCCGTGATTGGTGTGTGCATTGCAGAGTAGTGAATACTTTCAAACAAAGATAACAAATGAGTGAGTGTTATAGTTACTCAAACAAAAATAAGTCACTCGTCTTCGTGAATTACTCTACCTAAGCATTAACAGATTAGGACAAAAGGACAAATGTAGCCCAAATCCGTCTATTAACAAATCTTTTCTGTTGATTATTTGTTTATTTATACGATGGCCGGAAAACCTGTTATTGTCCCTTTATTGATTCATGCTCCCATTATTATTACCATGACGTGAATAATCTATCATTTCATTGTTTTTTTTAACCATATTCAGAAACTCTTCTTTTTTCTGACATATTTTCACGAACAAATAAGGCAAAACAAATTGGCACACATGTGATAAGCTGTTTTGAGAGACATTCAAATAATTGAAACCTTATTTCGTTGTTTGCCTCAAATTTTTATAAAGATGCACAACGGGATTATATCGTTTAAAAGTTACTTCAGTGATCTTGCAGTACACTCCAATTAGGAACAGACACCAAAACTCTCACTGGCACTCAGGTCACACATAACTATTGTTCGGCCTAAAATAACTTCCACTGTTCTTGTATGGTGACCAAAGCTAAACGAGGTAACAGCTCGAACTAAATTCAACAATTTTCAGTATTTGGTCTGTCTTTCAGTTGCTAGTGTCATGGCGAATAACACCAATTGCGGACATGGAAGTACTTCTGCCATAACATCCTCATGTAGAGAACGAAGAGGAACTTGTTATACAGAGGATGCGTAGGTAAAAAACTGCACTCGAAGAAGACCTAACTGATATGATACTAACTTCCATCTAAACTGTCTGCTTCTACACAGATGATTAAAAATTGAGACCCTGCACAGACTCCAACGATTACGGATCTCTTCAGAAAAGGGGTTCGTCGTTTTCCAAACAGAAGAATATGCAATACACAAAGCTACATAGTAATTCCATACTAAATCTCAAGACTCTCATTGGTTTCATTAACCATATAGTACGAATAACCATAAAGTATCGAATTACAACCAACTGGCAATAAGCAATTCGTGACCCGTGTACTGCAACCGGGACCTGCTACAACACAATCGTAAAAAATGTCGCAGTGGCTTTCATGCACCATGTCCTTCTGGCATACCGCTTCCTGCAGCCCAACTCGAACTCGTCATTCCCATAACAAAGCTAGTCATTCATGAACCTAAAGGTCCATTTTATGTCTGTGTTCTGGCTGTTATGTTAGCAGACGCTTCCAGCAAACCTCTTCTGCTGAGCAAATTGACCTCGCTGACGAGTTTGGCTGGAATACAAGCCAACTTAAGAGTTTTCTCGAAAACTCTTTTCAGATTACTTTAGTTATATCATCTTGTAGCAGTGTCACTGGGACGGATATTCATACATACGATACTTTTTATCCTAGTGACGAATTCAGAACTAAAGAATACAATGAAGACTCTACATCCAGGGGATTCGAACATACAACGACCAACGAGCTGGGATTGTTAGAGATTAGACCAACATCGTACCTCGAGACCAAATTATTACATTTGTTCTTAATGTTTGAAGTAGAAAAACTGGTGAATGTAATGGTTATTCTTGAAATGTTATCCATACTTGATGCTTAATGGAGTGTTTAACAAAGCTGTGTTTTATGGACTAAAAGCATTGGAAACATGTTATTAGCCCATAAAACATTTGAATTGTGTGGCTTTTTTAAGAAAAAAGTTATTATTCTAGTAATAACTTTATATGTATTACGGGATGTCACGTTTGGGTCCGGTTACGAATTGAAAATTTTTTTAAAACAACCATTCATTAGAGACTAAATAAAGATTTGTGGAATGTGATACCGTACCCGTACCAGAGCGATAACTGACGATAAAAGCTCACAAACAAATCAACACATACCTACTTATGTTTAAAATTGATGGCGCGAATGAGTTGGTGTCAATAATAATTAAAGTCTATTAGATAATATAAATCGAAGAAAAAAATATTTTTGAAACATCGCCTAAAACAAGTTGTAGTTTATATGTATTAGTTTTACTTGAGTAAACATACAAATTCTGACACTCAATAAAAACTATTTTGTATGGCTACTCGTTATCACATTTCTTTATGATGCATTTTCCTCTACTTTAAATGAATGGGAATTCTTTTAAATATGAATGTTAACCGTAACTTCATCAACAGAGTAACGAACCAATAGTTTCTGAATCATTTGAAATCTACGTTTATCGATTGTTCTAACGTCACTTAAGCAATTTCATCATCCGAGTCAACCATGAAAAACCACGACCATCAATCCGCCATATTCAAACTTTTATTTTGAGCAAGTCACGCCAATGACTCACATAATAAATTTATATGTATATCAACCTGATAAACAACCAGTAGAATCATGGTTGCGCACTTAAAACCATGTCTGATGACGAATATTCACCCATGTGTGTGTGTATCCTGAATAAAGGGACATGGTTATACTACCATCCGCGGTTTACGTCATGGAAAAAACCATTAAATGGTTTTCTACAGGAATTCGTGGTTGGGTCCGGCTGCAAAACATATTCAAACACACTTCGAAGCACAACCATTTCTCCCATTGGACTAAGAAGCGCTTTGCGACTCGAGAGGGGGCGTTATCAGCTGACCGAGAAACGGGCTCACATACATGCAAGTAACGCACGACGTGAGCATGATCGAGCTCTTTGGCAAATAATGGTATAGGTAATGCACAGTTCTCGGAACAGAGAAAGTGATTTTGGTGTTTGTGTATGCGGAAGGAACTCACTCGATGGTTTAATCAACGTTCGGTTAATGAGTGACTGGTTTATGGTAGGACGATTATTACAAATAATTCTTGATTTCGAACTGATTCAGCTAGGGACAGCTAAATGATTACATTTGCGTTACACATTGTTTGTATTACCTTATTATCTCTAGGCTATTTTACCAACCGTATTTTATCAATTGGTAATTGCCATTCGATTATCCAGAAAGCGTTCTCCCGAAGTCCTACACAAGGATATTTCTTTATTATGTGGTTATTGAATACTATTTTTTTAACGGGTTCGATTTTATTTGACATGAACTAAATTGAACACATTCTTCATCCCAAAAAAATTTTTTTTCGGATTCTAAGATTACTACTAGAGATCAAGGCATAAGGAACGATAAAGCTGCAGATTATGCAGATTTTATGCGTCGAGAAACAATAGCATCGATGAAGTGATGTGTTGCGTTCTCGTGATGTTGTGAGTACATGAACATGCTTTCCATGCATGCTTAATATGCAGCGCAATTTTCGAAAGACGTATAAGAAAATCATGTTTAAACAGAATCAATGCGTTCTCCATACAATATTGGTTTCATCCGAATTAACTAGCTGTAATTCCGGACGTTATAGTTCCTTTTTATTTGAAGCCGTTGAAATTAGGATGCAGTTGCAATCAAATTGAATTTCGAAAAATATAATTTCGCACGTGAGATTCAGAATTCATAAAAACATTACTTTCACTTGATTGATCGGAATCAGAAATTAACCTCTGTAAAAGTAAAGCCTCTGCAGAAGAAAATGAAAGAATGTTTCGGTTTTAGCACCATTCAAGTATTAACAAATTGAAAAATGTAACTTTATTGAACTTTATGTTCCTCAAAATCATCAGCAGTGAAAATATTCATTGTCAGTATAGTAGACCTTTATCTATAAGCTATAATAGAAAAATTTAAATTAGCGACGACAATTAAATGGCTAGACAATCTATGAACCCGATAGATTTACCTATATGATAGGAAATATGCACTTACGTGAGTTGCTTATCTGCTACTCGAAAAACGCAAAATTAAAGTAAGCCTGCATCTAACACTGTGTACGTTAGCTCATAACAATCTAGTTACACGTCATCATTTTATACAATGCAATAAAACGCTATTATTTTGTTTCACCAAGTTTATTACGAGTCGATCAAACGGAAATTACAAAAATTTCATTTAGAAATTTTTTTAATTAAGCTCAGCTTACAACAAATAGAAAAAAGTACGTTAAAAAGGGGGATGGTTTACTCAGCCTTTACTAGATATTCATCAAACATATGAATACCCATATCTTTAGTTTTCGGTTCTTCGATGATACTGTTCAGATTATGAATATACCCAGTTAGCTTTCGGATAACGCCACTCTGGTACTCGATTATTTCCTCATCCAAATAATGGGCCGCATCCGGATCATAGGCTTGACCCTTATCGTGGGCATGCGAGATCTTCTTATGGACGCGATGGCTCTCTTCAGCCAGAAGCTTCTCGTAATCCAACGCTAACTTCAGCGAAGACAATTCATCACTATCGACAAGTGTAGACTTTTCAACTTTACCATCAAGTTTCCCAACTATATCAAGAAAGATTTAACATTAGTATATTTGTTTAAGTATTAAACACGTAATCTTACCGATACTTAGAGCTCCATTCAAACTGACCGATAGACCGCGCTTGCTCTGATATTTGATTAATCCAATGGTATCCTCCCATGCTTTGTCAGAGATTTTTCGGTAAAGTTTCTCGAATCCAGGACGATCCAACTCATATTTGTCAAAGGTAAGGGAAAGCAGTAAGAAATCATAGGACTTCTCCAGTTGCTGATTTGTGAAGGTTTGTAAATCTTCCCTTATATGATTGATCGCTGAGAATTGTGCAGTATATTTGTTGACGTCGGTAGCTTGAAAGATTTGATATCAAAATAAAAAAAAGTTTAAAGGTTTTCTCTACCGTTTTTTTTTTGTTTTTTGTGCTTAATTAATAGAATTTTAAACTCGCTTACCGTTGGTATCATCTGCATGAGTTGTCCACAAACCGGCGGCAAGAGCCATAGTTAACAGAATAAATTTCATTTTGTCTCTCTACTAAACTTCGCGCATAAAAAAAAACCGATAGCAAATTGATATTTTGATATATTTTTTTTCCTGGACTGGTTAACGATTTTGTGAATCTTCTTGACCCGACAAAAACCGCTTTAAAGCTAAAACGCGTAGGAAATCGGAATTAGTCTTTGTTGCGTATGGCAATCCTCTTTGAACAGAACTAATTGAATCTACGTCTTACTTACTCGAATATCTGATCTGTTATGAAGGTACTCACTGCAAGTGAACAGTTTATGTGTTGAAAATATAAATATAGTTCGGTTAGCGATAGCTTCGTGTTGGTGAGTATGACAACAATGGTTTTATTGGGTTCAAGCGACGGTTGCTTGTTATCAACGATTGGCAAACATGATACGTACAGTCGTACACATTGCAGTCCAATGGTTGGTAGGATCGTGCGCAAAACCATTGCTGTAAAACCATCTTTTCTGGTGCAACGAGCTCTGTTGTTCTCACAAACACTACCGCAGTAGCTTGTGAGTTCCTTTTTATGCGATAAATGACCAGTCTGAAGTCTCGAATTGAATCATACAAGTACCGAACTCTGTAAGAGGTGGAAGTTAAGCAGTAAAGTTTTGATTATTCTATTCTACTGCAGCTCCAAGTCATACCTTCTGTGCCAGTGTGTATAAAGGTTGACAACGCGAGAGTCTCTCAAACGCGACTATCTATTTTCATAATTTAGTATGTCAATGGTTTTCACAAGTGTAGTAAAACGCGATTGAACAGTGCTAGTAAATTTTTCATTTGCAGATTCATATTCAGTAGAAAAGTTAAAATGATGAAGTCAATCTTTTTCGGAGTTGTTGCTGTTGCCGTCGCCATTCTGACATTTTATCAGGATACGGCACAAGCACAGGAACAAGCAGGTAAGATTTCAATAATCAGAGTGAGTAATCCAAATGTAACATGAAGGTGAATATTGAACGTTTAAAGTTAAATAATGCCTGCTTCGTGCAAAATCATTTGAACATTTTGCTTTATTGAAGTGATATTAGGTAACTGCGACTTATATTTCTGAGATGCAGAATGTTCTGTGTTTTGTTTCCCTTGTATAAACACAATAAGAAAGGATTTGCTATTCTGTTCCTCACTAACACTAGTATCTGATCTGATAAAGAGTTCTTTGTCCCAATACATATACTGACTGGCATGCATTAGGGTCAAATGCCTGTTTGCTGACAGTACCTGAATGTGTCATGCTATGGCAAGCCGCGACGATCACGGAGTATAATATACCGTGTGACGCACAGAAAACTGCCAATCGCTTTATCTGACATTTAAAAAGTTAACGTTAAAAATATTTTCGTCGTTTTTAGTAATGCATCTAAAACTATTTCGTTTCGCTTCTTTTAAACGTTGAAAATCAGTTTCACAACACATTACAAAAACGTTTCATAATCTGTATTCTCCACTGAATAACAAATTTTACAGGAACACCCGACCAAGGCATCTATAAATGGGACGCAATGGACAGCCAGTGTCTTAACGCATTGCATGGTCAAATTAACAAAGAGTTTGACGCCTCTATTGTCTACCTGAAATTTGCTGCCCATTTTGCTCAGGAAAAAATTAACCTTCCTGGATTCGAGAAATTTTTCTTCCATGCCGCAGGTGAGGAACGCGAACACGGCATTAAACTCATCGAATATGCGTTGATGCGAGGCCATGGACCAATCAATAAGAACTTCAATCTTGACTATGTGAGCTTGCTCTTGCGTGTCTTACTTAACATTTTCTAATATTCTCCAACATTTTAACAGAGTTTTCAGATTCCAAGTGGAACAGATGGCGAATCTGCTCTAAGGTTTGCATTGAAAAAAGAAGAAGAAGTGACTCAAAGTATCCGGCAAGTGATCAAAGCTTGTGAGGAAGGTACAAATGATTACCACGTAAGTCTAACTACTCTATTGATTACAATAGCAGGCATTTAACTCATGTAAAATTACAGCTTGCCGACTACCTAACCGGAGAGTATCTTGACGAGCAACATAAAGGACAACGAGAATTGGCCGAAAAAATCGCCACGTTGAACAAAATGAAGAAGAGCGCGCCGAAGCTGGGTGAATTCTTGTTTGATAAGAACCACATGTAAGAGAAAGACTTTCAAATAAATGTGTAAGAAACTTAGAGAAAAGGCTACTACGTTATTAAAATAGCAGTTCAAATTTTATTCCTTTTTCTGTAAATTAGTTGTGAAAATCGAACTCTGAACAAATAAATGTATGACTAGTACAAAACACTCATTCATGCAAAGATGATCCGAGTCCTAGGTACTTATTTACCATGTCTGTGATTTATAAAGGAACTTTAAAAATATGATATATAGTCGATAGGCTCATCGAATTTGTATACTGTGTTGTGTTTGTATATATATTACCTGTTTCCTATTTGAACATTAAGATTATCTCACGAGGCTTATACCTTCCAGTACCTCAAAAGTTTGATTATGAGTAGAAACCGCGCGAAACATGATATCATTCAAATATTGATATTAAAATCATTAGTATAATTTCCCTAAACCACTATTTTGCAACCATTCGGAAATGGTAATTTGGCATCCCAAAAACTTTTTTGATGTACAGTAGGATAAAACAATTTATAAACAAAACTAAAAATTATATAGTACATGCTTGTTTTTCTTTGGGTTTACATTGATCACGTTTCCATCCACCATTTCATTCTTTATTCAGTACCAATTTATGTACATACAGGTAGTAACACTGTTTTATTTACAAACATGCAACTAATTGCCAGTACCAAACTCTCGAATGTAAATCGCGCGTGGTAATAAGGTTGGAGAATAAGGATACAGAAATGTTTACTGGCGTTTTTGAGACTCTGATTGTCTCGGGCCAAAAAACACAAACTTCAACAACAACAACAACAGGATACAGAAAAAAAACCATAGCATTGGCTAGCAAAACATAGTTCTACTTCCAAACTGCTCATGCTCTCGCGAAAGCTTCACAACGTTCGCAATGCCAAGATTAAATTGAGAGCCATTTGCTCTCTTTTTACACTGCATCGAGTGAAGTGGGTGAAGTGTAAGGATGTTCGGCCAATTGAATCCTGCGCTGTCAAAAATATCCACTTGAGGTATATATCAGAAGGCGTTCGCATAGTGATAAATGCAGCAAATATAGCACAATGTTATACCAAGAGAATTAAAGTGTGTGATAACCAGTTGTAGATAAGACACTTAAAATTGCAACGAAACTATTTGCAACGTAAAATTGCTTTTCTACGAAAACTCAGCACAACATTTTTCATCCCTCATAATAAGAAGTCTATCCTGAATATCCAGTTTTATTAGATAAGATGAAACGACAAAATATTCGCACTCTTTCACTGGTGGTGTGCACATTTACCTATCTGCTGATTGGAGCAGCCGTATTTGATGCCCTCGAATCAGAAACCGAAGCCCGTCGGTGGGAGTTTTTAAAGAGTAAGTATTTCAAGACGATGGTTTCCATGCTGATAAGCGCATATATGAGAGGTAAATTGTCACGCAATTCGATTATCTAAATGATAACACCAGTTTACAAAAAAAAATCGGAGAGTACTTTGGGTTTTTGTCAACATGCTGATTTTTGGAATAAAAGCAGTTTTGTTGCCTGGTACAAGTTTATTTATCAAGAATTTGTAAAAACAATGGGGGCCGTCAAACACAACTGATCTGTGAATATTTTTTACCTGTGTGCAGGTGCAGGTGCTTTACAAAGCCAGAATAAAGTTTTTTTTGTTCTTTTCGGACCCCAAGCAAACCGAATTTATCGGATCGCACAAATTTATCGGGTGATTGGGGCCCCAAAAGGAGCCATAAAACTTGGTTCTGAAAAATCAATCTTTTTGCTCCAACTCAATACATATACACCTACACCTATTACAGACATTAACAAAAGGTTCTTTTTTTTCGAAAAAAGTTGACAGCATTCAAATCATGCCACCTGCTGGTGTTATCTAGTCTTTCTCAAACGTTCTTCATATTAGCACTGACGACTCTATAGACCATCGCACGGTGACGTCACGCACCTGAGTTTGACAGCTACTGGTAACTTCGTTTACCTTCGGGTGCTGCAGTTTTGTTCTTAATTACAGTAGATCATTTCAATTGTGATCAAAATTACCTTTAAATGTTGTGCTTGAGGTGCCAGTACACTAAGAACAATTAAAAATTGAGCAGCATTTCCACTACACGCGCGATTGATCCATTAGAAAAAAGCAAAAATTCAAAAACGTAAACAAAGTTACCACTAACTGTCAGAAAAGTGAGGTTAAAGAGAATCGGTGAGATAGTCTATTGATATTGGTTTGGTTATTACTTGCGAAAGTGAAGGAGGGAAATATTTTTGCTTTTGTTTTCACACATAAATTGACAATTGCATACGAGAATTCGCGTAAGTTGAATTTAATTAACACTTAAGGCCCAAGGACAATGGGTACGTTTGCGTTGCGTTGACGTCAATTTGCTAACAATCAAATTGCCGCATACGCAGCCGCACATGAAAAAGTGCTACACAACCCTGAAAAGTACGAACGTTCTACATTTTTCTCGAGATACTTACCTTACCAGTCAGACGAAGGCCTTTGCTGTATCTAGGAGCCGACGCCACCTCGTACTCGATCCATGGCTGCTCGTCGCCTGTCTTGCAGGCTGCGGAGATCTCCTTCCCCTTGATCGATCTACCGTGCACGTTATGTGCCACGACGCCGTGTTTCTGTTGGGTCGTTGTCGAGAATCATTTTGACTGGACTTTCGTCCGACATCCTTACGACATGCCCAGCCCACCGTAGTCTTCCGATTTTAGCCGTATGGTAATTTAGTTTAGTTTATTTTTTTACCTCTCGGCTAGTGTCGTTGTCGGCGGTCACCAGTGAGCCCAAATACACAAACTAAACTACCACCTCGATTTCATCACCGTCAACTAGAATCCGTGGTGGGAGGCTCACAGAGTCTTCCTTGAGCCTCTACGTCTCATGTATTTTGTTTGGCCTCTGCCTTGAGTCTGCTGTACGTTTCCGTTAGCATCTCAAAGCTGCGCGCCAAAATGTCAATGTCGTCGATGAAGCCAAGTAACTGGCCGGGCTTCCTGAAAATCGTACCACTCGTGTCTATCCCCGCACTTTTTATAACACCCTCCATGGCAATGTTGAACAGCAGACATGAAAGTCCATCACCCTGCCGCAACTCTCTTCGAAAGAACGCCGTTGCGTCCCCAAAACTCGCACTGCACACATCACTCTGTCCATCGTCGCTCTGACCAATCGCATAAGTTTATCCGGGAACCCGTGTTCGTACAGAATTTGCCATAGCTGATCTCGTTCGATTGTGTCATATGCTGCTTTGAAGTCGATGAATAGGTGGTGCGTGGTTACGTTATACTCGCGGCATTTCTGGAGTACTTGCCGCAGTGCAAATATCTGGTTCATGGTGGCGCGGGCCCCCATTAATCACGCCTGGTACTACTGCACAAATTGCTTTGCAATAGATGATAGGCAACGGCATAGGACTTAAGAGAGTACCTTTTAGGCAGCGCTTAGGAGGGAGATTGCACGACAATTGCTACCATTCAGCATGTCGTTTTTATAGATGGGAAACATGATTCCTTCCATCCATTCCTCCGGTAATGTCCCAAATCCTGACAATCATTCAGTGCAGCGCTCTTGTCAGTGCTTCACCACCGTGTTTCAGAAGCTCGCTTGGCAATTGGTCACTGCCAGCGGCTTTGTTGTTTTTCAACCTGTCGATTTCCTTCTCAATCTCCTGGAGGCTTTGGGATGGGAATCTCGTCATCTGCACGTACTCCTAGGTTGATTGCAGAACCACCTTCGCTGACTTTAACAACGCCGTTAAGATGCTCGTCGTAGTACTGTTTCCAGGACATTTCCTTCCAGGTCGCGGCACATGTCGGCTTGTGGTACGTAGCCTCTGCGCGAGCTGTTCAATTTCTCATAAACCTTACGGGTGTCGGTAACGCGGTACAGGCTTTTCGCGATCGCGCTCTTCCTGGGTTCTGCCTTTTTGTTCTGCTAGCTCAAAAACGCCATTGTTGTTTCGACATTCTCAGATTTAAATAAAATTTTGCTGATCACACAAATCGATCTAAAATCACGAAACTGAAAGGCAGAGTATTATACAGCAATCTTCTCAGTGTCACGAATTGTGCAAACACCTGTATATGAGGTTTGGTTCAATTAAAACGCATGAGTGAATTGAATGACAAGTTGGAAAAGAATGTAAAAATGAATCGAGAACGAAAATTCTTCACGAACCATGATATCTAAATGAAATGAACTTATTTTCATAATTTTGTTCTCTCTTCAGGAAATACAAGGGTGAGTCTTTCAAGAAGGACCTAGACAATACACTTTTTCTCTTTGAGTTTCAACAAAACGTTAAACCAATTTCTGATTATTTATCATATTCATTCAGATCAAAATTATTTTCTTTACTTATATTTTGCAGGTGTGAAAGCTAATTTTGTCGCAAAATACAATATTACACCGGAAGACTACCGCATGATCGAGATAGTAATAACAGAAAACAAACCACACAAAGCTGGTCCTCAATGGAAATTCGCGGGTGCTTTCTACTTTGCTACAGTAGTGCTGGCTATGATTGGATACGGCCATTCGACTCCAGTTACCATCGGAGGGAAAGCTTTTTGCATGGCTTACGCTATGGTTGGTATTCCGCTAGGGTTAGTGATGTTCCAGAGCATCGGCGAACGCTTGAACAAGTTTGCATCGGTGGTAATACGGCGGGCGAAAAAGTATCTCCGCTGTCAACAAACCGAAGCAACAGAAATGAATCTTATGCTTGCCACCGGGTTGCTTTCGTCCGTAATTATCACAACGGGAGCGGCGGTCTTTTCTAAATATGAAGGCTGGTCTTATTTTGATAGTTTTTACTACTGCTTCGTAACCCTCACCACAATTGGGTTCGGAGACTACGTTGCACTTCAGAACGACCAAGCGCTCATCAACAAACCAGGATATGTAGCGCTAAGTCTAGTGTTTATTTTGTTCGGACTAGCTGTTGTTGCAGCCAGTATAAATCTGTTGGTGCTACGTTTCATGACAATGTATTATTTAAAAACCTGTTAAACTCTATGCGTATCATTAAAAAAAACTTTTTTTCAGGAACGCTGAAGATATTCGACGCGAAGAGGCGGAAATGCAATCTAGTGGGAATGGCTTGAGCTATGAGTGTGAATCGACTGGAAAATTATTGTCATGTGCCAATTTAAACTATTGTTCGGAAATTGAAGAGGAGGACACTTCAGTCTGTTCTTGCACTTGTCTAGGAGGAAATAGTTTCACCAATCATGAGAATGAATTTCTTCTAAACCAAGGGTATCACCCAGCCGATATAATCACCAGTACCATAAGTTTAAAGCGAATGTCAATATAGAAAAGTCACGGAGTTTTTGAAAACCTTAGATAAATATGTAGTTGTTTTTTAGTTGTAATTTACTGGCATATCCATACATCTTTTCTAGATTTATGGTTATTTGCACAAATTTTTCAAGCGTATTCGAACACCTTCCAGACCGCGCCCGGCCTTCTTGACCAATCACAATGGCCACGGTATGCGTTTCTCGTTTTGCTTTTGGGCGGAGAAGGAGATCGCTGGATTAATCCATTTCATTCATTTATCAGGGTGGCGAAAAAGTTTTTAAAATTACCCTGCCATTCTCTGAAATAGAAAAATAATTTGGTTGATATTTTTAAGCCTTATTTTCAAAAATGTTTGTTTTATTTTCCTCCTTGCCATAGGCAGTAAGCGACTGACGGCTCTACCATTATTTATTTCTTCCCCGATATTCTAGTATTTCTTCTGTCCTCGGTCGCACCTTTCGACATGTCCCATGCAAGTAGGGATACCATCCGTCCTGATTTAGCAGGACATGTCCTGATTTTGAAACCCATTTGGAACGTCATGATTTATTTTTCCTATTTTAGCATTTGCCCTGTTTTTTCTAAATGCCGGATATTCAAAAAAGTAGCAAATTGTTCAGTATTTTCATCTTAACTCCGGGAAGAACGAATTTATTTCGAAAGATTTTTTTCTTTAGTTGAATCTTGACGAGAGAAATTGTCTAGTCGTTGAAACCGTTAAACGTTTTTTGACAATTGTAAGGTTTATTTCAAACAATTTACTAGTGTTGCATTTTTAGGTATCTTATCTACTAACGCCTAATAAATCAAAGTTGCAAAATTGAATCGTTCGAGAAATACATTAAATATAAGTCTTTTGACGTATTTTGAAGTGCAAATCTCAAATTACGTGTTTTATTTATTGATACCTCAAAAAATAAAAATAGCTTAAATCAAGTTTTTGCTGGAAAAAAGTTGTCCTGATTTTTAACTCCGACCAAATGGTAACCTTACATGCAAGTCCGTTCGCGTTTCTGCTTTGCTTGCCATGGTTCTTTCCGTTGTTCTGGTTGATCTAAATATTTTGTCTCGCAACCCCAAAAAATGGGAGTGGATTACGACAAAGTCGAAAAGTACTGCACATACATCCACATTCATACCGACATCATATACCACCACCCTATGAAATTCATTCTACCAAAAGCGTATAACTGATAGCGAATTCATCCACTGGGTCAGTGCCAGGGGGATGGCAACATGCTATCTCTTTCTATGTTGAATGAGTGAAGAGAGCAAGATCGCGCCAAATGACCTATGGTCGAATATCGACCATTTTTTATTTGAATGAAACTTTTTTTTTTAAAGAAACTTGACGTTAATAGGTACGCAACTTTAAAAAAAAAGTCCAGGATGGAGAAATGAAAAATATTTTTCTTATGGTAGATTAGTTTTTTTTTTATAAAAATTCAAATTTAAACATTTTTCAAAATATTTGTATTCTGATGATTTTAAAAGATGCAGAGAGTCATCTTGGTAGTTAACATTGTAAAGGCATTGGTTTTCGAGTTGTTTTGAATTTAAGCTCGAAAAAATGATATTTTGGAAAATACACGTTTTTCTTAATTTGTCCGTGGTTCTCCAGCAAAAACCATACGTTCATTGGAATGCTTGATCAAAAATATACAATTTATTTTTTGACAACAAGACTATTGGGCGAACGGTTCTCAAGAAGAGTTTAAATGTTTCAAGTGATATATATATATATATATATATATATATATATATATATATATATATATATATATATATATATATATATATATATATATATATATATATATATATATATATATATATATATATATATATATATATATATATATATATATATATATATAAGAATCAAATATTTATTTTCGAGTTTTATTATCTTAGGAACATATTTTTTTATGACATAGATACTTTACAGAACTAGTTTCACCGTATATTTTATGTACATCATAAGTAAATGATTTGTCATCTTTTGAAAACAGCTTCGTTTGTATCTTATTTTCTGAAATCGGAACAAAAGAGTAATACTTTTTTATTATTTAAGTTTTTTGAAAATATTGCTCCATTCTGTTACTTATTGTTCATATTCTTCATATGACACCCAACTAAATAACATTTTTGATGAATTTTTATTACTTTTCTGATTAGACCAATCATACAATTCTTTTGCGCTTGTAATGGGATGTTCATGTTCTTTAGCTAAACTTGCATTTCCTGCCATTCGTTTTAATATGCCACCAATTGCATCGGCTGGGCCTTTAACATGAGAAGTCGCAAAAAAATGCCACTCTGCATCGACGTTATATTTTGTTTTGAACTTGCAAATACATGCAAAGTTTTTTCTATTTTTTCATTGTAAGGCAGCTCCATCAGACATAAATATCGCTTTTTTCGACTGTATTGTTGTTTTCAAAAAACTCATTAATTTGGCAATGAAAACCTGAACCGCAACAGTATCATGATGGAGTACTTCCGATATTATGATGAAACTGATATTCCTAAGTGTTCCAGATTCTGAATGGTAAACATAGGCGTAGCCAGAGGGGGGCAGGGGGGGAGCGTTGCCCCCCCCCCCCTAAATGTTGACATTGGTGCAGAATTTCGTTTTCAATAACTCTAATAGCACAAAACGACATCTTTAGCCCATAGAATCATCTGTGTAAAGTATCAGTCAGATCAAAAATAATTGATTGAAATGCTTGCGCTATGTTGCGTGGAATTGCACAGGTTTTTCAGTTGATCCACCAAGAATATTGCAGCGGCAAAAGTACAGGGCAAATCCACCTGCATCAACTAGCTTGGAGTATTGGAACCGAGCTGTGACAATTCCTTACCTTGATTCTCTTGTAACCTCACTGGAAACACGGTTCGATGAAGATGCCTACGCCTTGTCCTTGCTACATCCCGCTAACGTAATACGCATATCGTTGGAAGAGTTCAAGCTCAAAACCGAAAATTTCGTAATTTTTTATGAAGTTGACAATTTTGTTTTAAAGTGGAAGTTTTGTATAAACATTGCAGCAGTATGAGAGCAGACCGTAAGAACTTGGAAGAGTTGGATCTTATAGACCTGCTAGCTAAAGCCCGTTCTTTCTTTCCTGCAACTGAGGAAGCAGTAAAAATTGCACTTGCTCTACCATGGAAACATGCACGATTTAACGCTCGTTCAGCGCATTACGTCGGGTGAAAACCTGGCTGAGGTCAACAATATTTGAACAGCGGTTGAGTGCTCGCTGCTTGCTGAGTGTTAATCGTCAGATGGTCAACAACAATCGTGAAAGGCAACCAGATACATGAACCGCTTCCGGAACGTTTGACGTTTGATACCCGAAGACTTTATTGAGAATCTTGACTGTGTCTTAAATCTTCACGTCCTTGGGAAGCTTTGACAGAATGTAGTTGAGATAGCGGCTGTGCAAATGGGTGTCCAGTTTTCGGAGAAGTAAACGCACCGTCGCCGCATCATTCAGCTGGCCTGCATCGTTCTCAAAGAGGTCCTGGTAGCGGTTAAACAACAACGTCCGAACGTAACTCCGTTTTCTTCGTCGAAGACAAACTCGATGATGTTCAAAAAGAGGGACTCCAAAATCTGCTCCGGGGTTTGATACTGACGCTGCTGGACCGCTATCCGCTGTAAAATTTGGGCCATCTTGTGAATCATATCTTGAATTCCCGGTTGCGGCTGCTGATCAACTCTATCTTTTGCCATGTTCGTGGATTCTTGAAATCCTCGTCGCCAAAATAATATGTCCAAAGGTTTAAATGAACTTAAGAGTTTTTAGTAAAGAACATCTATTTATATTCGAGGTTGGACAAAGAATTATCAAATTTTCCACTCTGATGTCAAGGACAACTTTTCACTGGTTGCCTTGACAATCACTAAAGATTAGTGTTTTTTTTCTATTTTTCAAAACACACTAAAGTCCCTTTCTACGCGGAGGATACGTGCCGCGTAAATTCCGGAATCCGCGTTAAAAAACGCGTGAATTCGAAATCCGCGTAAAAAACCGCGTAAATTCCGGAATCCACGTAAAAAAAGCCTCGTAAAAAGCGACCTTAGTGAACCTTAGTGGTTTTTCTAAAATTTTGAAGAGCTTGCCCCCCCCCCCTTTCTGAAATTCTGGCTACGCCCATGATGGTAAACAACGAAGGGATGAATGGTGGCTTGACTATTATTCCAATAACTACACGAATCACAAATTGATAAAGACGTATTAAAATGAGCTTGACTGTTCAATATTTTTGACTTTACAATAACGTTTTCGTTTAATTTTCGTAAGCTTGATGAGCACCGATGATCAGGAAAGGGTTTACAGCATTTGGGCTTGGTGTATTCCATTTTCACTTTATTCATCTTCACAAAATGCAAACTGTTACTAACACTTCTGGAGAAGTGCAATCGTATTTAAATACGAAAACAGATATTATAGGTAACCCAGTAGTTATTGGTTGCGTACTTTACAAACAGTTATTATTAGTAAACAAGTAGGTAGTGTTGCACGACAAACATATTTTTTTATTAAACATTCGGCAAGGGGGAACGTAGGCTAAGGTACAGCGCTTGAGTTATTTATCCAATCGTTTTGTTGTCAAAGAATGAATTGTATATTTTTGATCAAGCATTCCAATGAACGTATGGTTTTTGCTGGAGAACCACGGACAAACTAAGAAAAACGTGTATTTTCCTAAATAATTATAATTTTTCGAGCTTAAATTAGAAATAACTCGAAAACTGATGCCTTTAGAATGTTAACTACCAAGAGCTTTTTATTTCAAAATAGCTCTCTACATCTTTTAAAATCTTCAGAATATAAATATTTTGAAAAATGTTTGAATTTTGTAATAAATATTTTGAAAAATGTTTGAATTTTGTTTTTATAAAAAAATTATTCTACCAGAAAAAAAAATATTTTTCATTTCTCCAGCCTGGACTTTTGTTTAAAAAGTTGCGTAATAACGTCAAGTTTATTAAAAAAAATTAAAAAAAAAATTCAACTCTTTTTAAAATTGAAATTTAATGTTTATTTTTAATTTTTTTTGTCATAATTTTTTTTTGTACAGTGTATATATTTTTATGATGCATTTTTAATTCCCTACAACTCATTCTCAGACAGTTTTTCTATACAACCAACGGTTTCTAAGCTACAATGCTTCGAATAAAACCTATACCAAAAGGCATACGCCCTTTTATAATATAACTCATGGGTGTAAAAAATCTCTCAATCTGTGAAAAATGCTCAGTTTTCTAAGCCAAATACGTGTGCAAAGTTTCATTCAAAAAATGGTCGATATTCGACCATAGGTCATTTGGCGCGATCTTGCTCTAATGTGTTTTTTTGCTTGTGAGTTCCAATTTATAGGTGAATCTGATTATCGCATATAGGTACTTCAAGGATATTATAGGAGATATTCTCTAGAATTATTGTTCCTCCGTGAAGACCTGTAAGAAAACCCGCTTGGTCTAATCCTCGTTTCGGCATCTCAAGAAACAGCGTTCCACGGGCACGGCGTTGCGACATTATTGTAAAGCGCGTTGTCCATTTTCGAAGCATCGATTCAACGAAATCAGTAAGTTATACAGGAAATATAACCGCTTCCTCTACAAACGGTACACCTCCAGGATGCAGGGTAACCTCAGACGGAATCCACGATTATTTTGGTCGTTCGTGAATTCTAAGCGTAAAGATGGTTTAGCAGTAGATATGTTTCTTGGTGATTGTCACGGCGGCACATTGCTTGAAAAATGTACTCTAGCTACCACGGGCTTCAGCACAATTTTCATGAGCATACTGCTTCCGATGCTCAGGTTGATACTGCTTTAAGTGACCTTCTATAGATGTTATTGATTTCAATCCGCTTCAAATAACAAGTCGTCACGTTGCTGCTGCCATGGATAAACTGGAATCATCCATCGCTGTTGGCCCTGATGGAAATACGTCATGCGTTCTGAAACGATGTGTCTCTGTCTTTATTCATCTGCTATGCCTACTGTTCAATTTATCTCTTCGACGACGCGTGTTTCCCTCCAGTTGGAAATCCGCCATTATGTTTCCCGTGCATAAGAAAGGCGATAAACGTGAGGTGAAAAACTACAGAGGCATCACAAATTGTAAATAGTTGTAAACGACGCCCTATTCGCTGCAAACATTACATCACGACGGATCAACATGGTTTTTACCCGAAACGTTCGATAATGACTAATTTAGCCGAATTCTCTTCGACTTCCTTGCGAAACACGAGTAACGGTGCTCACCGATCTGAAAGCGGCGTTCGATCGAGTAGACCACAGGATACTTTTAGCTAAACTTGAAAAACTTGGAGTTTCATCTGCTCTCGTGCAATGGCTTGGTTCCTACTTGATGAATCGGACACTCTGTGTGAAGATAGGAAGCGAGTTTTCTGCGCAGTTCACGAATGTCTCTGGAGTCCCGCAAGGTAGCAACCTAGGACCGCAACTCTTCATGATATTCATCAATGATATTTCTTTGTTACTTCCGGAAGGTTGCCGTAAATTGTACGCCGATGACGTTAAACTCTTTAAAGTCGGGAGAAATTATGCGGACTACGTTGAGCTTCAGCAACTGGTGGATATTTTCAGCGTATGGTGTTCTAGAAACTTTCTTTCTGGAAGCGTTCAGAAATGTAGTGTCATCGTCTTCTATCGGACAAGGAAGCCAATCTTATTTGATTGTACTATGTCGGGTCTAATTCTATCTAGAGTGACACAAATTCGAGACCTAGGAGTTATTTTGGATACTGCGCTATCTTTCAAACTGCACTACAACGAGATCATCGCTAAAGCTAATCGACAACTCGGATTCATGTTTAAAATAGCCAACGAGTTCTGTGATCCGCTTCGTCTCAGATCGCTGTATTTCTCTCTAGTGCGGTCTATCTTAGAATTCTGCTCCGTTGTATGGTGTCCATTCCACAACTCCAGGATTGCCAGAATTGAATCCGTGCAACGTAAATTTGTACGATATGCGCTAAGATTCCTCCCTTGGCGCAATCCCTCAAATCTGCCTCTCAATCTCTCAGACCAAGATCCCTGTTGAACCTGCCTCAACGCAACGCACAATATGGTCAATTTGACCCAATACGCTTCATGTCGGCCAGCTTTAACACAGTAGCAGATGCGTTCGATTTTAATATAACTGGTACAGCTTTTAAAAATAGAATTCGCGTTAGGTAACCTTTTTGTGATTATTTATTGACATTGTTCTAGTATTAAGTTTTTCATTAAGACACACGCTCTGTCAGATGAATTTTAATAAATTATAACAATTTTAATAAATTATAACAAAATACCTTTCTGGAAAACTATGTTAGGCGCCCTGAAATTGTTTCAGGATCACTACCGGTTAGCATTTGTAAATATTTCGAAAGACTTTTTGCATCCAAACCTGTGGTGCTCTAGAGTAACCATTGCAAAGAAAGGGTAAAACAGAAAGTCAAGTACCGGTTGTGGAATATAGAAGATATCTTATTTAAACCCTCCGCAGAAAAATAATTAGCCTCTCGGTTAGCGCGTGTTGTAGAGTTCTATATGTGCAACAAATTTGATTTTCTGTAGTCCCAGATCCCTACTTTTGGATACCTTCAGGGATCTAGGTATATAGCTTTCGTGCTATTGGCTCAGCAGAACATGACATACATGATACTGATTTATGGCTACTTGAGAAGCATCAGTTTGCCCATTTCAAAATATATTGAACAACTAATTAAAAACAACCATGCTAGTTTTAGTTTTAGATTTAGTTTAAACTCGTAATCGGCAACGAGGGTAAAAATTGTGCCTGTAGGTTATAAGATATTTTAGACAATAAAATATTAGATATGATTAACTTCGTAAAACACCAATAATACTGACTTATAACAAATTTACGACCACTACGGAGAAGAATATAACTATCAGATAATTCTGAATCGAGAATATCATTCTTCAGGCAAGTTCTTGTTAAAACTATAACTTCATAATCGACCGAAGCTCGAGATATGAAAGTATCTAATCATGTCTTTCATATTCTGATAGAAGGTATTTTTTGTTGTCACGATGCGAAACGTCATATCGTCGGTTTCGTCAACACTGGCACAACTCAAAAATCATAGTTTTGAGAAAAACGCGTTTGAAAATTTACGTCGGAAATTTGATTTTCAAATTTCACGAAAACTTTAAAGTTTAAAATTTCCAATCCTTATCTAACACTTTTAGGTCTACTATGCACATATTATGAACACGTTGTACAAGTTAAAATCTTATTTTTACCAACTTTATGGAGAAATTTCGTTTTGTGCTGCAAAGGCACTTCTACTCATAACTCTGGATTTTTTGAGAATTTTTAAACGGGATTGCGTGGGTAGAAACTGAACAATATTTGGCGTCGTTTGCCATCAAAAACCCAAAAATGCAAAAGTTGTGCCAGTGTTGCACGAAACCGACGATATAGACTTTATTTTTTGTTGCCTGGAATAGCAGAAAATTTTATTTAAAATTGTTCTTGCAATTCATTCAATAAATCATCAAAAATTATATGTCAACCTCGAAAAGCAAAAACATGACACTAAATGTTATTTCTTCACCTGATTAAATAACAAATGGTGTTAAAATTTCTTAACAACTATATTACGGTATGTAGTTTACGATTACGATTAATGAACATTGTTCGCGACTCAATCCATCAGAAATTTTTGCCGGTAAGTTATTGTAATATTGTCTAATTCAATGCCAACACAAAAGGAATAAATTTTCCATCTTACTCTTTTATTGTTTCCGTTCAATTTTCAATGTTGCATCTATTGAAAGAATATCCAGTTGCAATGTTTAAGAAAACGAATCGGCTTTTGAACAAAAACTGATACTGCAGCGCTAACCTATGAACTTGTTTCCATTGCAGAAGCTGCAGCCGACTCTTCGGTGTATTTACCCTTGTCCTTGGATAAAGCAGCTCGGCGTCCAGCTGCGCGACGGTCCAGTATTTTTTTGCGATCTTTGTCCATCTTCAGCTTAACAATCAAACATTTCGATGGATGCACTCCAACATATACATTCGTTCCATTAGCTTTCTCACGCTGGATTCGTTCGATATAGACTACGAATTTTTTGCGGTAAACCTGAACCACCTTACCGACCTGATTGCCCTTATAATGTCCACGCACCACCTGGACTTCATCATCTTTGCGAATCGGCATCGAACGAACCGTATATTTCTGCTTCAATTCCTTGGATAGTGGAGCCGACATCAATTTCCTTCTGATGTGCGACGGTGCTTGGAAATGACGTTTGCGGCTCTTGCGTCGCGAAGAGGATACATTTCTATTCAATTTCATCTTCCTAGAAAGGGATAAACCAGAGATTTAATTGTTACCATGCAGATAGAACTGGTAGTCATTATTTTATGAGGAAAATTATTGATACAATCGAAAATTGTTTTCAATACTCACAATTATTATCGTTACACTCGAAAAACGCGTGTTTCACGTAGTTCAAGATGTCGGAAGGAAAGAAATGCGAAACGTGAGAATGTGACATTTGACAATCTGACAATACTGTCATTACCAGGGATGCCAGATGGTTTTGAAAACTGTATGATCACTGCTCGAAAAACCTGCTTGAAATCGGGAAAAAACTATCCGTTATTCGAAAAATATGAGTTCGCGCAAACAAAAGTCTGCAACAATCTGCACACATTTCAAAGAAGTCTGCGCAAATATAAGGAGACTCTGACAAAATCTGCAGAAACTATGGAACAACAGCACATATCTGCGAATCAATGTATTGCAGGTCAAGTTGAAATCTATAGAATATTGGGTTGTTTAGCTATGTTAAGTTTTTCATATCATCTGAAGTTTTTCAGTTTTTCATATCATCTGAAAGATCTGCATCACATACATAAGACATACGTAACACTCAGGAAGAAATCTTCCAAAAAAGTTGGTACAAAATGAACTACTCGAATGGTACCACCACATACTTAGACATACATTTCTTTGGTACTCTTTGCCCCACATCACTCGGTACCAACACCAGTTTGAACTGCTCGACGAAAATGAACGGAATGAATTTTCTTCATCGCGGCTCTACTCGAGCCCATAACAAAATCCCTTAAGAAACTGTCAAAAAGTTGTTTACAAAATCAATGCTGCATTTTTCGAGTGGGAACGAGACAAATGCAGGGCTGCGCAGGTACACAACCTCCATAAACTACTCAAACAGAGTTTTTTTACAGAGGTTGGTACTTTCGAGTAGTTCATTTTGTACCAACTTTTTTGGAAGATTTCTTCCTGAGTGTTACGTATGTCGTAAGCCTGTATTACACTCTTTGATCAAGCGTCAAATATTTGGCACTTTTTGACAGATAAAAATTTGGTCAAAGATAATTGTTTGTCACTCTCCAATTTTAACATGGGGCAACACTAGGCGTCTTTAAAAATGAGTCATCATGACTCAAAATTTGAGTACGACATTACTCAGTTTTTGGGTACACTTCAGTTTCATTATTGGCTAGAAATCCGCCACGACCAATAAACGACACCACATATTCATCAATAATTATATTGTGCGTTGCAAGAAATCTTTTCATTATGCGGAATTTGCGAAATGAGCAAAGCTTCCGTTCCTGAGAATCGATCTAGGAATCGGTACTGTTTTCAGAAGGTATCGATACAGCTGGGATGTCGATCAATTGCAACGTACGCAGCGCTGACCGGAAGAGTGTATCAGCGAAAGTTCACGTCTTTGGAAAAAAAAAACCTAAAAAAGACACAACGTACAGCACCACTGAGCAAATAATTTAAATTTTGAAATGGAAGAAGATTATAATTCTATCTCGAGTGAAGAACAAGGTACATACGAAGTTGAGTTTCTAGATTCCCATTATTCTTGTTCTGAATCATCCGGAGAGACAGAAATGCACATACAGAGTACCATAAGTAATTCACCAACATTAATTTCTGCATCGAACCGAGATGATGAGGTACGTTTAAAAACTTTATAAATTGGATTTAATATTTATTATTTATTTTACATCCATAGAGGCGATCTACAAAGAAATTACCGACGGCTGGTGATGAATATAGTTCATTGGATGATCTAGAACCAGCAGGAAATAGTAGCGAAGAGAAATTGTTTAGTTTTTATGCGGATATACTGGAGAAAAAGTTTAAAGGGCAGAAATCGTTTGAAAAGCGTGGAACCGTAAAAGTTACAGATGATTCTGTTGAAGGAGTGCTCAACAGAATATGGGAATACTGTGCACAATTTATCACGAAGGCTGTTATTTTCAAGGATTTTGATCCTAAAGAACATTCAACGAATTTGGAGGCCACTTGGGATAATGAAGATCCATTGTTTGAATCAAAAGATAAATCCTCAATTTTTCAGGACAAATCAGGGAAACGAAATATAGCCCCATCGGATGTGACATCTAATACGTTACAGGGATGGCTATCAAAAACCATTACGGTTGTTGTTTATCGCTATTCAGATTCTGTGTCAACTGCGCATAAGTACCATGCTGTCGAAAGTCAGTTGCTACGACCTGCTGAAAAAGATCGAGCAGGAGCTGAGTCAAATGTGTCATTACATAAGTTAAAGGAAACTCTTAAAGTTTCACAGGGAAATCACTTGACGTCAGACGATTTAAACTGGTCTTGTTGGGCGAACTACATAAATACCCAACCAACAACAATGCGTGAAGAACTCATAAACCAACTGCCACCGAAACATCTCATTGCTCTTTTTCGAACTGTGCCAATACACTCGGATACCGTTCTTCTCAGGACGAAATTTGATCTTCGTGTAGCAGAGAATGAAAACAAAGCCTATACGCGAATCGTGGGTCAGCTTAAACAAGATTGTAATAATTTACGCACCTTGGCAGTCATGGGAAGAAGAATTCTAGAAATGGAGTAGCTTTTACATGACCACTGCGATATGATCACCCAGTGGCGTAGCTATGGTTTGGTGGGCCTGGTGCGGTAACAAAAATGTGGGCCCCCAAAGAAAATGACTGGGCAGTTTTTTCTTCCATAAAAGGATTTGAGACAAACAAAAACTTAGATTTTTCTACTCATTCATTCCGTTGTCCGCAAAATCAATAATTAGGTATTTAGATACTCACTTTCCGAGCCGTTTGGTTGGCAAAATCTGAAATTACAGATTCAAAATCAATGGAATCAGTGATTCCACGTTCGATTGATAAAATGGCATAGTTTGTTAATCTCAAGTTACTCATCGTTGACCTCAAATAGTTCTTGATCAACTTTAACTTAGAGAAACTTGATCAACTTTAACTTAGAGCCAACTGTTTTCGGGTGCATATTGTCTCGCGTGAACGCAGATTATTTCCCTCGCTCTGTTTCATGTTTTCGTTAGCCACACAGCAACACAGATAGACAGCGTTTTCCAGACTTGGTAAAAGCACCGCTCCGAGCCGCTCGGTGACATCGCCAAATTATAGACACCAAGCATCACGAGCGTATTATCGTCTTATGTGACATTCGCAGCGAGCACCAGCTCGGCGCAAGAGCTAAAAAAGCTACGAATCCAGTGCGATAATCTTGTGTTCGTCACCTGTAGGCACGTTTGCGTTTTTTCTTTTGCATTTTGTTTTGATCCGTGAAGAGATATTTGCTGTGTGATGCTTTTCTTAATTTGTTGCGCACCAAGCTAAAGATCAAAGCACCTAGCCCGAGTGCGTGTGGGCTATGGAGCTAGAGCTACAATCAAGCTCTGCTTGAGATGCTGTGCGTACTTTACCAAGTTTGATTAGGAATTTTGTAATATTTTTTTAAATATAAACTCGTTTTTTAATAAAGATTGATGATTATGCTTCCTGGAACGACGGAAAGTATCAAAATAGTGTCTTGATTATATTTCACTGTATTTCCTGGCTAAAGGCTCAAAAATATAAAGCAATTTAAACCTCATATTATAGGAAATATTTACCAAAACGCATGCTTTCTTCAAAGGAAACAAACAAATCCGAGTAATTGCAACTGTTGCAGGTAAAAAAAATTCACGGCATGTTCTTTTGAAACTATTAAACAGAACATTATTTTGCTGCTTAATTACATTAAATTTCATTTAATTGAAATCATGACACTTCATTTCAAAAACAACACAAATATATAGTCACCTACTCACCCGCATACGTCGTCAGCGCACACTCTCTGCACTAGCTGTAACGTGCAATATACATAGCAGAGAGAAGCAGAGTACAAGAAGACGGAGATGCCACGAAGCAAAAAAGTAAGCAAAATGATTCAGGGCTACACCGTGCGCTCTATGTAACTTTAGAAGAACACCAACGAAGAGATATCCACTCTGTGGTGGTATTCTTCATTCTTCGCGTGCCGAATCATCGACCGAAGCACCCAGCTCAAATGCGTGATACCTAGCAAGCAAGAGCTCGATTTTTGTTCCGCTTCTAGTGCGATGCGTGTTTTACCAAGTCTGGTTTTCAGGATTGCAAAAAATCGCTCCTTCGTTGCGTGTTTCCACGTTGCATCGAATGTTTTCTGCGATCGCAAAACATTCAACTTCGGCGTAAAAATGAACATCCGTATCACGTATACTTTGTCCGTGTGGATCACGAGAGCAGAGTGGCGAGCACAAATACATGAGGTTAAGTTCAGATGGGCAGGTTGACCGGTTCGGTGTTCGCATGATTTTGGGGCCCCTTGAGTAATGGGCCTGGTGCGGACCGGACCAACCGCACCCCCCTAGCTAAGCTACTGTGATCACCGCTATGAGAAACACAGTTACCGTAGAAGATAATGAGTATTCGCAATTTCTAGCAAGCAGTCACAGATTGTACTGATGTTGACCATGAATAAATACACATTTATTACGTATGATGTAGTTGATAATTTATTTATGATAATGAATATAAGCCATTCATCCTAGCAGTCATCTCGAAAACCAAAATGTGTCGTATTTCGAGCCAACCCCAATCTGGGATCAAACATTCCTCCGGCCTGATATCCACATTTTTTGAAAACATTAGTACTGTCGAAGTTTTTAAATTTTTGGATAGTTTCTGCGATTGCTACCATTAGATTTTTGGTGTGAAGTTCAATGTAGGTTCGTTTCAAATATCTTTTTAACTAACCAAAAAGAAATTCAATGGGGTTGAAAAATTGTGCATAAGCTGGTAAAAAGACAACATAAATTCCAAGGGAACGGAGGTATTCTACTATTGCTCTATGTCAGTGGATTCTGGCCCCATCCAAATCCATACAGAATGTTGTCCAGGATATCTCTGTATAAGTCCTGAACAAATTAACGAGCGGCAACAGTTGAAAAAGCGAACACGATTGAGCGTTGTTGTCACAGGACACTTCATCTAAGAATAACAGCATATGAAGATTCCACTTAATTAAAAACAGTTCATTTGCAAACCGTACTACATCACTCTCACGAAGTTGAATCGCTCGACGCTCCAATGCTTTAAATGTAAAGCCTTCTGCATGCAGAATACGACAAATAGAAGCAGTACTTATTGTGACAGAAAATGTAATTTGAAATCGTTGTTTTGCTTCGTCTAACATCAATACAGGATTGCACTTGTAGAGATCGACAATCCATCGCCTCTGTACTGCACTAAACCGTAGATAGACGAGAGCCCTTTCTTTTCGAGTGAAGAATCCGTTTTCCTCATATCGTCGTATCCAATTCCCAATTGTAACGTGACTTTTTCCATATATTTGAGCTAACTGAACTTTTGACAAGCCCAGAACATAGAATCCATTTAAACAATGATAAACCGCATTTGTGTATGCGTGTCGATTGTGAACGTTATACCGAATCTCTGCCATTCTGAATAAATAGAAAGGAAAAACTAATTATTGTGGTACACTAACTTTTTTATATTTTCCATTCAAAAAGAATTATACGTACGAATTCACTCGGATCAAACAAATAAACAACGGATACATCAAAATGAAAATACACACTAACTTGTTTTCAGAGCTGCCAAACAGATTTATCCGTGCTAATAAGTAAATGCACTACAATGATTACTAATTTTATTTTTTCATAATTCATGCAGAGCTTAACTGATTTGTGGGTATATTCAAGTATTTTTCGTAAAAACATTTTTAAACTTTGTGTCGTGCTGAAACATCTTCTTGCGATTAGAAACCCCAAAAGTCTTTGCAATGTTCTTTTTCAAATTATAATACGGCAACTCTGTCTGTGTTGTTTGCGGGGTTCTGTTATGCGCGTTATTGTTGATTGCGACAAATTTTCTCGCGAAAAATTCTTGTAGAAGTGCGCGGGTACGTCCAATCGCAGTAATATCTTCTACAAAAAGTGCGGAAATTGGATTTGACACCAACATGGACACCAACATGATTGGTTATACCCGCGCACTTCTACGGCGTTTTGCATGCATCTTGCGAGATAAATTCTCCCGCAATCGACAATACCTCCGCAGCGGAATGAAAATTTTTGTAAATATGCGCAATACCTTGTAATAAAAGTAAACAGTTATAACTCCTTCTGAGGCGCACACAATTAAAAAACATATGTTACAAACTTAAGCACATCATAATCACCTTTCAAAATGGACGTCGTTATATACGGGGTTACTCAGAAAGAAGTTATATGAAGGGAACCCAACAAGTGAGTCAAAGTTACTCAAAATCAAAAACGACTTCTGCTCACTTTTTGACGTCTACGAACATCGTTCTAAACTGAGTCAGAGTTGCTCAGTTCATGAGTTATTATTTACTCTGGATAACCTAAAACTGAGTCAAAACTTAATCAGTTTCGCTAAAACCGTATGTACTCAAAATTGAGTAGAAGTTGTTTTTTAATTGAGTAAATATTACCCATATTATACCTGATGCGCGATGCGTAAAAGTTACTCATTTTCGACTCAAAAATGAGTACTTAAAGCTTCAATGAGGGAATTTCGGAAAAATTATCATTATTGACTCGATATAATTATATTTTGCCTTTTTAATGAATTTTATTTTAAAAAAGGCTTATTTCAAGAAATTTACCTTTGTTCGCCGGGATACGGGATACCTTTGAATTTATTCGCCGTATATCCAACCAACGACTTCTGGTGAAAAAGAAAAATTGGCATTAGTTGCAGTCAATTATTCCAAATTATGAATTACCTACCGATAACAACTAAACTCAAACATTTCTATTTCATCCTTTTTTCAGACGGTTTGCTTGGTTTGCTGTTTGCTGTTTGCTTTTAACGCAAGCACCAGTTACCCAATTGGGTTGTTTAGCTATATCAGTCTTTTATATCATCTGAAAGATATGCATTTTCTAAATAAAACGTAATTTAAAAATAATTTCTATCGTTGTCCTTCGCTTTTTAAATCACGATTCAAAATTGCTCGAAATCTGCTCGAAATCGCTACAATGACAGTTCACCCATATACCAACTGTCATTGTAGCGATTTAGAGCGAATTTTTATTCTTTATTTAAAAATCGAAGGATAACGCTAAAAAGTTTTAAAAAATCACGTTTTGCTCAGAAAATTACACTCTTTCAGATGATATTTAAAAATCGGAAATCCGTGAATAGCTAAACAACAAATTTTGAGGAAATTTGCCGCCATGATCTATTTAATTCTACTCATTTTTTGACGTCTCCGAACAACTGAAAAAAATTATTATAATTCAACTCAGCCGCTGAGTAGCCCAGAGTGAGTGTGTAGGGCTTTAGGCAAAACTGCCGAGGAATAATAAAATGTCATCGCCGTTTTAGACGCAAGTAAGAAAGAGATGCCAGATAATTGTTTACGAACTTAGCACGTTGGTGGTGGGTTGAAGCTGACAAATTTTACAGTGCGCTTCGGGCAGCACGGCAGGTCAAAACTAGCAATACTCAGAGGGAAAGATATGCGAAGAGAATGTTGTGAGCCAAACGAACATGTCAAAATCCGAGCCAAACGAACAATAAAGGTGACCCATTGAGAGGTATTGATATCAGGTACGATAAAGAATATTTTTATTTTTACACGTTTTTCGTGTTCTTTTACTAAACAATGAATTGAGAATGCTCCAAAGTTGCTTTATCACAGTGATTTTTAACTGGTGGTTCACAAGCCTTTTGTATGGTCAACAAAATAATGATCAATTATGGTCAAAGTATATAAAATTGAACCTAAATATAAAATTTAACGCCTTCACGGTTTTTGTGATGCACTTTATTAGGGCATCCTTAACAGTGCGCTACTATTTAAATTGTGCGATTTATGGCGACTGTGTACAGCGCGGCTATTTTACGCACTCACCTGTTTTCACACCGGTCGTTGCTATCGTCTCTGTTTGACGTTTCATTCAGCATAAACCATTAGCAGCGCTGTTACCGAGCTGCCAAATTTGAGAGCGCGATGCTTCCCGGAGGCCCGGCTTCTATTTCCCTACACGCTCGGCCATTTTTACTCTAAATTGAGTAAAATATGACTCAGTTTCGTTAAAAGTGGATCTACCCTAAATAGAGTAATCATGTTGTTACTCACTTTTGAGTAGCCCTAGTATATGTCAAAAACTGAGTACTACTTACTCATTTCAAACACAGCAAGAATTAGGCAAACTGAGTAACTGTTACTCAGTTTCGTAAAATTGACGTTCCCACGCAAGGGAAAATGACTGGAATTTCGGAAATTCAAATTTGAAAACAACATAAGAAGCATCGCATAAATGTTATAGATTTATTTGGTTAATAAAGTTTACATTTCATATCATTTCCACATCTTCCGCATTGATTGCCTCGCGGAAAGAAGCGGCTATTTTGTTAACGGTTATGCGGCAGCTGTAATCTAAAGTATTATATAGAACGCTTCCAAAAAAATGTAATGATGCCCCGGAACCAGAATCCCGCATGAAGGAAGATGACAACGAAATCCTTCAATAATGATTATTATTTATTTTTCCAAAATTTTTATTCAAATAGCTTACCTTTCAATTTATTACACGTCTCGGCGTCTACTTTAGCTGCAATTTTATCCATTTCGGTTCTTTTAGCAAATTTTACTCCTTTATTTCACTTCACAAATTAGGTTCTGCACATCCAATCACGAAATTGGCGTTTGAATCGCGGAAAATAAAATGGCCAGTTACTCAAAAATGAATAAAATAGAAGAATACGTAAACTGAGTTCAAGTTACTCAGTTTCGTTACTTAAAGTTACTCATTTTTTGACATTTTTAATTAAAGTACGAAAGTGAGTACCTTTTTACTCAATTTAGAGTAAAATTGAACGAGCGTGTAGCGCGTTTAGTAGCGACCGGTACGGTATAAAGTGATGATAGAGCGCTACCAAACGGGGTATAGAAGCGCACTGTTAAGAGCAAGCGCACCGGTGAGTTGCCATTTGAGTTGCTATTTTCACAACGCTGGCCGTTGCTATTTTGGATAGCAACCGATGTTCGCACCGGTCGTTGCTATTGGGGATTACCAATTCATCTATTTCTTTTTAACGCCGGCAGTTGCTAATTTCTAAAGACCGTCACTAGCTAGCATTAGCAAAATGTTAGTGTGTGTCGTATTTCCCAAAAATTCCACACATCTATTAATAAGCAATTTATCTGTCCGTCAATTGTTTTCGGAATGATCTGCGTTCTTTCTGCTTCATAAAATATCCCCTTTATTTCAAGCTACTCTGTTTTAACTTTGTTTCCGTTTTCCCAAATTATCGATAACACAATTCTGTTGCAGGTTTCTTCGTTTGTGCGTGTATGGATTTTTTTATCCTTGTATGTTTAATTAAAGTAATTGCCTTCAATAACTATTATACTCAAAATTGGCGAACTGTCATTAATTATATTTTGTACTTTGTGCTGTCTGGATTCTTACAATTTGCTATTAATTTTTGCAAATTTGCAGCCAAACCAAATTTCAATGTAGAACGCGAAAATTGTTCTCGAGTCTTTGGCTGATTCTAGTGACGAAGAAAATGATTTCGTGAAACAAATCTTTTTATACGCGAGTATGAAAAGGATTTTTGGAAAGATTCGGGGTGGCTCTCACCCTGGAAAACGGTAACATATTGAACGCTATGCTGAGGAAGTTTGCCATCCAGCGTTTTAACAATGTTTTTTTTTCGGAAACACTGGTCTACACCGATGACCATTTCCGACGCCGCTTTCGAATTCATCTTACGTTGTTTTCGAAGATTAAAACAGCTGGAGATGCGAAAAATGGTTTTTCTATTAAACAACCGGACGCAACGGGAAACTGAGACTAACATGCCTTCGAAAGAGTCAGCAGCAATAGTCGGTAATACTCTCGAGCAATTCGCTCAAACCTTCCAGGTTTATTGAAATAATGACATGGTTGACCAATCTTGTGAGGACTTGAGCTTATTCCTTCGTGTAGATTAGAGTGCCAACCAAAATGGTCATCTAGAATTTCAAATAATAATATTTTTACGAACATTTACTATCGAGCAAAACAAAACAAACCACAGTTTGACATTATTCATCAAATAGCAACGATGCGGCACGTTGCTATCGTGTTGCCAAATTTAATAACTCGCTACTACCCGAGGTGGGGATTGCTATTTCCCAAACCAACATAGCAACGACCGGTGCGGTTGCCGCGTTATGGTGGGAGTTGCCACACTAGCTTTAGAAACTTCAATTTAGCCACTTGCTCTAAGGATGCCCTTATTCCCCAGGACTTCCACCGTCACCATCAGTTTTACGAGCCGAATAAAAAAGTTAGTCAACATTGCGTTTTGAGAAGAGATTTGGCACCTCTGATATGTGAAACCTATTCGCGACTACGAAGTTGAAAGAGATTTTAAAGGCTGTTCGCACCTAGGCGAACTCTCATATGCAATTGTCAAACTGTGTGTGATGACAAAAGCAAAAATATTTCCTTCCTCCTTTTTCTTATGCAAAAATCAAACAAATATCAGCACCTTCGTAGTCGCGAATTTGCCGAATCAGCGGTTTTTTTCATCGCTTATCTCTCTCTCTCTCTCTCTCGCTCTCTCTCTCTTCTTCTTCTTCTCTCTCTCTCTCTCTCTCTCTCAGGATCTCTATAGTTAAAACGAGGTGAGCTGGTGGAATAAAGAAATTCGCTATTAGGGCATCTTCAGCGGTGGTCTATTTTTGAAACAACTTTATACTAGATTTACACCAGCGAAACCAGAATAGAACCAGATAATATAGACCAACTTTTCGTTCTCCGCACCGGTGTTGTATATCTTGTTCTTTTAAACCGCTGACATCTGTCACACTGTCAACAATTCAATACCCCATGCTATCAGTTCATGAGACTTGTTATAATAAAAAGCACTCAATATTTAGCCCATTATGGACCGGACCTAGATCCTGATTTTTCTCCAACGCGATTTTCACAACACAGGCTTGTATTGTTCTCATCGAGAAAAAAATGGTGAAGAAAAAATTTTCCGACTTTCCACAACCGAGTATTTCACTGTTCGTTTTTCCGAACAGTGGGCCAATGTGTGATAACCAGGGTTGATATTTGTTGACACTCTTTAGTGAAAGTGAAAAAAAGCATCCATAAACGTTATTTTTTTACAATCCTTTCAGAGTTCTCCCTTCCCGCTTTTTGCATGGAAGTGAACTGTCAAAACACCTCAATATATTTCATGCGATGAAAGCAAGACAATAAAATCAGTTTATCAGTTAACAAAGATTCTCAAGGCATCGGTCAGTGTCAGTGAAAAAGTGTTTCGGTGAGGTTCATTTTGGTTGAGTGGACTGTTTGTTTTTCTTTTTCGCTTTGAAGTGAAGATCATTTGGTTGGATTTGTCTTCAAATTTCATTCCGTAACCGTGAACGATGCGCGCGATCTATTTCATCTGAGTATAACAACACGTTACTAGGACGAAAATCTAGTGTATCTGAAAGAGTGCTGCGATCATTGAAAGTGAAAATTGAAAATGATTGGCTGTAATTTTCGAAGAATTTTGCTGGGGAAAATGACTTTTATCAGCACTGGTGATAACAAATCAATGAATCCTGAATCATATGATTTCATTGAAATTTATTATTTATGTGGTTCAGAGCTTCAAAACATTTGGGATGTACATAAACATAACATTTTTTACAAATGAATATTGTGGGTTTGTGACAATGCCTTCATCTTCTTGATTTCATCGTGCCTTCATCTTCTTGATTTCATCGCCAGCTCTAGCTGGAAAGTGTTGTCTAATACCTAAAATCAACGGGAGGGAGAATATATACCACATTTACTTCAGATGCCCGTTGAATAGCTAAAATTTCTTCATCATCACTCTCTTCCTCCAGTATAGCAAAAACTTCATGCATCGTCAATGCGCGGCGTCGATTCATCTTGATTTCTAAACATGAAGATCGAATTCACTATAGATATACTTAGAGCAAAGTAATCAAAAGACATGAAACTGATACTTACGATAGCTTCAATACAGTTTCAGTCCACATGAAACAATAGTAATTGACGCACTATAAAATAAACATTCAAAACCAATCCAGCCATTTAGCTAACTGCGTTTGACAGTACGTAAACAAAGTGAACACCTATAGGACCACTGTTCGGAAAAACGAACAGTCATTTTCGATCAAGGGTCACGCGCGTTGCAATGCTCGTAGAGTATTGATAAATGGTACAAAGTAAAAGTCATCCATTAGTAACTAGAATATGTCAATAGCAATAGCTTCAATTATTTTTTTTCAGTTTTAAAAATTATAATAAAAAATTGTGTTTTTTAACACATCTGCGCGAAACGCTAGCCACCCTACGGGATGGTTGGGGAGGGGTGTCCAGTACATTTTTTTTGTAGCCAACATTTCCAGCTATCATATACAGAAGACGGAATGTTTTTATCTTATCTCAGTTATTCGTGAAAAATTTCTAAAGTACTGTTCGGAAAACCGAACACCCGGTCCATAATGGGTTAACAAACGGAAACTCGATAATTTTTACGCACATTAAACGATTACTTTGGCAAGACACTTTATATCCACAAGGCTTTATGGATTTGGCGGTTTGCCCCGAGCGTCAGTGACATTTCTCACGATGGATTAGTATGATCGAAAAATTGCTGCTACAAGTTGGGCTTCAGAGGTTAGCGAAAAATATTTGATCGCGTAGATGTTCGTCTTCAGTTTTCATCTCATCAATATTTCAAAATCAGTTCTTCAAACTTGGGTTGGGTTTTGAGGATATTGAAACAAGCCTGCATTTTGAACATTTTCAGTTCAGTGTCTTCGAGGAACATTTTTCTGGCTTCTTAAGGTCTCCTCTAGTCCCACTACAATTAAGGCGATTAACAAATACTCAAAATATTTGTCATCCTGGTGGCTGATGGTTGCAAATCAAGTAGTTGAACCTACGGTTATGGTCTTCCAGAATTCTCCCTTTTGCTGAGCGGTTTCCTTGAAGCCGAAAACGACAAACCTGTTCATTTTCTTCTTCAGAAAATCCTTTGTGGATTGTGAATTGTGAATTATAAATAATAAAAAATGAATGAAGTGAATAAAAAATCTTTGTTTTGTTTACTCCCCAACACTCGCAAAACGCTTAGGGCATCTTCAGCGGTGGTCCAAATCGTTGTTTTGTTCTATTTTTTGGGAACAAACTCAAATTCACTGCTGCACCGGTGGTGTAAATTTTGTTTTATACCAGATCTAAATTGAAAAAAATTGAAACTGGTATACGTTTTGGTCTATTTTTGTCACTTTTTGGAACAAGAAATAGATCGTTCTAAAACCCTTTGTACGCTGCCAATAGGTGGGTAAAATGTCATATTTCAATTGAATACTTCATTTTTGGCTATTTCCATATAAGCGTTTTGCGAGTGTTGGGGAATAAACAAAACAAAGATTTTTATGACAACTCACAATTCATTTTTGTGGCTTTTCTGAAGCAGAATATAAACAGGTTTGTCGTTTTTGGCATTAAGGAAACCGACCAGCAAAAGGGGGAATTCTGAAAGACCATAACCGTCGCCTTAATTGTATTGGGACTAGAGGAGAACTTAAAAGACCAGAAAAATGTTCCTAGAAGACACTGAACTGAAAACGTTAAAAATGCTGGGGTGACATTGCGCATTTCGTTTCGAGCAACTCGAACAAAACTAAATGATCGATGGGGGGCGTTATGTTTCGTTTTTCGTATTTTTCGACTTTGCGGGTTAGATGAGCCGCAGGACAAACGACAATGACTGCTCCTTTTAAGCTTGAAGCATAACTGGAAGTATGTGACCTACGCGATCAAATATTTTTCGCTATCCTCCGAAACCCTACTTGTAGCAGAAATTTTAGATCATACCAATCCATCCTGAGAAATGTCATTGACGCTCGGGTCAAACCGTCAAATCCACAAAGTCTTGTGGATATTAAGTGTCTTGCCAAAGTAATCGTTTAATGTGCGTAAAAATTATCGAATTTCCGTTTGTTGTATTGAGTGTTTTTTATTATAACAAGTCTCATTAACTGATAGCATGGGGTATTGAATTGTTGACAGTGTGACAGATGTCAGCGGTTTAAAACAACAAGATATACAACACCGGTGCGGAGAACGAAAAGTTGGTCTATATTAGCTGGTTCTATTTAGGTTTCGTTGGTGTAAATCTAGTATAAAGTTGTTTCAAAAATAGACCACCGCTGAAGATGCCCTTATATGAAAATAGCTAAAAATGGGGTATTCAATTGAAATATGACATTTTACCCACCTATTGGTAGCGTACGAAGGGTTTTAGAACGATCTATTTCTTGTTCCAAAAAGTGACAAAAATAGACCAAAACATATACCAGTTTTAAATTTTTTCAATTTAGATCTGGTATAAAACAAAATTCACACCACCGGTGCAGCAGTGAACTACACGCTCGTTCAATTTTACTCTAAATTGAGTAAAAAGTACTCACTTTCGTATTTTAATTAAAAATGTCAAAAAACAAGTAACTTTAATTAACGAAACTGAGTAACTTGAACTCAGTTTACGTATTCTTCTATTTTATTCATTTTTAAGTAACTGGCCATTTTATTTTCCGCGATTCAAACGCCAATTTCGTGATTGGATGTGCAGAACCTAATTTGTGAAGTGAAATAAAGGAGTAAAATTTGCTAAAAGAACCGAAATGGATAAAATTGCAGCTAAAGTAGACGCCGAGACGTGTAATAAATTGAAAGGTAAGCTATTTGAATAAAAATTTTGGAAAAATAAATAATAATCATTATTGAAGGATTTCGTTGTCATCTTCCTTCATGCGGGATTCTTGTTCCGGGGCATCATTACATGCCATAGACACCTTCTACAAAGCCTACAGTGTGTTTGGAATAAAAACTCCAACTAGCTTAAGCATGATTATGGATTTTTTTTAGGATGCGTTCTGTATAAAACTTTAGATTACAGCTGCCGCATAACCGTAAACAAGATAGCCGCTTCTTTCCGCGAGGCAATCAATGCGGAAGATGTGGAAATGATACGAAATGTAAACTTTATTAACCAAATAAATCTGTAACATTTATGCGATGCTTCTTATGTTGTTTTAAAATTTGAATTTCCGAAATTCCAGTCATTTTCCCTTGCGTGGGAACGTCAATTTTACGAAACAGAATAACAGTTACTCAGTTTGCCTAATTCTTGCTGAGTCATATTTTACTCAATTTAGAGTAAAAATGGCCGAGCGTGTAGAGTTTGTTCCAAAAAATAGAACAAAACAACGATTTGGACCACCGCTGAAGATGCCCTGAGGTCGGAGCCAAAATATAATAGATTAATGCTTTTTTGAGTTTGTTGTGTAAGGTTCTATAAACAGTAGATGAAATAATAGAAGGAAAATATGAAGCCTCTAGAATGTATATTAGAAGAAAAATGTGAAGAAAGCATGGTACAAATAATAGAATTCTTACATGAAATAAACATGAAAATTTAAAATAAAAGAGAACCTAACATCGAAAAACATGAACAAACGGAAATTTTGGCGAGATGGACCAACCATGGTCTCAGCCACTGTCAAATGACACAAACAAAGGAAAGAAGAAATAATAGTTGTTTAAGTACCAAGATTAGTTTTACAGTTATTTCTTTGAGTAGTTGCAGTGATATACTTTTGTTTATTATTATTAATACACAAATGTTAAAATGGATAGTAAATTTTCAACACAAACAGAAGATGGTCACGGGGTGAATGTTTCTACAAACTTGTTGAACGGTTTTGGAACACAATTTTTAACCGTGGCACCCCCACTATTAAATTGCGATGATGAACTTATTTGGCTTGATATGACTAATCCAGCTTTTCACAAACCTGTTTACAACAGTTTCATCATAGAATCTAAAACTTTGGGTAAAGATGTGAAGTATCTGATAATGCAATCTTTTAGACAAGCTTTAAGTATACAGGATCAAAATGATTTGCTGCGAGAACTGGAAAAAGATCCCCAACTGGTATACAATGTTGGACTAACTCCCGATAAGGTATGCAATGTTATTTATTTTACAGTTCTTTTTAATGAATGATTTTCAGCTTCCAGATTTGGTAGAGTATAATCCTCTTATTGCTATTGAAATACTTCTAAAATTGATTCACTCTCCTGAAATAACGGAGTACTTCAGTGTCCTTGTCAATATGGAAATGTCGCTGCATTCTATGGAGGTGGTGAATCGATTGACCACGTCTGTCGAACTCCCAAGTGAATTTGTGCACCTCTATATTAGCAACTGCATCTCTTCGTGTGAAGCTATCAAAGATCGCTATTTACAAAATCGTCTTGTCCGACTGGTTTGCGTCTTTCTCCAAAGCCTCATACGGAATCGTATCATAGAGACTAGCGAGCTGTGCATCGAACTCGAAGCATTTTGCATTGAGTTTAGTCGTATACGAGAAGCTGCCGCTCTTTATCGTCTTCTTAAACAACTTGAATCCGACAACAGTGCGGCAATTAAAATTAAGTAAGGTTCGTGCTATTAGCCGGATGTATAAAAATGTGCACTCTGCTTGTCCTATACGGATTGACAGGATGAGTAAACAAATTCATTCATACAGCTTGCTGTAGAATTTACTGATTGTCTTTTATTGAGAAAATTCCAGGAAGTGCTCAGTAATAGGTACAGTATATAACTGATAGCAATGACTCCATAGTTGTTATCCTTTGATTAAAAACATGAATTTTGAGCGAAACGTCGCACCAAAACTTGAACTTCGAAAACTTATTTGCCGAATTTTCGAAGCTAAGTTTGCTGATTTTATGTTAAACAGCTAAAAATTTAGTGCGTATTTCATTTACTGTTTATTTATTACGTGTTTCACAGGAATGATTACACTTTTCATTCGTTCTTCACTTAGCTTACACTTAGTATTTAGTTTTATAACACGATTGAATTGATTTTAAGGACTGGAGGAAAGCTTTAAACTAATTATCACTTTATAAACATAAAATGCTTTTTACTAGTACATATCTTCTCAAACGTCATCGAAAAATCCTCGTGGCGCCATACCACTACTACGCACACCTTGTACATCATCATCATCGCCAAATTCGTTGTAGCCCCGGAATCCAACTGTGACGTTGGTGCTAACTCCAAAGCGTTCATTGATTTCCTCCGATAGAGACCTACTCAGCTCCGTTCCCCGCTCATTAGTGCTGTAGTCAAGTCTATCACCATGCCGAACCAAATCGTCACTAGGGCCAACAGTATTAGTCACTGAATCTAAATTTCTTGATCTATATTTTGCTAAAATGTTTCCAACGCCACCGCTATTAGCATTTCCTCCGCCATTAATGGAACCACTGTGTACTGTATTTCCGGAATCTCTGCCCAAATTATTCAGAACATTATCGCGTCGACGGGCGATTGCATCCTCTGCTCGTTGCCGTTTTCGCTTTTCTCGCACGATTAAATCCTTACCTTCCTGAACAAGCTCAATTGCAATCGTTTCATTAAGCATAAATTGTTGAAAGCCTAGAGCATTTAGAGCTCGGCTACCAAGCGAAAACCAAGTAGCTAAACAGAAACCGAGCATCAACATTGGAAAATAGATATTAAATCCATCGGATATTATGCCTAATACGTCCATATGACCCATGATTTGTGTGTAATGGGTTTCTAATATACGCTCCTTAATAATGTGCGAATCCATATGAATCATTCCAAGAAAGTTTAAACACATGGGTGGAGTAAGACGGCACAACAACATTCCGCTAAATATCAAACTGTACTCGTTAGTCTGGTGATGAGCAGCAAGGTAGTAAAGATTGAGAAATTTGATTCGGAAAACCGTTGAGTAGGCGCAGTAACAAAGATAACAGAGGGTCATCATTGAGAATAGTTCAATCGTGACAAAATCATAGTTTGTCTTTGCGATTTCCAGTACGTTTGCAAAGATTGATAACACTGGTTCACGGTTAAAAAAAGTTAACTCGCTCCAGACAACCGTGAACGATAGAAAGCCTGCAAATAATGATAACTGTTAAAGATTTGTTACAGCAACGCTTTGACGATTTATAAGTAGCTGAATTGAAAACTTTGCTTCGAAAGACAGACCCCTTTAGTATTATTATTAGCAGGATGTGAAACCTGCGTAATTACCTGTTACTACGGCAAGTGCCTTGAGAAATGGGGCCTTTATTACACATTCCCAGTACCATTCCACCGTTGGGCTGTATAAGGCTCTGGAAAGACCAGTACGGTTCTCAGGAAATTCTAATTTGAAGCGATGATCCAACGACACTGCATTTTTGGCAACATCTTCTAGATGAAGAACCCTATTAACCTGAACGTTCCACAAGGCTTCCGTGCGTTGAAATGTCTGTAGCGATTTGATTACTCGCCGGTGGAGCCTTATAAGCGCTTTCTCTGAAGGCAAAGCCACAGGAGAACCATCGTCGCGATTAATTCGTCGAGCTCGTTCCATTAGTTCAGTTGGTACTTTCCGAAGGATAGTTTCTAATGCTGGTCTGAGTTCGTGACGTGGAGAGACGGCTCGACTGGCTGATAGCAGACTTTCCAAAACATCATCCACGTGTTCCTCGGCTTCAGCTTTTTCTGTACTTAATTTGGATAGTTTAAAGTAAGCATATTGCAATGTGAATCCAGGTTTTGAATTATTCCATAAGCTTCTTGGGACTTCTACCAGAGCATAACCGAGCAGTAGAACAAGCAGGAACAGGCCCCAAGTATTTGATGCTGAAGACGCTATGGCTTTTAGCTTTTGCCAATCTAACGAGATTCCAGGTTGCAGTGCAAGATAGATTAGCAATACTCCACAAATGAACAGATACGATCCGTAATAAATTGCGTTGTCAACTAAGGCAGACTTTAGTTTGCCTTTTATGGTGAAGTCCCCTGCTTTCAAATAAGACTGCATTAGCGGCATGATAAACCATGTCAGAAATTGCGATGACCAATATATGATGCGCCAGAGATTCGGAAACACGTGCTCCTCCACCATCCCCCAAGGGCGCTGACATGTACTCTCATTGTTTGTTTGCACAAGTGAAGATTTAGCCGTAGTATTATGTTCTAAGATGCACTGCCGATAAACCGTCTATAATGAGAATACTCAAGAAATAAATTCGGCAATAAAAATATCCAAAACACTTATACAAACCGATGTTACATCCAGTGGGATTGTAAATACAATAAGAAAGGAAAAACTCCATGCTGTCAGTACCGAGAAAGTAACCACTGGATGTTGGCGTTGAATGCAACCATATCTATAGAGAGATATGGAAGCCAACAACAACGCAAAACAAATAGAGAACACTAACAAATAAGCCATCGCAAACGACTTTCTGAATGAGTAGAATATTTTAAAATTTTTCAGCAGCGGTATCAACGCGATTTTCTTGTAACTGGCGATGTGCTTCCTGTTGCATTTTTTCCAGTTTCTCTAAACTGATTGATTTTAGAGGAAGGAGTTGTGGTTTGCAAAATTGAAGGTCTTGCTTTTTGTCGTAGAATAATTTACCACTGGTAGGCAAAATTAATGTTATTGGATACTCCTGACTGCTGATATTTCGCTTTTGCTGTTGATGCTGAAAAATTACTCCGTCCGGCAAATTCACTTGGTCATTACTAGCCGTTTTTGGCATTTCTAATCATCACGGAGACCTAAATAAAACGATACTCAAAGTTAAAAACTGTATTGACCGCTAATGTAATTTTTGGCTACATCATTATTGATTTTTCAAACATTCTATTTGGGGTAGATTTTATCAATAACTATTACCCCAAAGAAAAAACACACCTTATCGATTTGAACTAGTACCAATTATTTTAGGCTTATGAATATATTTCAGCGGTCCTACAAACAGGTTTTTGCGCAGCCGTAAATGATTTTATCCTGAAAATTCAGCTTTTTTAAAAAGTTATGATCGCTGATGTCACCTCTCTTCACTTCATGTCTAAAGACTTCAACTATATGACTTTGTTTTGAAGTAACAGGAGAGCAGAGTTGCCAATTTTTTGTGCAGTAATTTCTCCTGTTTGATTCCATATCAACTTTTGAGGTGGAAGTGCGTCGAAGCCATAAATGGCCAAAGTTTAAGCCACCACGTGGTCAACTTCGAATTTTTAAATGCTTAGCACTCGGTAATAGCACATATAACAGACATCTAAGCTAATTTTGCTTCATGTGTAAAAAGACGCAACGGTTTTTTAGCATGTCGCTATACGCAGTATGGTGGCGCTAAGAACATTTAGTGGTCAATGATTCGATAAAATCGATAGTTTTCCAGCTCTACTCGTTTTTATTGCAATTAAAAGGGTTGCCGGTTTTTAATGTAGCCATTTTGAGCAGTCGTAATATGTACATAATCGACAATTTTATTCAATCCCAGTTTATATATGCGATAAATTTGTTTGTTTTAGTGTTGATATGAAAAACATAAAAAAAACAAACCTCACCAAAACAGTGTTATATCCAGGGGGATGCAACATGCTATCTCTTTCTACGTTGAATGAGTGAAGAGTCTTCCCGACTAAAGTGATAAGTGATTATTTTTAAATAAAGCCTCGATATGTTGCCTACTGTCGAACATGTAGAGATGAGATAGGGCTGCCATCCCCTTGGTTATATCGTTGCAAAAACAACGACTCTATAATCTGTGTGAATTTTCATGCGTCTGACAGCTTTGACTATAATCCAGAGATGCCAGATGTTTTAGAAAAATGTCTGCAACTGCTCGAAAAACCGGAAAAATGTGCTCGAAATCTGAAAACATGTATCTGTGATCCGAAAAAATTTCGCTCGCGCAAGCAAAAGTCTGTAAAAATCTGCACACATTTTAAGAAAATCTGCGCAAATATAAGGAGACTCTAACAAAAATCTGCAGAAACCGTGGAAAAACTGCAAATATCTGCAAATCAACAAATATCTGCACACGGACTCCAAAAATCTGCGTTTTGCAGACAAATCTGCACATTTGGTATCCCTGCTATAATCCAGCGCTGCCATCACTAAAGTAGTTAAAGTCGCAAGTTGCAGAAAGTTGTCGTTAGCATTCCAAACGAGTAAGATTTTGAAATCTTACACACGATTTCTGGAGTTTTTTGTTCTAGCTTGGATATCTGTTATCTGTGGTAATAGTTAATGCATCACTTGTGAAAACATATCATCATGTTTGTTATGGTGATAAAAACATAAAGTAGTGTTTTCATAGATAACGCATTAACTATTCCCGAGTCTAGTGACGCTGAAAATTCGTAGTCGACCACGTGGTGGCTTCTACACACTCCCACTTTAAGGACCAAACACAATGGATACGTTGCGGCTGCGTTTGCGGCAATAAGGCACGGGTGACGTTCCATTGCTTGTACGTTTGTTATTGTTGTTGTTTTTCAAGTTGTAAAACCAAAACATAACCGAACACGAGACCTTCCAACAAACAATTTTGTTGAATAACGGCTTGTTAAGCTGTAGTTCAGCCGAAATCCACTCAATAATAGCTTATTAAGCTGTAAATCAACAAAATTGTTTGTTGGGCTTTGAGCGTTGGAAAGTAAATCTAAAGTAGTATTCTATTGTTGGGTAAAGGATGGCCCCACGCAATACTAGAGCAACCAATCGGACAACTGTTGTTTTTCACGCTTTCCGATTCGCATTGCATTCAACTTGCGACCGTTCGTACAAACGTGAAGATGTCAAAAGAAACAAACTGAAATCAGCTGATCGCAACTGTCTCGTGGATTGCCTTATAGGGTGTTTTAGGGGTATTTATATTATTTTTTCTTTTGATAAGAAGACATAAGTTAAGAACGCAAATAAATAAAATTTAATTAAGGCCCGAATACACACACGGCGTGGTAACGCCTTCCTGACGAAAATTGTCAGTACCTTCTTGAAACCCTTCTAATGTGCTTTCTAGCATCTGCCACCTTCCGCCCGCCTGCACGGAAGGCGCAAGCGCGCCGTCTTAAACCCCGCCTTGCGCTAACCTTCTTGTCGTCATGCCACCCAATTCATGTTTGTTGGAAGAAAAAATAAAGCAACACAATTCTAGAATCTCCAGCAGGCGGAAAATGATACAACACGGCGTTGCCAGCGCCTTCGTCAAAAAAAGGCGACACTAGACCGCGTGGAAGGCACGATGCGTCTACACGGAAGGCAGTCAAGTACGCAGCCGAAGGCGGCGAACGACTACCTTCTTCACTAGAAGGCACAGCTAAAAGGTTCTGGTTAAAGGCGTCTCAACGGAAAGCGCGATTACGCCTTCTAATTTGTATGGAGAAGGCATCATTACGCCGTGTGTGTATTCGGGCCTTCATATCGACGTATAGCATTCTGTTCACTTTGCTTTTCGGTGCAATAGCACCGAAACTGCAGTGTTAACAGAATGCGCGTTAACGACCTTTATTGTCGATCATTTTCGAACCACATAATAAAACACCTCAGTTCAGTTTGGGTCTTCAGCTCACCAACATGTAGCTTTTTTTAATTCATAAACATATCGAATAATCCGGGATCGTAACTCATATTCCACTGACTTTTCTTAATTTGAATAGCAAAACTATTGAAAAAATCGATTTCGAATTTTAACAACTGTAAGTGGTTTTAAGACACCCTACCGTCAAGAAACAGGGAGGCCAGGTGATTTTTCAAATATTTTCACACCACAACTAATGTCTCTATACATAGGAAATCTGTAAACACGGTCCCTGTTGAAAGTTTACAAAACTTCCAGTGACACAATAAATCGAGTGAGGTTAATCAACCGACTATTAAGGTTTAAACACAATTGATACACTGCGACTGCGTTTGCGGCAGTTTGACAACTAGCCCATACTTTTTCTGCCAAATTAACGTCAACGCAACGCAAACGTATCCATTTTGCTTGGGCCTTTAGGCTTCCACTTATTCACACGCGCTCAAATGTTTTTAATATTAAGACATGTCTTCACATCTGGCATCCCTGTCATGACACGTAAACCAGGGTTATATTTTCTACAAGCCAGCAGCAGAAATGTCACTTTGCTTACTATCAGGGTTATATTCCCCAAAAACCAGCAACAGCAATGTCACTCTGTGCATTACTAGCCAGTTAGTGAAAATTTAAAACAAATATAATTTTTCAATTTTAAAATCAAAGAAATCTCGTAGAGATCTAAGACAAATTACGTAATGCCTACTGAAAGGTCGGTTATCGATTAGTATAAGAAAAAGCAGGTATTTTTTCAAATTAAAACCCCCTATTTGACAGTTAGCCCCTATATTTTCTGTCGAATAAACGTCAACGCAACGCAAACGTATCCATTGTGCTTTGCCCTTAGAGATGAAAGCAGCCAGGAGCCCACCTGGTGAATTATATTTTTCGTAAATTTCTAATTAACTATTTCCCCAGTTAGTACATTTTTCAATCGTCAACTCCACATTTACTGCTTGAAATAGAAATAAAACTCATTTAGTTGTAAAAAATACCCAGTTTATGTTATTAGAGATTGTTACGACCGTAAAGAAACACACGTTTTATTCAAAAGAGTAACTTTTATTCTTCTTCTTCTTCTGCGGTGTATCCAGCTTTCCACGAGTGGTAATGGCGGATGGATTTGACATTTAATGTAGGTTGTCAAACTATAGTTCATTGGATATTCCCATTGAACTAGTACTAGTTGGATGTATTTAACATTTAATAATACTAGTTCAATGGAAAACTCCATTGAACTAGTAGCACTTACTTAGACATACGTAACACTGGCGATTTTTTTTTTGGTACTCTTTGCCCCACACAGGGATATGGTGAGCTTGTCAAACTCCATAAACTCGCTGCGTTAAGCCTGTAGTACACTCTTTGTCTAATGGTCAAATATTTGACCTTCTGACATAATGGTCAAATTTATTCGACATCATGGTTGTTGTTTGCCCGTGTTTGCCCCATGTTAAAATTGGAGAGTGACAAATAATTATCTTTGACCAAATTTTTGTCTGTCAAAAAGTGACAAATATTTGACGCTCGGTCAAAGAGTGTACTACAGGCTTTACTGACATGCACCAAATATTTGGCTCATAGGGTTACCATTTTTTCGATTTTTCCCAAATTAGAGTGACCAACCAATATTTATAAAATATTTTTTATTTTTTGTTAAAATTATTCATTTTTAATTGCGTAGAAATAGAAACAATTGCGAAGAACAAAAAATAGTTTTTTATAATAAAATAAAAGATAAAATAATTTGAATATTTCAAAGATTGGTTGATTAAAAGTTCTTTCTGTATGTTTTCCTGTTCCGGCACACATACATAAATTGAAATAAAGCAAAATGGATTGTGTACGTTCAAATCGTTTTTATTGAGTGTTACAAAAATCAGTGTCCCTAAAACATTATGCTTATCGTCAAAAGCTTATGCTTATCGTCAAAAGCTTTAGCTCGAATTCAGTAATTTTGCAAATCAAACGAACACTTTTTACTCCATTCCTACTCAAATATTCGCTCGAAAGACCATTTTTGACAACGTATATCCTTGTGTAAACGTTTCTGAACCATTCGGGAATCGTTTTCTACGGCTGCATCCACGTATGTATCATCCATGAAGATACGAGGAGAAGCAGTCTTGTCTAGTAACTTGTTCTTCTTTGCTTCGTATTCTTCTTCGTCACGGTCGTAGTGTAGATTTATTCTGTTTAATCTGTAACTTCCCTTTTCCTCGTTATCTACCATTTTAGATTCGTTAAAATCAGTGCAATTTCCTTGTTCTGATGCCATAACATTATTGTTTTTGATCAAACGGATGTAGGCTGCCTTCAAATGGCTTGAGTTTGGATTGTTATTGCAACCTCCCTTAGAACGGATTGCTCCAAAAAATATCTCGACATGATCTTGGCTAAATCTGTATGTGGCAACTTTTTCAAGAATTTTTTTCTCATGGGTATACTCAAGGAATATATTTCTAAAACTGGTAATGTTAATTGAAAACCCCCAAAAAACCAGTTTTTAAAGGACTTTTTAAAATCGATTCCCCGGGAACTAGTTTGATATTTTTTATGTATCGTTCAGCCAGTTCAAAAAGCTTGTTAATTTGTTCAAAATTATGTGGAGCCATTGGCTGTTTGAGTCCTTTTTGAAGATTATTTCTACTATTTATAATATCAAAGAGGTACAAGCCGATGAACTCCACGGTGACCCTGGCATCAACGTATTGTTTCGCAGTTTCAATGTCATCACATTCCATCAGGGTTTGCAAGGCTGCAGCAACACTACGACTAAGCGTTTGGGCGGCCAAAATCACTTTCATCTTTTGATTTTGGAAATATACATGTTGATCGGACAAGTTTTGCGCCAGACGTAATCCAGTGACGTTTTGTAATTTGTTCAGCTTCTTGACAAACTCCCATTCTGCACTTCCATGGTCCGTTGAAAATGCTCCTTGAGATGAAAACGCGTTCCTCATGAGTTTAAGCATATGACATGGATCCAGAATTACGTACACGTCTCCAGAACGATGCTTAAAACTGGTAGGTAGGGGTTGATCGTTCATCTTAAGGTTACAGCCAAAAATATTAGCCATAGCGAAATTGGTTGGAGTTCCATCGAATGTGAGTCCACACACCTTGGCATCTGCTTCGTGTAAAGCATCCAGAACATTTTCTGTTAAAATTTTCTTGTCAGTTGCATTCAATCCATTGATAAGAAAACCGGTATTTTCCATTTCTCTTCTACCGATGATACCATATAAACCAATGCTTCTTTAGCAACTGGTAAGTCGTCTCCAGAACACAGAAATGAAAGCGATTCTCCATAATCTACTACACCTTCGAATTTTTTGGTGTGAGGATTCCAGGTAACTTGTTGCCGAATTGCAACCTCGTCCATGCAAAGGCTCACTAGCAACGGTCGTCTTTGCATATCTTTGGCTTTTGCTTCTATTGCTGAAAGAGTTTCGTGTGTAATTCCAGGTTCGCCATTATAGCTTCTGTACCATTTAATAATGGTTCGTTTATGGGGTAAAGTATTATTAAAAGTAGTTCTAACGTAGGCATATGCTTTTGCCGAATAAAAATGAAGTGTAGAAGCGAATTTTTTAAGTGCAGCACTGTATGGCTTGCCGTTACTCTCGTATACAATTTCTTTTTGAAGCTCACGGTCTTGGGTATATTCCTGAGATAAAATTGAAATGAAGATAACATTTTCAAACAATCATTTACTCTTCTAACTCATGTTTCGTATGTTTTTACTTAAATCTCGAAACAAAACTTACCTGTAGTAAAACTTGTCCTGAATCGGAAATCAAGCCTTTCTCCTTCAAGGAATCAACAATTTCTTGTAAATTGCCTGCTTTTTTGTGAAGACGATAGTTCTTTTGCTTCAAACGACTTACCCGCAGCTGTGCCGCATGAAGCTGCTTTTGAACTTTTGGCAAAGCGAGTTTTGCTTCCATTGAAATGGTAGACAAAGCCGGTACCGGTTATCGATAAGTATAAGAAAAAGCAGGTATTTTTTCAAATTAAAACCCCCTATTGTCAATTTATGGGTGAAAACAAAAGCAAACATATTCCCTTTCTTCACTTTCGCAAGTAAAAACCAAACCAATATCAACAGAGTCGTCAGGGGCAATTACCGCTCGTGGAAAGCTGGATTATTTCCGACCGTGTAGCCAGTTTATTAGAATTACTACATATTTACCTGATTTCAATAAAGAAAATGAAAGGAACAATATTCAACTTGATAATGGATTAGTTAAGGCAATAATCATCATATCGTTTAGGTTGCGTTGTGTGACGTTTTGGTCTCATCGTCTTGGTAAGCTCCATACTATTTTCTACTTCATCTAGCTTTGATTCATCTACTGGTGTTGGATGGCTTGAAGCCTCCATTTTATGGTTTGTAGGTTTTTATAATTATGTCATCTCCAACGGATACCAAAGACTCTCTTGCACCAAATATTTGATCTCGATAGACTTTTGCATTATGTTTCGATACTTATCTCTATCCGCATTTCCTGGTCTTCGATTTGATCCATTTTTAGATGTGGGATCAGGTCCCGAAAACTTCTTCCGAACATTAATTGAGCGGGTGGGATTCCTGTCACAGTGTGAGGTGTTAAAGAATACATATAAATATATTCTTGTAGAGCTACACGCCAGTTAGTACCAATTTTTTTGCTTATTTTCAGAACTCATTATAGAGGGGTTTTGCCGTTCAACCTCTCCATTTGCACTAGGATAGTACGGCGTAGTGAGTCAACTTGATAACGTGATCAAAGTAGGGTTACCATTTGGTTGGAGTTAAAAATCAGGACAACTTTTCTTTCCGGTACAAATTTGATCTAAGCTATTTTAATTTTTGAGATATCAATAAATAAAACCACAATCTGAGATTTGCACTGAAACATACGCCAAAACACTCATTTATTTATTTAACGTATTTCTCGGACGATTTAATTCTGCAACCTTGATTCATCAAGCGTTAGTAGATACTTGAAAATGTAGCACACGTAAACTGTTTGAAATTATACTTAACAACTGTCAGATGTTTAACGGTTTTTTCTCTCGTCAAGATTCTACCAAAGAAAAAAATCGTTCGAAATGAGTCCGTTTCTTTCCGGGGTCAAGATAAAAGTACTGTACAATCTTCAACATTTCTGAATATCCGGCATCATTCAGGAAAATCAGGACAATTGCTAAAATATGAAAAATAAATCAGGACGCTCCAAACGGGTCTCAAAATCAGGACATGTCCTGCTAAATCAGGACGGATGGTATCCCTAGATCAAAGCAATAATCTATCATATCTTGACTAGAGAAGTTCCTGGCGTTATCGAAATTTAGTGCTTGTGGAAGTCCCATTCTATAGAATGTCTGCTTCAAAAAACGAACTACATCACTTGAAGTTGTTCGTGTCATTTTTTCTGCCAACACGTACCGACTATAGTGGTAAATCAACACAAAAATATAGCTATTGTTCAGCAACGGACCAAGGAAGTCTCCGGAGAGGTGGACCCAAGGGGCTGTTGGTAGATCTCTGATACATAACGGTTCCGGTTTCTCGAAAGGTGCAACCAGTTGGCAATAGAAACACTGTTTGCATGTTGTTTCCGCCAAACCGCAACTTTCATTCGTCGTTTCATTTTTTCTCGACCAGGGTGTCCAAAATGTGCCAGAGTAAGTACAGTTTCCCTGAGCTTCACTGAAATTACAACCCTGGATCCTCTCAACAGTATCGCATTCACGAAACATAGCTCGCCTTTAAATGGTGCATAACGTTTCAACTCACCTTCCCTCTTCTCATCTTGCAAAGCTCGCTTCACTTTTTGTATCTCAACGTCCTCTCGCGAGCATTAAATTACTTGACTCATTGTAACTGCTGGTTTGTTAACCTCTATAATCGCACAAAGGGCTGCTTCTGAACTTTTGTCAAATGTCTTATCACCTGTTTGTTCTGGTAACCGCGATAACGGATCCGCATCTTTCCCGGTAAATACACTATGTGGTAACGGGAGCTCTGCATTCTCAGCGCCCACCGTTCCTGACGTTTGTTCGGCATCGATTTTTCGGTAAAGATATTTAATAATGGTTTATGATCAGTTAGTATTGTAAGCTGCAAACCGGTCAGGTACATCTGGAACCGGTCGGTTGCCCGTGCGATGGCTAAAGCCTCCTTATCGAGTGTCGAATATTTACGCTCAGTCTGCGTTAAACTTTTACTTGCATAACTTATAACCCGTGGCTCGTTGTGAATAATCTGTATTCAAACGGCTCCTATGCCATTATCGCTTGCACCAGCAATTAGCATAGCCGGGGTGAGATTGTGCCAAAAAAGGACACGTTTTTGTTCCTTAGCTTGTAATGCACACATTTAGGCAATGAGTTTGATCCAAATCACGTCAATGCACACTTAAATGTTAAGTTAATGACTGCCGCAAATATGGTCAAGTTACAATAAACTATAATTTTGCTAAAATTGAATGAACTTTGGCCTTATCTCACCCCTTGTATGGGGTGAGATTGTGCCAAAAACAAAAATTTGAATTTAATACCTATTTAATGAACAGTAGTGTATCTACGAATAATTCACATGGATAACATAATAAAACAGTAAGTATAGGGACGACCATTAACAACATGGACTATTAAGGGGCTGTAGGAGATTGACCAGAAATTACGTTTCATATGAATTATAGAAAAATGTATGACTGGATCAAATCAATATCTTGAGTAACCAGTTATGAGAACGTGGCTCATGGACAGTCTCTAAACACTTAGTGGCGTCTCCAGGTAACTTAGAAAGGGAAAACGTTAGGACATAAAGCCTGAGAAGACTTTTCGTTTCAATTATTATGTGTCATTGACCACTGTATATTCCATCTCAAAACTGCTGGAAACGTACCCACAACCCTCCTTCCTTGCTTTAAAAGTCATCAGTTTATATAGAATAGATGTACGAAATTTTGTTACATTCCATAACTAATTTCAGTCCTTGTAACTTTCCATCTAACAGTTGTTAGCTTACTGTTCTCAAGCATTTAGTCATTATTTCAAATAATACCATAGCTAGACAACATACCCTATGTAAACAATGCAAGCGTTTTGGTGTATACTGATATAATTTTGTCGTGAATGTGAATTCCGCACACTGTACCGTTCATTATAGCTTGGCACAATCTCACCCCAAAAGGGCTCGAAAAGTGTACAGTTTGAAAAAACATTTTTTTCTGAGCCATCACAGGTTCAATGCATGATATTTCCTCAACTCTTTGGAGACGACATCCTAACGTGTCATCTGAGCAGTAAGTTGATGTAATTTCTTGATCGGGTTGGTTTGCATGGGACATTTTTTGGTAACGTTATTTGCGCGTGTTTTCCAGCCTGTACTTTGGAACATTATATAAGTAAAACAGTTCACTAATATTATCTCTATTCTATTCCAAGTTGTGAATAAATATGTCATGTTTCATATAGTATTGAATTTGAGGCATTAGGTTCTGGAAATCTCAAGTAATTTAACATACAAACATTTCCCGTTTTGGCTCAATCTCACCCCCGTGGCTTAATCTCACCCCGGCAGACGGTAGTTCGATTCCGTGGATTGTAATATCCCAGATGTTTAGGATTAGCCATCGCTGTCTTGACTCTTTTAAATGACTGCAGTCTTGCATCTGTCCATTTGAATTTCGCAGCTTTGATGGTCATTCGGCGTAACGATGTTGACATGTTCGAAAGGTTGGGGATGAATTTACCAAGGAAACTACACATTTCACTTACATTTTGTGGTTTTCTAAATGACTGTATGGAACTGATCTTATCATCCATCAGCATTATACCTCGCTTGGATAGGGTATGTCCCATGAAATCCACGTTTTCTTTCCCAAAGTCACATTTATTGATATTCACCGTAATACCATGTTCCTCAAGCCGCTGCAAAACTAGCTTTACGCTGGTATCATGCTCATTTATTTATTTATTTGGTATATTCACCCACAGGCAAACAGGTGCCCAAACGGTGTAACTTAAAGCTAAAAATTAAAATAGCTTCAGAGAGTCAATAAATATTACATATTACAAACAATATAACATTTGAACTAGTCAGATCTTGAAAAAAAAATAAACGATATCGCCGACGAAGAAGCGTTCGAGGTAAATTAAAGTCAAATAGAGCAGATACTCTGTTGAACAACCTTTGGAGACCAACCATTGCGCCAAAAATGCCGTAGTTAGTTCGTTGAGCAGGCAGTCGTAGCATCGAATTGTTTCGCAGAGCACGAGGTCGCACGTTTATATTTACTTGTTCCAAAAGAGCGGGACAGTCTATGCTGCCTTGTAAAAGGTCAGTGGTGAACAAGGCCCTGGCTGTGTCTCTACGGACAGACAGAAGCTCCAAACGAATTAATAAGCAGTGACTTTCATAGCTTGGTAGACGGAAGCGATCCATCCATGGCAGTCATGCTTCGTTTTAGCGAAAAAAAAATAACGTTGATAAAAACTCTTACATTCTTTAAGCCTTTCAAAACGCGTTCTATTTCTCTCTGAAATATTTCAGCGGTGCAGTTCATGCCGAACATAAGCCGTGTGTATCTGTAGTATGCATTCGGTGTCACGAAGGTACTTATTTCACGTGAATCCGGATCCAGCTCAATTTGATGAAAGGCTTTCACTACGTCTATTTTACTAAAAAACTTGCAACCATCAAGGTGAGGCATTATCTCGTCTAACGTAGGTAACGGGTGTCGCTCGGGGATAATAGCCTTATTAGCCATGCGCATATTCTCATACATGTGTACGTTTTTCCCTCCGTCTTTCGGTGTAACTACCAAAGGAGATGCCCAGGTTATTTTCAACGGTGCTGGCTCAATTATACCCTGTCGCAGTAGATCGCGTAATTTGTCTTCGATGTCCTGGAGAAAGTAGGCAAACGTCTACCAGGCTGCTGAACAGTAGCGATATCTTTATTAATCTGAATTTTCACCTGTAAGTTTTTTATTTTTCCAATCTTCGCATTCTCCTTTTCTTGCTGGCAAAACACCTCTCCGCAGATTTTCAGAATATTAAGTTCTGACGATGTAGTCCTGCTCAACAAACTAGCATCTTCCATATTACCCACTACGTATATATCGTGGTTTACTTGCTTTTCACGTGTAGCTATATCCGTTTGAAATATTCTGTGAATTTTAATTTTTCCATTTCCGTATATGTACTCTCAAAAACTTCCGTGATTTTAGCACCTAGCTAAATCGGCATCCTTTTTGCTTCAGAAATCGTTATGTATCTCGGCTGATGACGTTCACATGAGCTCCAGAATCTACAACCCAATCAATTTTGACACCGTTTGTATAGCATGTCACTCGATCATGCTCAGCATCCATAGCATAAATTTGCTGTACACGCTCATTTTTTGTTACTCTAAAGTGAGTTAGATATCACCCACTTTTGAAAAAAGTGGAGGTACCCTAATTAGGGTACTTTTACGGTTACTCACTTCTGAGTAAGGGCGTCATACGTCAAAAACTGAGTAGAATCTACTCTGTTCATGCAAACCACAAATTAACGAAAACGAGTACAAGTTACCCAGTTTGCCTTAATACGGAAATTTAATGATTTCTGTTTTTTGTAAATCTGACTCAATAAATAAAATATCATTCGTTGTTTTGCTTTCGTCTCGATTAGACGCAAATTGTTTATCTCCGTTTGAGTTCGCAAAATAACAATACACGAGTTATCGTACGGGTGTTTTTTTGTCGATTAGTTCTTGTGTTGCGCGATAACAATAGCCTGTTGTATATCGGCAGAAACATCTTCACACTGGTAGGGGCAGGCTACCCCGCCAGTGATTCGATACGCAGCTGATATATCAGCAAGAATAATTCTCCCGCACCGCTGTTACCTCGCTAGCAGCACGGACCACCATACGATCGAGCGAGTGGAAGTCAACTACAAGTGGCATCTACAAGGTCGCGTGTAAGATACGGCCACTGTGTCACAACACGAAGCTGGATCGTCATTGTTTGTTCTGCGGAGACACTCGATTAATCCAACTATCAGCCGTGAGGTCGTGACTTAGACGTTCGGTGAAGTATTACATTTAGAATTTTTACTATAATTATCAATATTATTACTATGTTATAATATTATTATTAATATTATTATTGATATTATTATTATTGTTATTATTATCATTATTACTACAATTATTATTATTATTATTATTACTATTGTTATTAGTATTAGTATTACTGTCTTTTTTTTTATTTGATCCATTGTAGATTGAAAAATTGTTTTTAAAATTTAATATCAACGACTTGAACCCCCCCCCCCCCATACTCGAATATTTATCGTTTGTGTGCGGTAGAGCGTAACGCTCCCGCAAAATGGACGACATGCAGGTGCAACTTTTCCTGGAGGTGGAAACAAACGGGGAAGAAATTGAAATTTCTCCCATCAGCTCACCCCTACCTTCCCCTGTGCACTCCCCTTTGCCAAGTCCTGTACCAAGAGTACCAGAAGTACGGGTAAAAGCTTACCCAGATGCCGCTGGCGGTCCCTACGTTGTTTTTTTCCGGCCCATGAAGAAGCCATTGACTCTTATTCAAATTGGCAAAGACCTGGCAAAACATTTTTCGGCCGTAACCGAGATTACGAAGGTGAGGCCGAACAAACTGCGAGTTGTCGTGAGTAGCTTGAAGCAAGCAAACGAAATTGCTGGCTACGAGCTCTTCACGAGAGAGTATCGCGTGTACATCCCTGCCAAGGATGTAGAAATCGACGGTGTGGTTACCGAGGGGAATCTCACTGTCGATGACATTTTGCGTCATGGAGTTGGCTGTTTTAAACCCCTTGATGCAAAGTGTAAAGATACTGGATTGCAAGCAATTGCATTCAGTATCCATCGAAGAAGGGAAGAAGAAATTCCTCCCTTCGGATTCCTTCCGAGTAACATTCGCCGGATCCGCGCTGCCGAACTACGTCCGCTTGGACAGGGTTCGTCTACCTGTACCGCGAGTCATGCATTGCCAAAACTGTAAGCAGTTAGGTCACACAGCCACCTACTGCTGCAACAAGGCACGCTGTAGCAAGTGCGGAGGCAATCATGCTGAGAACGCTTGCAGTGGGGATACTGAAAAGTGTCTTTATTGCGAGGGAACTCGGCATGACCTTCCGGCATGTCCCGCGTACAAACAGCGCGAGGAAAAAATTAAGCGTTCCCTTAAGGAACGATCAAAGCGCTCTTTTGCAGAAATGCTTAAGAGGGCTGAGCCACCCTTGACAGGAAACATCTTTTCCTTCTTGCCAACTGATGAGGGTACATCTGACGATCCCGTCGAAGGGTGTTCCTATGCCTTGCCAGAGGGATCTAGGAAGAGGAGAATGCTCAACTCTCCTAATCTTTCTCGCAAAGGTCGTAAGATAACCCCTAGCGGAATGACCAATAAGACAACACAAAAAGGAAGCGGTGAAGAAAAACCGAAGCAAGTACCCCCCGGTTTAAATTTCAAATCAAACCAGGAGTACCCACCGCTTCCTGGGGCACCAAAAGCCCCTCGTGCACCCATTTCTCGATCAGAAGATAAAAAAGAAACAGGGTTCATAAAATTTTCTGATATTGTGGACTGGATATTTAAAACATTCAACATACCAGATCCCCTCCAAAATATTCTTCTTGCCCTTCTTCCTACAGTGAAAACCTTTTTGAAGCAACTAGCAGCAACTTGGCCCCTCATTTCAGCTATTATATCTTTCGATGACTAATACGGCGAAAGAGGTTAGGAATTTTTTCACTGTATTACAGTGGAATTGCAGAAGTATCATCCCCAAATTCGATTTATTTTCTCATTTGATGAATACATACAATTGTGACGCATTCGCGCTCTGTGAAACCTTTCTCAATTCGAACGATCAACTCAATTTCCACGATTTTAACATTATTCGTCGAGATCGAGACTCACACGGTGGAGGGGTACTTTTAGGGATCAAAAAGTGCTATTCTTTTTTCAGAATCGACCTCCCCTCGATCTCGAATATTGAAGTTGTTGCCATTCAAACAAATTGGAATGGAAAAGACCTTTGCCTTGTTTCGTTATATATTCCCCCATCCGCGCGGATTGAACAGAAGCAACTCCTTGATATAGCAGAATTGCTTCTCGCACCTTTTATGATTTTGGGAGATTTTAACTCTCACTGTTCGCTATGGGGGTCGCTGTACGACGACAACCGATCTTCTTTAATTTGTAACTTGATCGACGACTTCAATATGACACTTTTGAATACTGGGGAAGCGACACGTGTACCTAATCCTCCAGCACGTGGAAGCGTGCTTGACCTATCCCTCTGCTCGACATCACTAGCGTTAGATTGCCAGTGGAAAGTAATCAACGATCCCCACGGTAGTGATCATCTTCCAATCGTTATATCAATTGCTAATGGTTCAACTCCCCCGAACCTATACGTAATATTGATACGAACCTTACACGTAATATTGATTGGAAGCGTTATGAGTCTATTATAGCGGAATCTATCGAGACTCACGAGGAACTTCCTCCGGAGGAAGAATACGCGTTCTTAGCTGGCTTGATAATCGACGCCGCGACTCAAGCTCAGACGAAACCGATACCCGGGGTAACGATTAGACAGCGCCCTCCCAACAAATGGTGGGACAAAGAGTGCTCTGAGCTGTACGTGCAAAGGTCCGCGGCGTATAAGGACTACCGGGAGTACGGCACTGTCAACCTGCTTCGAAAGTACGAGGCACTGGGCAGGCAGATGAAGAGCTTAGTAAAGGCGAAAAAACGCGGGTACTGGCGGCGGTTCGTAAACGCGTTGTCGAGGGAAACAGCGATGAGCACTCTTTGGGATACCGCCAGGCGCATGCGGAACCGTGACGTTTCGAATGAGAGTGAGGAGTATTCAGATCGCTGGATACTCGATTTTGCCAAAAAGGTCTGTCCGGACTCTGTACCGGAACAGAAAACCTTTCGCGACGCGTTTATAGTAACTACGGAAGAGCCTCCATTTTCGATGTTGGAATTTTCAATGGCTCTCCTGTCGTGCAACAATAAGGCTCCAGGGTTAGATAGAATAAAATTCAACCTGTTGAAGAATCTTCCCGACTCTCCAAAAAGACGCTTGTTGAATTTGTTCAACAAGTTTCTTGAGCTAAATATTGTTCCGCATGACTGGAGGGAGGTAAAAGTCATGCTATTGGGAAACCCGGGAAACCTGCCTCTGATCACAATTCATATAGGCCGATTGCGATGCTCTCTTGCCTCCGGAAATTAATGGAGAAAATGATCCTCTTACGGTTAGACAAATGGGTCGAAACAAACGGTTTACTTTCAGATACTCAATTTGGCTTTCGCCGGGGCAAAGGGACGAACGATTGCCTAGCGTTGCTTTCTACTGAAATTCAAGTCGCATTTGCTCGGAAAGAGCAAATGGCTTCTGCGTTCTTGGATATTAAGGGGGCTTTTGACTCTGTCTCTGTAGAAGTTTTAAGCGCGAAACTTCATTCGCAGGGACTTTCACCAAATTTGAATAACTTTTTGCTCAACTTGTTGTCAGAAAAGCATATGTATTTCTCACATGGCGATTCGACAACTTCCCGAATTAGTTACATGGGCCTTCCCCAGGGCTCATGTTTAAGTCCTCTCTTATATAATTTTTACGTCAATGACATCGATGAATGTCTTGCAAATTCATGCACGCTAAGGCAACTTGCAGACGATAGCGTTGTATCCATTACTGGTAGCGAGGCTAGCGATCTGCAAGGACCATTGCAAGATACCTTAGACAATTTGTCTGAATGGGCTCTTAAGCTGGGTATCGAATTCTCTCCGGAGAAAACTGAGTTGGTCGTTTTTTCTAGGAAGCATAACCCAGCTCAGCTGCAGCTCGTACTAACGGGTAAAACGATCTCTCAGGTTTTAGTCGCTAAATATCTCGGGGTCTGGTTCGACTCTAAATGCACCTGGGCTTGTCATATTAGGTATCTGACACGAAAATGCCAACAGAGGATTAATTTTCTTCGTACGATTACCGGAACCTGGTGGGGAGCCCACCCAGGAGACCTTCTGAGGTTATACCAAACAACAATACTGTCAGTTCTTGAGTACGGTTGTTTCTGCTTTCGCTCCGCTGCGAACACGCATATTTTGAAACTAGAAAGAATACAATATCGTTGTTTGTGTATTGCCTTGGGTTGCATGCAGTCGACCCATACGATGAGTCTTGAAGTGTTAGCGGGTATTCTTCCGTTGAAACATCGTTTTTGGAATCTCTCTTACCGGTTGCTAATTCGATGCACAGTTATGAACCCATTAGTAATTGAAAATTTCGAGAGGTTGGTCGACCTTCAATCTCAATCCAGATTTATGACTTTATATTTTGACTATATGGCTCAAGATATTAATCCTTCTTCATATGATTCCTCCAATGTCGCACTTTTAGATACTTCTAATAATGCTATATTCTTCGACACCACCATGAAACAAGACATTTCTGGTATCCCGGATCAATTGCGACCCCAAGAGATCCCTAAGATTTTTTCCAATAAGTTTAAACATGTTAGTTATGATAAAAGGTTTTACACTGACGGATCTAATCTAGATGAGTCCACTGGCTTCGGTGTTTTCCACGAAAATTTTACCGCCTCCTACAAACTCGATGCTCCTGCTTCCGTGTACGTCGCAGAACTTGCTGCTATTCAGTACTCTCTTGGAATCATCGAAACCCTACCCATAGACCACTACTTCATCTTCACAGATAGTCTCAGTGCCATTGAGGCTCTGCGATCGATGAAGCCTGTGAAGCACACCCCGTATTTCCTGGGGAAAATACGGCGGTTTTTAAGTGCTTTAACAGATAAAAATTACCGGGTTACCTTAGCGTGGGTCCCTTCTCATTGCTCGATTCCGGGTAATGAAAAGGCTGACTCTTTAGCTAAGGTGGGTGCTATTGATGGCGATATTTATGAAAGACCAATTGCTTATGATGAATTTTATAGCATTTTGCGTCAGAGAACACTCAACAGTTGGCAATCATCATGGAACTCAGATGAACTGGGACGGTGGCTACATTCCATTTTTCCTAAGGTATCGACGAAAGCATGGTTCAAGGGGTTGGATGTAGGTCGGGACTTCATTCGCGTGATGTCCAGACTTATGTCCAATCACTACACGTTAAACACGCATCTCTTTCGTATAGGGCTTGTAGACAGTAATCACTGCGTTTGTGGCGATGGCTACCATGACATCGAGCATGTTGTTTGGTCGTGTGCCGAATTCTGTGATGTTAGGTCCGAGCTTATAGATTCCCTCCGGGCCCGAGGAAAACAACCGAACGTACCCGTTAGAGACATTCTGGGAAGCGGTGATCTCCAGTACATGACACAACTGTACTGTTATTTGAAAAAGACTGACATTAAAATTTAATATTCTTTTGTCTATTTGTCAGAATACCCGTATACGACGCTGGAGACACGAACACGAAGAGCCTAAATCTATGTTTAAAAAACAAAAAAGAACACCAGTCGAAACACAAATAGATCGTATATCTTAATTAGTTTTAAGCAAGAATTGTATTTCCCTCCTCTCACCTTAAATCCCCACTAGCTCTTTTCCCTGCTAACGTAGAATTAATACGAATTGTACTTGGCTCAGTAAAACAGAAAATGTATCGTGCCGTGTCAAATAAACTAATTTTAAACCTAAAATAAAATAAATTCAGAACAATCAAAAACACAGATTTATTTTTCATCGAGACATTAGAAAATTTACTAAATCATTCCCGTGTCTTCATTGAATGCGGCACCCAACCGGTTGACAGTTGCCCGTGAACTGTGACTTACTTTTTTGTGCCAGATAATCCGTCATCATTCGTCACCTAATACTGTGAAGGATTTAAATTGCATCGATTGTTGAGCACTGTACATCAATACAAATGTTTCCGTTTGTTATCACGAATAAAAGTCCGGCTTTAAACGGCATCGTAGAACATACAACATGCGGTTGTTCATTTTGAAGAGATCTTTGAGGTGTTTTCAAATCCTCTGCAATACTGATGTTGGGCTGAAATTATTAATTGATTAAGATATTATTGATTTGATGACAGATCAGATACTTACTGCTAGCCAACGAATAAAAAGCGACACCAATTGTTCTTCGGAAACCGATAATATTGCTGTCGGCTTGGGGTTCCCCCTACAATGATAACCGCTCCTCTTTAATCTATAACCTTTGCGATGACTTCGACATGACTATTTTGAACAACGGTAAAATGACACGTATCCCGAAACCTCCAGCGCGCCCAAGCGCTTTGGATCTATCCTTATGTTCGACGTCGCTACGGTTGGATTGCTCATGGAAGGTAATCCTCGATCCTCACGGTAGCGACCATCTGCCTATTCTTATTTCAATTACTAACGGTTCAACGCGCATGCGACCAATTGACATTCCGTATGATCTCACACGGAATGTCGATTGGAAGTTATACGAGGAAATGATTTCAAAAGCGGTCGAGTCGATTCAACATCACCCACCACTTGAAGAATACAACCTCCTCGCGGGCTTAATCCTCGACGCCGCGTTGCAAGCCCAAACGAAGAAATATCCCGGCGTAACGATCAAAGAGCGGCCTCCAACTCCGTGGTGGGACAAAGAGTGCTCCGATGTCTACACGCAAAGATCCGACGCGTTTTAGGCCTTCCAGAAGGGAGGTATACCCGACGACTATTTACGGTATTCGGAGCTTAATATCAAGCTTAAAAGCCTGGCTAAAGCAAAGAAACGCGGATATTGGCGTCGGTTCGTGAACGAGACGTCGAGGGAGACATCGATGAGCACTCTTTGGAACACAGCCCGAAGAATGCGGAATCGCGTAACGGTCAACGAAAGCGAGGAGTCTTCAAGTCGGTGGATATTTGATTTTGCCAGGAAAGTATGTCCGGACTCTGTTCCTGAGCAAAACATTGTTCGCGATGCGTCTCCGGGCCACGACGCGATAGAATCACCTTTTACGATGGCAGAATTTTCAGTTGCCCTCATGTCCTGTAACAATAACGCGCCTGGGTTAGATAGAATCAAATTCAACTTGTTGAAGAATCTACCCGGCAATGCCAAGAGGCGCTTGTTGAACTTGTTCAATAAGTTCCTGGAGCAAAACATTGTACCGCAGGATTGGAGGCAAGTGAAGGTGATCGCCATCCAAAAACCAGGGAAACCAGCTTCTGATCACAACTCTTATAGGCCGATTGCAATGCTATCCTGTATCCGGAAATTGATGGAAAAAATGATACTCCGTCGTTTAGACCATTGGGTCGAATCAAATGGTCTACTATCAGATACTCAATTTGGCTTCCGCCGTGCCAAAGGGACGAATGATTGTCTTGCGTTGCTTTCAACAGATATTCAGCTGGCGTATGCTCGCAAAGAACAAATGGCGTCTGCGTTCTTGGACATTAGGGGGCTTTTGATTCCGTTTCTATTGACATTCTTTCGGGTAAACTTCACCGACAAGGATTTTCTCCAATTTTGAACAATTTTTTGCACAATTTGTTGTCCGAAAAGCACATGCATTTTACGCACGGCGATTTGGCAACTTTTCGCATTAGCTACATGGGTCTTCCCCAGGGCTCATGTTTAAGCCCCCTTCTTTACAACTTTTATGTAAATGACATCGACGAATGTCTGGCAAATTCATGCACGATAAGACAACTTGCAGACGACAGTGTAATCTCTGTTACAGGAGCCAAAGCTGCCGATTTGCAAGGACCATTGCAAGATACCTTGGACAATTTGTCTGTTTGGGCTTTACAGCTAGGTATCGAATTCTCTCCGGAGAAGACTGAGATAGTAGTTTTTTCTAGGAAGCATGAACCTGCTCAGCTTCAAACACAATTAATGGGTAAAACGATTTCTCAGGTTTTGGTACACAAATATCTTGGTGTCTGGTTCGACTCTAAAGGCACCTGGGGTTGTCACGTGAGGTATCTGATGAAAAAATGTCAACAAAGAGTGAATTTTCTTCGTACAATAACCGAACAATGGTGGGGAGCCCACCCAGGAGACCTTATAAGGCTTTACCAAACAACGATACTGTCTGTTATTGAGTACGGGTGTTCCTGCTTCCGCTCCGCAGCAAACACACATTTGATCAAACTGGAGCGAATACAATATCGTTGTTTGCGTATCGCCTTGGGTTGCATGCAATCGACCCATACGATGAGTTTGGAGATCTTAGCTGGAGTACTACCATTGAAAAACCGCTTCTGGAGCCTGTCTTCTCGTATTCTTATCAAATGTGAGGTCTTGAACCGTCCCGTGATTGAAAATTTTGAAAGGTTAATCGAACTTAATTCTCAAACCCGTTTTATGACATTGTATTTCAATCACATGTCCCAAAATATTAGCCCTTCTTCGAATATTCCAAATCGTGTCGACTTATCAAATACTTCTGATTCTACAGTGTTTTTTGATACATCCATGATAGAAGAAACTCGTGGAATCCCGGATCATTTACGCGTGCAGCAGATCCCCAAATTTTTTTCCAATAAATATCGAAACATCAACTGCAACAATATGTTCTACACTGACGGATCACTTCTTGATGGGTCCGCTTGCTTCGGTATTTTCAATAACAATTTAACCGTCTCCCATAAGCTCGATAATCCTGCTTCTGTTTACGTCGCAGAATTAGCTGCAATTCAGTACACCCTAGGGATTATCGAAAAAATGCCCACGGACCATTATTTCATCTTTACGGACAGTCTCAGTTCCATTGAGGCTCTCCGATCGATGAAAGATGTTAAGCACTCTCCGTATTTCCTGGGGAAAATACGGGAGCATCTGAGTGCTTTATCCGAAAAATCTACTCAGATTACTTTAGCGTGGGTCCCTTCTCACTGCTCGATACCGGGTAATGAGAAAGCGGACTCTTTGGCTAAGGTGGGCGCAACAAACGGTGATATTTATGAAAGACCAATTGCTTTAATGAATTTTTCGCATTTGTACGTCAGAATACGATCATCAGTTGGCAAAATACTTAGACCAAGGGGGAACTGGGAAGGTGGTTACATTCCATAATCCCCAAGGTATCGACGAACCCGTGGTTCAAGGGGTTGGATGTAGGTCGGGATTTCATTTGCGTGATGTCCCGGCTTATGTCCAATCACTATAGTTTTGACGCGCATCTCCGTCGTGTTGGGCTCGGGGAATGTGGTATCTGTGCCTGTGGTGAAGGTTATCACGACATAGAGCACGTTGTCTGGTCATGCCCTGTACACCGTGACGCCAGGTCTAAATTAATAGCTTCCCTGCAGGCCGAAGGTAGGCAGCCGGCTGTTCCTGTTCGTGGCGAGCCGTGACCTATCCTACATGTCCCTTATATACGTTTTCCTGAAATCCATCCACGCCCCAGTTAAGTCCTATCCCTATCCGCCTACATCCAACCAAACGACAAGAACACGTTAAGACCCCGGATCCGGAAACAGCAATCAGATCCGCACGATACTCTCAAGGCCCGAGGAAAACAACCCAATATGCCAGTCCGTAATATCTTGGCCCAGCAGCGGAACAAATTCAATATGCTGCTTACCTATGGCAATGAAAACCATCAAACAGCAAACCTGTGCTTTTAATGCGAAATATTCTAGCTATAAGTTAGATTTAGTTTCAGCTCGTAGTCGGCAGCGAGGATAAAAAATTTGCTTTTAGTTATTAAGATACTTTAGAAAGTAAGCTACTAGATATAATTGGCGCCGTTAAACATTGAATTGTAATTGTGCCGTGTCAAATAAATATAGATGAAGAAAAAAAAATTGTTTGCCGCGTAAGAATGTGGCATTGGAAGCATTCAAGTTCAACCAAACAACACAAAAGGAGAAACAATCTTTCGGGGATTTCGAGACTTAGTTAAGAATTCAGGTGCAATATTGCGATTTCAAATGTTCTGGATGCGAAATATCATATGCCGATCGAATGATTCGGGATAGAATTGTTATTGGCATACAAGATAAAAAACTGCAGTTAAAGTTGCTAGATGGGAAAGACGACCCGCTCGCGCAAATCATTGAAACGTGTAAAATTTTCGAAGCAGCAACAGACAGTGGTGGGCACCATTCCGCTAATTCGCTAATTAGCGACGCTAAAATTCAGTCAGCAATTTAGCGATTTCGCTAATTTTTGAGCTGGTTAGCGAAACTGTTAGCGTCGCTAAAATTTTGGCCTTCGAAACGCTAATCGCTAATTCGCTATATTTTGTAGAGAAGCGACAATAGAAATATTTAGAAAAACTATGAATTGCTGATGACGTACGTAAATTGCTTCGAAAGATGAACATACTTTACTGCGAAAGTTACTTTTGTCAGTTTTTTTTATCCTAGAATGGAGTTCCAGTTATCGTACAAGCCACAGGAGCATTTTGAAGAACAAGCACAAGGTCTAGATTGATTTTCGGCACACCAAGAACTTTAGTAAATTGCAATGCGCTTGAAATTATGACAACTTTAGTTCTACTTTTTCGATTCAGATAATAATTGATTTTTATGAAAACATTCCTAAGAGTATCTATTTTCTATGCAAGCTAAATAACTTTTGTTATTCTTGTTTTTACAAAATCAAATATGAATACCGTTTCGTGAACCTCTTACTGTAAATAGCTTTAAAAAGTAATTGTTTTCGTTTGTTTAACCAAAACAGATCAAAGTGGTCCAAATCTTACAAAACACGAGCAATAAATATAGCGATATGACTATTTACATATTAAAAAGTTAGCGATTAGCGAAAGTTCCGCTAATGTGGGTTTAGCGTTTAGTGTTTAGCGATTATCGAGCTAAATTTTCCGGTTAGCGACTTAGCGATTAGCGTCGCTAAATTTTCGGTTAGCGGTGCCCACCACTGGCAACAGATAATAGGCAGCTACTCGAACGAAAAACCGGACCATTGGAAGTGAAATCGGGAGAAAAAAAACAAGAGGAATCAGTAACACATGAGGTTGCTGCGATAACTCGCAATATTTGCTACAATTGCGGAAAACCCTATCATCGCAACCATCGTAAGAACTGTCTAGCCGTCAGAGCCGTATGCCATACATGTGGAGAAATTGGACACTTTAAAACGTGCTGCCGCAAGAAAGAAGGTGGAAGCCGAAACCAGTTCAACCAAGGAACCTCAACTGGAAGGGCCGACTATAGGATCAAGCAGATGATGTCAGGCGGAGGGTTAGAAAACCGGGTGAACCAAGCGTCTCAATCTGTAGCTTCGAAGAAGTCTGTACACACAATGAATTGGGCTGACGCAGGTAAGCTGAATGTGACTGATAATGCACGTAGTGTGAAATATGACTTTCTGAATGGGTATTACAGAATAATTTCTCACCTAAATAACAGTGAAAAAATACAGATGGAAGAAGATTTATCATATTAACAATATGCCTCTGGAATTTAAATTGGACACTGGTTCCGATGTAAACTGCCTTCCTCTTAATATCTTTAAAAACATTAAAGCCCCTGTCGAAAACTTTGTTAATGAATCAGTCTACGATTACAACTGCAAACAAATAAACATTCATGGTAAAGCACAATTGATATGTTTTGATCCCGTAACAAATGTTTCACGCTGTGCCCAGTTCCTAGTAGTTGATGACGGACTTGAACCTCTCCTCGGGCTGCAAACATGCAACGAATTCGGGTTGATCAAACGACTGTCTAGTGTTAACAAAGTTCACAAAGTGATTATACCTATAAATAAACACGAATTTGTGAACTGTTTCAGTGATCTATTTGATGGTTTGGATGAGTTTCCTGGAACGAGTACAATAATTCTTAAACCCAATTCAATTCCTAAACTGCACTATAAAAAGCGAATTCCTCTTTCACTTCATAGTCGTGTGAAGGAAGAATTAGAACAGATGGTAAACAAAGGTGTCATCTCCCCTGTGGAGTACCCCACTGACTGGGTAAGCAACATGCAAGTGGTTGAAAAACCAAATGGAACATTGCGAATTTGTTTGGATCCTAAGCCATTAAACTCGTGTATCAAACGAGAACATTACTTGATTCCCACTCAAGAGGACCTTTTCAGTCGTTTATCCGGAAAACGATTGTTCACAGTATTAGATCTTAGTAGTAGATTTGGCAAATGAAATTGGATTCATATAGCTCAGATTTAACAACCTTTATGACGCCTTTCGGTCGTTTTCGTTGGAACCGGGTACCGTTTGGTCTAAATAGCGCGCCTGAGATGTTCCAACGACGTATGGTACAAATATTTGGGGATATACCGGGAGTTGAGATATATTTTGACGATTTGGCAATTGCAGGCGCTGATGAGAGGGAACATGATTACATTCTTTCTCGGGTAATTGAAAGAGCTCGCGAAAATAACGTTAAATTTAATGCTGACAAATTGGCGTATCGTCAGAATCGTATGAAATTCATGGGACACATGATTGGAGAAGGAGAGATTTGCCCTTCAGATAAGGATGTCCGCGCTGTAACAGAAATGCACAAACCAAATAATGTAGCTGATGTTTTACGACTACTTGGACTACTAAAATATTTAGCAAAATTTATTCCTAATCTTTCAACGCGTACTTCCCATCTTCGTAATCTTACCCGCAATGACGTAAAGTGGCGATGGACGAATCTTCATGACGCTGAATTCAAAGATCTTTGTTATTCATTAGGCATAGCACTTGTTCTTGCTATTTTTGATCCCAAAAAAACATGTACAGTGCAAACCGACAGCTCCAAGGATGGACTCGGTTGTGTACTATTGCAGGAAAATGGACCAGTCGCGTTTGCTTCTCGTACCTTAGCAACGAACGAACAGAAATGGGCACAAATAGAAAAGGAATTACTAGCTGTGGTTTTTGCTTGCTCCAGGTTTCACAACTTTTTATATGGAAGAGCTTTTGTGGTTGAGTCAGATCACAAGCCATTAGAAAGTCTTATAAAACGCAACATAGACGATGTAACACCGCGATTGCAGCGAATGTTTTTGGCACTATTAAAATATCCGGGATTAACGCTAGTATATGTGCCTGGTAAAAGTGTGCTTGTGGCAGATTGTCTTCCACGCGCTGCTCTTCCGTCAACGGATGAATGTGATTTACAACTTGAAGGTACTGTTCATGCATTGACAAAACGTGCCTGTATGTCTCAGGAAAATTATGAACGTTATATAGAAGCTTTTGATAGTGATGAACGATATATGCGAATTGCACAATACGTGCAAAAGAATTAACTGGTGGTTAACTTTTTAAGAATCATAAACTCGTCATTCCAAATAAATTGCAAAGTCTGATCTGTAAATGGCTGCATGCACCACACATGGGCATTGAAAAAACGCTTGCCAGAGCATGCAGTTTTTCTGGCCTTGTATGACGAACGATTTAAAAGAAGTGTTGGGAAGTTGCATAACTTGTGAAAAATTCAAGCGTAATAACCAGAAGGAGCCTCTTGTACAGGACACGGTGCCGGATTATCCGTATCAAAAGGTTTCAACAGATATATTTGAATACGGCGAGCTCGATTGGTTGGTAATAGTTGACGCATATTCGGGATTCATTTGTTGTGATAGACTCAATAATAAATCAATGTCCAGTGTATGCAAGCTATTCGATAAATTCTTTCTCTGTTACGGCTATCCAACTGAAATACGAAGTGACAACGTACCATTTAATCCGTTGGAATGTGAACAATATGCTAACCTTAACAATACATCCCTGAAATTCTCGAGTCCTCGTTATCCACAGATATAGCTGTCGCAATAGCAAAAAATATTTTAAAAAGGTGTTATGAAGTTGGAGAAGTAGATCAGTATCAATATAGAATCCTTGAGTACAATACGACTCCAGTTGCCAGTACGCAGAAGTCACCCAGTCAATTGTTCTTCGGGAGACAAATAAAGACTCGTATGCCAATTAATGAATCCTTATTAGTTCGACTAGCTGTCGACAACCCTTCGATTCGCATGAAACATGAAGAAAAACGCCAAAAGCAGAAGGAATATTATGATAGATGTGCGAAGCCTTTGTCTTCATTAACCCGTAAAGACCCGGGACGGAACTTGTATTTTGGAAATGCTCGTACTCAGCATTGGAACGGCCGATGTTGGGAAAACTTGGAATTTTATTTAAGGGGAATAGTTGCTCTAAGTTTTGGTAAAGATGCCACTCCTCTGGACCCCCTCGTTTTCGTGAAACGCAAATATGTCTGTGTTTTTTTCTAATTTTTCAAACAGATTGAGCAAACACTGGGAATTTTCACACATATCAATTGCTCCATGTATCAAATCATGTCAGGTAGATGAAATATGGTATGTAAAAGTGAATTTTGGAGTTTCAAATTGTTTCAGTACAAAATCACAAAACTACGTATTTTCATAAAAAATCAAATAAGAAAATCGTTCTTCAAATTTTAGGCTCTACAATTTTGAAGTAAGGTATCCTGAATCCATACGCGATGAAATATTTATTTTAGCATGCAAATATTTCGAGAAAAACGAGCTTAAATTCATTAAAGTACGGATTTTCATGGAAACCTGATTTTCTCAGTCTCCCACAGTAGGTTTCAACTTTGCTCTTCAATTTTCAGGCTCTATATTTCTAGAGTAACGTCTTCTGAATCCAAAGATGCTGAAAGATTTATTCTAGCATGCACAGATTTTGAGAAAAATGAGTTTGAATTCAGTAAAGTACGAGTTCTTAAGAAAACTTGATTTTCCCCAAATCTGTGCATGCTAGAAAAAACCTTTCACCATCTTTGGATTCAGAAGACGTTACTCCAAAAATATTGAGCTTGAAAATTGAGGAGCTAAGTTGAAACCTACCGTGGGAGACTGAGAAAATAAGGTTTCCATGAAAATACGTACTTTGGTGGATTTAAACTGGTTTTTCTCAAAATGTTTGCATGCTTAAATAAATATTTCATCATGTATGGATTCAGGAGACCTTACCGCAAAAATGTAGAGCTTAAAATTTGAAGAACGGTTTTGTTGTTTGAATTTTTTATAAAAATACGTAGTTTTGTGATTTTGTACTAAAATAATTTGTAAACTCCAAAAATCACTATTACATACACCTGACATGATTTGATACATGGAGCAATTGATACGTATGAAAATTCCCAGTGTTAACTCAATCTGTTTGAAAAATTAGAAAAAAACACAGACATATTTGCGTTCCACGAAAACGGAGAGGGGTCCAGAGGGGTGGCATCTTTACTAAAACTTAGAGCAACTATTCCCCTTGAATAAATTTCCAAGTTTTCCCAAATCGGCCGTTCCAGTGCTGAGAACGAGCATTTTCAAAAAATAAGTTCCGTCCCGGGTCTTTACGGGTTAATTGAAGAACAGAAAGTATTATTCAAGAAAAATGATAAGGATTGGCACTATGGTACAGTCGTTCGTAGAGTAAATGATCGTTCTTATATTGTTCGAGATGGCTTTGGAAACCATTTTCATCGAAACCGACGGTTTTTGTCGCCTACTCCCAATAACGAGCTTAATTCAGGAGAAGTATTATCGGAAATCGTTAATTCAGAAAAAGAAAACCAATCCCAAAGTGTTCAAAGATTTTCATCGCGTGCTGGGAGCTTTGAGGAAGAGAATGAATCTTTAGGCGCTTGTGACGATTAAGCGGCTCTTATCACACTGTGGATACTAGCGAGTATTTTAATGATACACACGAATCTAATTCTTCTAATGATTCTGAATCTGACATGGACTCATACTCTGATAAATCATCTGATCAGCCCGCTGTGGTAACACGCAGTGGCCGTGCAGTTATTCCCCCAAATCGATATGGACGTTGGCAATACTAAGGTATCTTTCCATTGTTTTCCTTATAGAAAAAAATGCGTGTAATAAATGTTACAATTTTGCTCAGTGCTCCTCACACTTATACACGTGCATTGTCGTAGGGTCACTTTTGTGTAACACAAGAAAAACTGCGTCAGTCAAGAAAAGCTAATCGAATTCAACAGATGTACGACATACAAGTTAGAGCTAATAAATGATATTAATAATCTTAACCAGATGTATATAATAAATCTTACAATTCCAATAAAAAAATACATTTCGACATAATTGAAAACAAAAATTGTAGTGACGGACCCCCCTCAAAATTTAGGCATGTGTCAAGTGTTGCAGTTATCGAACGGCATTCGATAACTGCAATGTAAACATGTTGCAGTTATCGAACGACGACTGTACCAAAGTAGAATGTACCGGTGGTTCCTTACTGAACAGCTACTTTTCCGGTTGAGCAGCACTTTACTAGGAAGCTAGTTTGGAGGTTATGTCATAATCACTCAACCAAACGTTTTTCCTTGTTTCCAATGCAATTACGATTCCATGTCAGAAATTGTTACGCATATCGTTTCGAACCACTGTCTATTTTATCTATAGACAAACTCAAACGAAATCTTTACTTTTTCCCGTTTCTCGTCGCCAAAATGTTACGAGCGTAAAGAAACACACGTTTTATTCGAAAGAGTAGCTTCTATTCTTCTCAGAGATGCCAGGTGTTTTTAAAAATGTCTGCAACTGCTCGAAAACCCGGAAAAATGTGCTCGAAATCTAAAAAAATGTATCCGTGATCCGAAAAAAATTCGCTCGCGCAAGCAAAAGTCTGTAAAACTCTGCACACATTTTAAGAAAATCTGCGCAAATATAAGGAGACTCTAAAAAAACTGCAGAAACCGTGGAAAAACTGCAAATATCTGCAAATCAATGAATATCTGCACACGGACTCCAAAAATCTGCGTTTTGCAGACAAATCTGCACATTTGGTATCCCTGATTCTTCTTCTTCTGCGGTATATTATTTCCGACCGTGTACCCAGTTTATTAAAAATACTACAGAGATGACAAGGCGCTCACCGTTATGGGAAGCGTCACACCAAAACGAAAAACGGCGATACAAAATCATAGAGTGCCTGTATACATATAAAATGGCGACACCATCAAAATTGGAATGAAAATTATCCAATTGAGCAAACTCGTATTGAACTCGTGCGGGGAAAAGAGAAAGGATGTGCAGAATATCAAACTGAGTGGATCCTAATCAGATTAAAGTAAAAACGAGAGACCGTGAATGAAAAAAGCAGCATGACAATTTACTAGTGCGCTTGCTCTAAGAAAATCCGTTAATCTCACGTGCAGATAGCGCTAACGAAATGTTTTTCTCGCATGTTTTTTTAAGAAAGACTGGCATCTCTGGATGCCAAATGGATATCACTGGCTTGTCAAAAAGACGATTTTTATTAATGATAAATTTTATTGGAGTACTTTACTCCGAATATTTTTCCTTGATAAAAACGTGTGTAAGCTGCTCATTTTGAAATAAAATTAATTATAGTTTTCGCAATCCAAGTGAAAAAGTGAAAGAAAAGCAAGTAGTACGACGAAACTAAGAAAATTTCAAAAATAACGTAAAGTGTATTTCGATAAGAGTGTTATCATTTACTAATAGCGATGAGTCATTTTCTATTGCTACTTGATCGAGAGGGCTATAATTGTGCTGTTTAAAATAATATGTTAGCAAGAAGTTAAGTACTAAAGAACATTTTATTTGTTGATTTGGCTACCAAAAAGGTGAATGTTGTACATTGTAGAAAATAAAGTCAACTGTAGAAAAATCAAAACATCACAAGAATAAAATCTAAAAGTGAAGGTGTTTGGGAACTGAATTATAACATTACTACTGCAACGATAGCAAAAAAGTTACTAAGCAATGAAAAAATTGATCTCAAAATTCGAAACTAAAAATGAAGCTACTCCTAGCAAAGAAACCAACAGTTTTGTCGGTAAAACATTCAAACTAAGCAAAGATAACGTTGTAACTGTAGAAGAAGTATTAGCTGAAGGGGGATTCGCAGTTGTATTTCTTGTCAAAGGACAGAAAGGAGATAAATATGCCCTGAAACGATTATATGTAAACAACGAGCACGATCTGGGTGTCTGCAGCAGGGAAATTAAAATTGCAAGTAACTTGAGTGGTCATAAAAACATCATTGGATACATTGACCATAGTATTAACCCAAAGGGTAATGGAGTTCACGAGGTTTTGCTTCTAATGCCCTATTGCAAAACTAATCTTTTATCTTTAATGAACGCGCGAGTTCCCAATGGGTTCAGTGAACAAGATGTCCTGCAAATTTTTTGCGATATAGCAGAAGCAGTAGCACGGTTGCATCAATGTCAAACACCAATTATTCATCGCGACCTTAAAATTGAGAACATTCTGCAGAATGATATTGGAAATTTTGTGCTTTGCGATTTTGGGTCAGCTACGGCTCGAGTTTTAAATCCAAACTCTCACGGAAGGACAGCAGTTGAGGAGGAAATACAAAAATATACAACCCTATCTTATCGTGCACCAGAAATGATCGACTTATTCAGCGGCTACGATATTACGGTTAAATCAGATATTTGGGCACTCGGATGCTTATTGTATAAACTCTGCTTTTTTACCCTGCCTTTTGGAGAGAGCGCACTTGCTATTCAAAGTGGTCATTTTAGTATTCCAGATAATTCCAAATATTCCAAAGAAATGCATCAGTTGATCAGATACATGCTTGAACCAGATGCTGATAAACGTCCGAATATTTATCAAGTCTGTGAGATTGCTTTTAAAATTGCTGGAAAAACAAACCCCGTAAGAAATTTAACTAAGTGTGCAGTTCCACCGATTGAGCTTCTAGCTGTACCACCATTCGAAAGTGAATCTAAACGCATTCCCTCTACTGGTGTGGCTAACACTAAAGCAACGAAATCGTCAATCGTCCTAACTACAGAGGCGGGCACATCTGTTGCCCCTCGCCAACGCCCGAAAGCATCACAATCAACAGTAAACAATAGCTTCTCACTTGGGCTTCCGCCCAATCCGTCTCCCAAGAATATTTTATCATCACCAACTCCAGGGATGGCTTTATCAATAACGCAAGAAAAAGTATCTCAACCGGAGGCTTTTGTCGCCAGCTTCACTGCAAACTTTCCCCCTCCGCTAACAAATGAATCAGCCGGCAGCAGTATTTTTCAAACAGCTTTTCCGGATCCATTCCGGGAAGCGGATGCTGTTGTTGGCCAAGTTGTTCCCCTTGCTCATTCTGATGCACAAAGCTGTACAGGGAGTGTGTCGCAAGCGTCGTCAAATTCGTCAATACTTCAGTCACCAATACATGCACCTGGTACCTCGATATCCGGAACTGCTTCTTACGGCTCTAGCGGAAGTGGTTCTATTCCACCCGGAACCCTTATACCTCCAAAGCAATCGCATATAACAGGACACCGACGAAATATGAGTGATACGTCCGCTTTCAATAAAGCGTACACTACCGAAACGTCAAAGTTCCTCGCTCCATATGATGCATCGTCCAACAATTATCAGCCACCAGAAGCATCGTCTGGAGGAAACGGATCTGAACAGAACCTTCGATCCATTCCAGCAACTTATGAATCACGTTTGTCAAATCCTCATCTTACTCCATCCAACATCAATATCCAAACGCAGCAAACGTGGAATCCTTTTGGTGATCCAACCCCTTTCGCTCAAATGACGGAAGACCACATCTTCGGTGAAGAGTTCGATAAAATTCGCCAACAGGGGTCTCAAGGCAGTCTGAAAACACCACCCGAACCCACATCACGGCATCCTTCTCTACCATTAGTTCAAACTATTCAAAGCCAACCCATTGCAACATTTTCACAACCACAAGCTCAGTTTTCACCGGAAAACGTTTCAAACACACCGGACGACGATCCATTCAGCGCAGCACCATTCACGTTACCACCATTGCGAGATAGATCTCGTTCCCTCAAGCAAGGTATAAAACGAATCATTGTCATTGATGGAGGGTTTTCTACACAGCTGGCAACCCATGCTGGGCAAGCAATTGATAATGATCCGTTATGGAGTTCCAGATTCAATGTTACCAATCCAAATGCAGTTATCGAAACCCATTTAGATTTCCTAAGAGCTGGATCTGATTGTATTTTGACTAATACATACCAGGCGTCGATTGAAGGATATATGGATTATTTGGATATGAATGAAGAAGATAGTTTAAAACTAATAAAAACCGCAGTGGAACTTGCCAAACTTGCCCGCTCTCAATATTTAGCGGAAAAGTTGGAAAATAAATCAAACAAAATTCCATGGGTAGTTGGCTCAATCGGACCATATGGTGCACATTTACACGATGGTTCGGAGTACACTGGTAGTTACGCAGATACCGTTCCATTGGCTCGCATTCAAAATTGGCACCGGCCCAGAATTAACGCTATTGTAGAAGCCGGAGCAGATGCATTAGCTATTGAGACAATCCCTTGTTTAAGTGAAGCCGATGCTTTATTGGAACTAATGTCTACAGAGCATCCAACAGTGCGATTTTGGATTTCGTTTCAATGTAAAGATGGTGTAAGTACTGCTCACGGTGAAAATTTTGCCGATGCTGCCGTTGGTGTGTGGAACAAAGCGCGTTTACTGAAAAACAATAATTTACTTGCCGTGGGCGTAAATTGTGTACATCCGCAACACACACTGCAATTGCTGAAGTCCGTTCATGATTTGGGTTCATCTAATGAAGACAAAATTCCATTAATCGTATATCCAAACTCAGCGGAAGTTTGGGATGGAAGCGGTTCATGGACAGGGGAGGAAAACTGTGTTCCTCTAGAAACCTATGTGCCACAATGGATCGAATATGGAGTAAAATTTGTGGGCGGCTGTTGTAGAACAAATGCCAGAGATATTAAGCGTCTTAAAAAAACAGTTGTCAATTTGCATAGCAGCAGAACTTCCTAGGAATATGGAAACAAAGGCAACGATAGCTATCAAAAAGGTAATTGTGTTAAATAAGTATGATTTGCTGCATGAATGTTGCATAGGAATATAATATAATAATAGGGGCACGAAACAAGCCGCCCGGTAATAGGGGCATATAACTCTGTTGGCTTACAAAAACAATCGCATCTTTAAAATTTGAACGTGCTGTTAACGGGGGACCCTAACCACCCCTCTGGAAGGTGGAAAAATTATGAATTTTTGTAATTTTTTTCAGATGTTTAGAGTAAAGTGAAATGTTGGGGTATTTTGGCTATTCATTAAGGAATATTTGAAGATGTATTTTGCATGTCGTGAATGCCATTTTAGTAAAATTTTGGTTAAAAAAAAATAATTTTTTTCATGAAAAATCACTATTCAAAAAATCATGAAACATTGAAAAAAAAAACGGCTAGGTAACGAGTTAGATAATCCATTTTTACACGCTAGAAAAAAAATTCAGCCAAATCGGTTCAGTAGATGCTATGAAAAACTCACTACCAGTTGAAAAAACATGATTTCGAGAAAAAAGCTGCCAACAGCAATACTCACTATATTTGAACCCACGATATGCAAAATACATCTTCAAATGTACCTCAATCAAAAGCCAAAATATCCGAAAGCTTACCTCAAACAACTGAAAAACAAATCACAAAAAAATGTTATTTTTCAACTTTATAGAGCAGGGTCTCCCCTTAATTCAACTTCGCTAATGATAATCGTGCATCTGAAATGCACTTCATAACATAAAACTGCTGATGAGAAAAGGGACCATCCACATACCACGTGGACAGCTTTGGGTGATGTCCACGGTTCATACAAAATTTTTAGAATTTATATGGGCAGTTGTCCACGGGGGGGTTGAAAACGTTAAAAAACTGTCCACGTGGTATGTGGATGGCCCCAAATGTAAACCACGCCTATTCTTAATCAAACCGTTACACAATGTTCTATACGTCATGAATGCCACAACATTACATTCAAACATCTAACTCAATATTTACATCAATGGTAACGGTTTTGAATGAAATGTTTTTGTCTCGAAAATTTAGTTAACCATGTTACTGTTTTTTTTTTTTCAATTACGTCCAATACAGCAGAGTGAATAGATAAGGTGGCACAACCACCAAACGAACCGTCAAACGCTGAATCAAACGAGCAAAGTAAATAAACATTACTGTTCACTAGACTTTTTGGAAAGGAAATTGTAATAATAACAGAAAAAAGATACCTCTCGTAACTAAAGTGAAGCTATTAAAATGACAAAAAACTTCATTCATCACTTGCAATTATTTTCAAGTTTACTTACACTGCAAAATCGGATGTTTCCGGCAATAAAACAGTCTACCGAAAGACAGCAGAAATCCACCCACAGCTTTCTCACAATCGGATTCTTTGGATACCGAAAGAAACTTACATTCTATACGGTTCACTGTTTTTTATTGTTACTAAAAACGCACTTTATTTTTGTTTTGATCGGATTTTCAACTTGTTTTGAACACAATACACAACATCATCACATCGTTGAAGTCATTGGAAACTTGCGCAAAAAATGCGGCTGCAAGAAACATTGCTGACGCAACGCAACACTCGAAAACCGTGTTGCTAATTTGAATGAATTTCTGTCTGCGCCACTCTCTATTGGCCCTGACCAGGGGCCTATAAACGTCAACATTGTGCCTACCAATCATAAATTCATCACGGCGTCAATATTTCATTTCAAATGCTTACAAAACTAATCTTATTCATTGCAAGTGCACATTGTACTGAAAACAAATGTTGAGCTCTTGTTTTTTCCACCTAAAACAACATTTACTCGAGAATAAGTCTACCGACAAAATGGGACGTTTACTCTATTTCACTTGTTTTAGGGTAAACCAACCAAAAAGTGGGTACCAGAATCAATGAGTGGTAGATGGAAAATGTATGGAGTTTGACAGCAACACGAGCCCCTTGGTCTATACACTGCCGCACAGTGGGGAAAATTGATCCGTTGGTGCAACAAAACCTCATAACTCCTTAACAATTGTTTCCACAGTGTTCATGTCTTCAGCAATGTTGTTCACCATAAAAAGATCTTTTTGAAAAATGTATTCAGGCAGCTTTAATTTTTTTTCTACAGATGGCGCTGACATCTATCTTCTGAATAAATGGTGCTAGCCATTTTGTTTCTTTGGCAAAGTTGTGTTTATCATCAGTTGACATAAATTTGTCGAAAATATTACAACTGTAGAACTGACCGTTAACGAGATAAAATTATTTTCATTATTCATAAACCCAAAATTTCAGTAATTAGGGGTAATAGGGGCATAATGAGCACCCTAACTTGGTTGCTGATTTAAGCATGGAAAACGACAAAAATTTTAAGCTGTCTTCAGTGCAAAACTTGAATTAAATATCTATAATTAAAGGTACACTATTCACAAATTGAAAAGTTTATCGTATAATGGTGAAAAACACAAATTAAATTCATGCATCAAAAACTAGCAATCAGTCGATGTGTGGGGCACAATGAGCACCCCACTGGGGCATAATGAGCACCTACGGGGTATAATGAGCACTCTTATAGAACATATCTGGAAACTATGTAGAAGTACAACTTTTTTCAGTGTATGATGTGACATCATTTTTGAGAAAGAATATTGTCGCCCAAGTAGAAAATCGAACTTTTCGACTAGCGACATTCGATTTTTCTCTCATAGCGTATATTATACATAACGTCGGAAGTACTGCGCTGTATAGCAAATCAGATGTGCTTAGAGTGGTTTACCGGTAAAACAAAAACCGGTAAAACCGATTTTTTTCTTCAATATCGAAATACCGGTATTGGAGAGGCGAAAAACCGGTATTTTTGGTATTTTTCTTTAAATTGAAAAAAAAAATTGTCACATTATTCATAAATCATTGTTAGGCTAATGAATGCTACTCACTCAGGTATGCGTTACAAATCACATGACGATGTATACAGGGAGTTAGGTAGCTCACTTTAAATCAAATTCATTAAGGGGTGATAGAGGACCCTATTTGATGAAAAAAATCCTTCTGCGCATATGGACAAAATTTAACTACTGCAGAGTTATTCTCTTTTTCTAGTTTTCGGTTACCTTTAACGAGGTCTATCACAAGAAGTATGATAGCTACCTCAATTCTGTTGGTTCCCTTGGAAAGCTGAGAAAATTCCGTAATCAATAAAGCCTCAAAAACGTCGCATTAGGAAGAATAAGAAGCACTTAGAAAGGAACAAATATGAAATCAAATGTTTTTGAGAACTTAACAGCAATTTTCTCTCTAAAATGTGTGATAAATATGGGGTTTGTTGTTAACCAAATTAAACATTGAAGTCTACTCTACTAGTTGTTCTTTGACACCAAGCATCTAACTTTTTTAGTTTAGACACAATTTCACTTTAAAAGCCCTCGTTTAGTGCGGTAGAATTCACAATTTTCTGCTCGTTAAAGGCAAACATAATTGAAAACTGAAAATAGTGAATAACTCTGCAGTAGTTGACTTTTGACCATATGTGTAGAAGGATTTTTTTTTCATCAAATATGGTCCTCTATCGTCCCTTGAAGGATTTTAAGTGAGCTCCCCAACACCCTGTGTAATAAATACATTTAGACAGAAGCAACATTAAATTTTAATTCACCCTTACCTATTTATCAATTTTTGTTATCTTTTTTTTGTTCTGCTTGGATTCAGACGATGTGTTTGTGTGTATCGATAATATGTCAAAAAACTTCATATCAACAAAGCAAAACATTTATTTTTTAAGTAGAACAGCTAATATCTTTACACACTCATACTAACAGAGGCAACGCGTGAGTTTTGAACCTACCATTTTAACTACAAATTATGAAAATCATAGGTTGAGGCTGTAATCACAATCATGTCAGCGAAAAATCGCAAGTCATTATTTATTTTGTGCTATTTAAAAGTAAAATTAAAAAAAATAATAAATAAATATAACTTTGGATTCGGAATTTATTTTTTGTTGATACAAAGTGTTTATAGGATAAAATAATCAATCAATAAAGAATTTCATCCGAAAATTACTGTCATATGTCACATTTTTTGTTTCTCCATCAGGAGCTAAAGTTAATAAAATAATCATAATAATAATAATTTGGACGAACTGTTTACAGAGCATCGAACAGAATAAAGAAGTATTTACCTTCGATTCATTCGGATTCGTAAAAAGTAAATTCTGGTCTGATCGTGATTTCTTTTTTTTTACTTCATTCATATACTTTTCTCAAAAGTTTCAAATATTGTTTTTTTTTACGAAATTTAAAGTTATTCACTAATTTAAAACTAAGTTTTGCGATGTGAAAGAAAATTTAAATAAAAATCTGCATGTTTTTTGTTATTACATTAGTTTCGAAATTATGTTCTCCGTAATCATATCACTAGATTCATTCATTGGAGTTTTTCAAACACTGTTATCCAGTGTTATATCTGGATCGTATACCACAAAAGATTAAAACAATGGTCGCAGAGGTCCTAATCTTACAAAAAATCTGGATCGTAATGAAGCAGAGGTACTCATAACTGCAAAACATAATCATGCAGCGACACGTCCATACATAGATGTAACTTGAGACGCTAAGCAGAAAATAAATTTCAAATCCAAATTTATGTAGGTAACGTCTTCGGTAGTGGCTTACTTCGGCAGGTTTTTGCATAAAACTGCGGCAGAAATTATTTCTCAACGCGTGCAATCTACTAAATTATTATCACAACTAAATTTTTATGCACTCAGTCGTCAATTAAGAAATCGTAAAATATTTTCGGAAAGCTCTCACAGAGCTAACTATTCAAAAAATGGCTCAGTAAATCGGATGATGCGTAACTATAATCAGCACTGCGAAAATATCGACATCACCATGGGCAGAAATCAAATAAAAAACCACTAACTACTGGAAATAATGTATAGAATATAAGAAAACATTATAACTGTAGTCTACATTTGCTTGACGAAATAAATAAATAAGAAAACCGACCGAAGAAAACCACTACCGGAGACGTTCGACACCCTATGTCTTTTATTATTTTTAGTTTTATCTTAAAATAGTACAGAGAGAGTGACTTGCGTTTTTTTGCGGGCAATCATTACTTCCCCGAACTATGATTTTTAGAATTTTGTAGTTGAAAAAGTAGGTTTAAAGACCACGAGTCACCCCTGGTTTGTATTAATCCGAAAAAAATAAAAAATACCGGTTTTTACCGGTTTTATCGGTTTTTATTTTTATGGATACCGGAATGCCGGTTTTTCGAAATGTCGGTAATACCGACCACCCTGGATGTGCTATACAGCGTACTACTTCCGACGTTAGGTATAATGTACGGCATGAGAGAAAAATCGATTGTCGCTGGTCGACAACTCCAATTTTCAACTAAATGCATTATATAAAATATAATTTCAATGTTATTGTTTTTGACAAATATATTTCAAGTATTCAAGTATTGTTCAGTTGAAAATTAGTTGGCCATGTTCCCTTTTCTTTTGTTTAATTTTATTCCATTTAACAACGCTTACTTTTGTTTAATACACTGTTCTCTCAATAACAAACTGTTTCCTAGTACTAATTATTCCCTAGGGGTCTTCATACTACTGGGCGTCAGTTTTGAAAGACCCCCGAACACAATTACGGTCGTGTTGCATACACCGGCATTCAGCATAGCCTACTGTAGGAAAAACATCGATACGAAAACTGCTGATTAACGATTTTTAACATGATTTGACACGAAAATAATGGTTGCTAAAATTCGCATTACTGGGTAAGTCGCAACTAGTAGCAGCTGATTTTTGGTTTAGTACTAGCACAGATAACAGATATCCAAGCTAGAACAAAAAACTCCAGCAATCACGTGTAAGATTTCAAATTCTTACTTTTTGGAATGCTAACGACATCTTTCTGCAACTTGCGACTTTAACCATTTTAGTGATGTAAAGCGGGCAATGTATGCAGTTTGCGAGGATGCGAAAATGAACGGGAATAGAAGGTGTGACTTTTAGGCTTAGAAAAAAATTTTCCCTCGTCCAGACGGAACTTGAACCCGCAATATCCGTTGTCTCCGGCAAGGTGTTTTGGCCAATTAAACTACTGGGAAAGGTATAACTAAGTCGTTATACACTGTGTGCGTGAAGAGATCACTCTCTCAGTTACAAAAATAAACTCCCACCGGGCAGTGTGTGCAGTTCATCGTTGGCGTGCTGAGATACGGGAACACAATAGTAGAGGGTGATTCGACTTTGGTTTAGAACTAGTTATACCTTACCCAGTAGTTTGATTGGCCAAAACACCTTGCCGGAGACAACGGAGATTGCGGGTTCGTGTCCCGTCTGGACGAGGGAAAATTTTTTCTAAGCCCAAAAGTCACACCTTCTATTCCCGTGCATTTTCGTATCCTCGCAAACTGCATACATTGCCCGCTTTACTAAACTTAAAATGTAAGTCATATGACAAAAATGAAATTAGTTCGTAAAGCACTTTTAGTGATGGCAGCGCTGGATTATGGTCAAACCTGCAGACGCATGGAAGTTCTCTCAGATAACAGAGTCGCTGTTTTTGCAACGATATAACACTGTTTTTGTGAGGTTTGTGTTTTTTTTCGTGGAATCGTTTGGAACCGGGAAAACAAAACCGAGAATTTCACTGAACATTACAAGCCGGGGTGAGATTGTGCCAGTGGGGGTGGGATTGTGCCATTCAAACCCATTTTTTGTCAGCCATCTCATGGCGATCACAAGACCAAAATTTCTTATCTAAATTTCCTCGAATAATTAACCAAAAAAGACTAGTTCTGTGACCCGGAATAGATGGCTGACATAAGAAAACATTATAACTGTAGTCTACATTTGCTTGACGAAATAAATAAATAAGAAAACCGACCGAAGAAAACCACTACCGGAGACGTTCGACACCCTATGTCTTTTATTATTTTTAGTTTTATCTTAAAATAGTTACAGTGCATAAAACAGTTTTATTTTTATTCATCTTTCTATTGGAAGCTAACTTGACCAAGGTAAGCTCCCCGGTAGTAGCATTCAAATGGCTCGAATTTTGCCTAGAGCAAATGGTTCACAACGATAATCTCGCGGGAACTGTAGCTGATAGATGTCGCCAAGAATACTCACAACTATTGAGTATGCATTCGACGAAGACATTGCTGACTTCCTACCTTGATACTTTTTGTAGAGATCTGATAGCTGCTTCAGGCAAGAAACTTCCTAACTTTACTGTGTTTATTAAGAAGATTCTGATTCTATCGCATGGCAATGCCACGTTGGAGCGAGGTTTCTTCGTGAACAAAGAGTGCGTAGTCATGAATTTGGAAAAAGACAGACTTGTAGCGCAGCGCTTGGTGTACGATACAGTACAGAATGCCGGAGGAGGACACGAAATTGATATTGATGAGGAGATGCGTGAGCTGCTGAAGTAACGTGTTTTAAGTGTTATGAAAATACTCTTTTATATATTACTCTTTTATATATCGAATCTTATCTGGTTGAGGTAAAAACGATTCCTTCAAACGTAGTTTGGCCTAGAATTCCTCGGTAATGAGTATTATATGCGTTGTTTATAAGATACTTGTAGACATCTCCTCTCGGAAAGGTGACATCCGTCGCATTTTTCGATTTTTTGCGACTATATCTCTTGATTCCAATAAGGCTGAACACGTCAAAAAGTGACTTAGAGCATATTGAGATGTAAATCGAAAGTCACGCTTTTTTATTCCTTAACTGCATGTAAAACTACAGAATTCAAAAGTACAATCAACCAGGAAAAATATTTGGTCCCGAGATATTCACAAAATAAAAAGGGTGTTTTGCTAAATTCGCAAAAAGTGGAGGCAGTCCCATTGGCCGAGGGGTCCACCAATCGGTACAACACTTTGTACTTATAAGTTCCGGACCAAAATACATCGTCTCACAAATTTTGGTCGAAATCGGAGATGGTCGATGCATTTCCTCGGACACTTGACATGGAATGACCCATATGCAATTGTCAATTTATGTGTGAAAACAAAAGCAAAAATATTTCCCTCCTTCACTTTCGCAAGTAAAAATCAAACTAATATCAACAGAGTCGTCAGGGCCAATTATGAAGTGTTTTGCACTTGAATTCGCTCTACTGGTCAAAATATATAGAATTCATATGCGAAACACTTTAGAATTATTTATCGTGCAACACCACGTTTTTAAACGGAAAACACTTTCAATTCTCGTGTTATGACATATAGACATTAAGTGTTTGAATTTTGAATCTCAAATGAATGTTTACCGAGCTTCGAATGATTTTTATTTGATTTTGAAATGAAAACAGTTTTACATGGAAATGTTTACATATAGTTTAACCTTTGTTATTCACTTGAAAGGGATGTTGGAATCATACGTAAATGAAGTGCGACTCATAGATGTAAGTTGATATGTGCGACAATTTGAAACGAAACACTAGTAAACATGTATAGCCGTGTGAAGTTGCTTTTTTCTCCAAACTGTAAATCATCGCATCTCGTTGTTCCGAATTTTTATCACTTTTTGCTATTGTTTGCCGATTACGTTCAGCAGATTCACCCGATTACGGATCACGGATGAAAAGTATATTCAGAACTGAGCCATACATACATACAAGAAGTATTCAACTGAATATTTGTCAAGCTGCTCAAAACGTAGTAGGGGAACAACGGGTAATGCGGACAGGGCGGGCAAGATGGACCATTGCTCATTTCTATCCGAACTATTGATATTTGTACAAAATATTCATACTAATCATACCAGCAGAATTTTGTGCATTTTGAGATTTTATATAGATTGAAACAATAGTTAGTTGTTTGAGAAAAAATCAAAATAAGTTCACTCTCAACAGCAAAGTGATGTGATGTAGTTTTCTCCGTGTCGAATTTTAGCTTCAGCTGCTAGAAAATTTTGGAAAGCTGCAGTTTTCAATGTCGTTGGAATAATTAGGAATATTTCTAACAAGTGAGTGAAGATAGTTTAGTGAAAATATTATTTTTTCGGAAATCAAAGTGATCCAAGAAATTGTTTGCCTGTTGGGCAATACGGTCAGTTGCTTTGAGGACAGAATGGGCAGTCTGAGAAAACGACGGGTACAGGTTGGGCTCGGGTTTAAGAACCCTAGCACTTAAGTCGTAAAAGTGGCCGCGTCCAAAATGCACAAATGAACTGGAAATCACATATCTTGCTCTAATCATCTTCGGTATGCAGCATACCATAGTGATCCGATTCGACTCTACAGAAAAGGTTTTTTTTGAAGATTTGGTTTATACCATGATTAAACCCGATTTAGTTATTCAAGAAATTGGACGACCAAAATAATCTGTAAACAATCCGACGAAGAATGCAGAAGCATTATCAAAAAAAAAAACTGGTGATACATATCGATATCACCGCCATCCGTAGAAGGACATATTAATTCTTAATTCAAATTTGACTGAGTGCCAAATATATCTTCGAAAAATGAATTTTACTAAAACTATTCTAGCTTTATAAAACCCTTTGATTTGGGATTATTTTTTGGACTGCATTAGCATAATGTTTAGGTAATTGGCTAACTGTGAACAAAACGGGATCATCTCATTTTTTCATTGTTATTTGGAATGCTTTATTTCAACAGTTGTGTTTTTTTTTCAGAATGATATCTGGAAAACAAAAATACATTTCCACAATCGCACCTCTAATGCATGGTCGGCCTTTAAAGATTTTAAACCGCTTCACTCCGACGCAGTTGGTAAGTTACATTTCAATTTGTCAAACCATATTGAGATTTTCAATTCTGATACGTTTGTACTTCAAAAAGATGCTTAAATCATTCCGTATCACTTATACAGCTAGTATACATAGAATATTGCATATTCAAACACCATCATAGCTTAAATTATTTAAGAATAGTGATATATTTTGAATGAAGCCTAAGGTGACAAAATGATGATTTAGTTTGGTAAGCTGTAAAAGATTGGACAAAAATATAGTTGTATATAATTATATGTATTCCTTCAATTTAAGGAGAACCTTATAAACACGTGAGTAATAAAAACAAAAAATGTTCCTGTTAGAATCTTCTTTCGCGTCCTTTGGTAAGCAACAAACAATACTTTGATATGGAAATGATCATATCAGCGGTATATGATAAATCCTAATGATCTGCATTTTCAATATTGTATTTAGATTACCCATGCAGACGTTTTCCAAAATGCTGTTTTGAAAAAAAATCGTTCGTTCAGAACCAGTTTCTTATATTGAAATTTGTCAGTTTGCTAACGTTATAAAAAAATTTCAAACTTCATTTTCACCACCTTTTTTATTTACCTTCAGCTTCAATACAAGCTATTTTCTTACTTCATGTTTATCTAGTCTATTGCGAACAGTTTAGGAGCTTCTTTCATCATGTATGTACCTTAGTAGCTCTCCACAATTGTATTGAATTAGTCATATAATGATTTCTAGCATATTAATGAATTTGTTTATTATTGCCAATTTGCTTCGGAAACACATTTGCAAAACGTGTTAGGTGTGGGCAAGCTATAGCTACTTACGAAATTTTTTTATATTGCTCCTCTATCATTGTAAATAATATCTAGAGGTGATACTAGCTTACCGATAACAGTTTATTTATACTTACCTATATCCCATTATACATTCAACTAATGTAATTGCAATACCAGGAAATAAAACACTAAAAATATATCAAATAGTGAGGTTCGCAACAAGAGGAATTCGTTTGTTTACTATATGTTAATAGAATTTATGAATTGAAAAATTATAACTGTCGAAACATAAATCGATGAAAAAACATTTTCACTATATTGCAATGTATGACACAACAAAAATTAAACTTACCAAAAATTGAGCCTTTTAAAAACGCCAAGTGAGATTATAGTAAGATAAACATCCAAACATTATTAGACAACTTTGAATGATTTGTTCAATTCAAATTTCCATATGTTCAGAAACATCTATTTAGTCTTGAGTTTAGCTATCTCACAATTTAAGTAAATTAACAACCCTAGTCTCAACTGTTGGAATGTAAAATAATAAAACCAATAATTACAATGTTAACGATATTTGTTTATAGATGCAAAGACAAAACGTCTAACAATAAACACATTTAGTTTGTGAAACAAATTTACCTGGAACTGTTTGACAACAATCAGTATTCCAGTGAAGCAAAAATCAGAAAGAGATGCTACACTCCCACAATTCAGCACGACTAGTAGTAACAATTGATAGTTAAAAATACAAATAAATTATTTCAGAATGTTTTCAAGTGCACTCTTTTGAAAAACGTACCGAAATTCCTAGTGTTTTTACATATATTTCGAGTTATTGCGTCATTAAAAAAGATGAGCTTTTTATTTGGATCGCCCAAACCAACACCGATACTTAATTACTCGCTAGGTATGATATGGATATGATTTTTCTGACAACTGCAGATGCGGATGCGGATGGGATCGATACCGATACGGAGAGGATATTGTAATCGGGTTTCAAAAATTGATTTCTCGATTTGGACAAAATGCAATTGAAATGGTTCCAATGCGGATATTATAATCTAGGGACGGGTACACTGCCGGTACCCGCATAACTGTCCCATACTGATTTTGGTCACTTTTGAGCTATCATCGGGAATTGACTCAATTGTTATCATATTTTCTGGAAAAAAATTAAAATTGATACTTTTGTATGGAAAAACATGGAAAAAATACCAAGTTGTTTTTGTCCCATATTGAAAGTACCCGCATTACAGTCCCACTGCATAGTGGTACAAACTGCAAACATATAATTTTGCTCCAGATTAGTGTATATCGGATTATTTTAGGCATATAGAAGTATGTCATTTAATTACCTAGACTAATGTTGTTTTTCGGTAGGACAATCTACGTTGCCATGATACTGCTGGCTGCTGACTGAATTTATATGTGATGGGTCAAAATATGCGAGTACTTTTGAAATGTACCCGCATATTTTGTCCCATTTTGTCTTTTTTTTTAAGTTATATAACGTAAAACCAATTCCATCCATGGTTTTTTGTTCTCAACGATAAACTTGTGGTGCCATGAAACTGTTCGTCATCGGTTCTGGATGTAATTGCTGGAAATTCGAAAATTCACGGATAATAGTAATCGCCGTTTTCTCAACATGTTGTTTTTCATTATGGAACAGTTATCCGGGTACTGGCAGTACAGGTACACGCAAAACTTTTCCTTATTACTTTAGAAGCAATAGCGCAAAATTGCCTTTTAGGTAACAAACCTATTACTTAATAGGCAATAAAATTCTTCCCCAGTCAAGTAACAACACATACTGTCTTATATTTAGCACGTGTTACGCGAGTACGACTATCTAATAATGGTCGTTTCAACCACATGCAAGATTTTTTCTGTCGGAAACTGCTCCCTTTCCATCTTAAGTAAAAAAGAATTACACACCGTCGCATATGTTGCACATGTTACAAGTTTCTTCAATCTCCAATTCATCCGGTGTGCGTGTATTAGTTCGCTCGTTGTATGCATACAGAGTAGAGAAGACAAGAGCTGCCAAGCAGCATTTCCTCGTCATTTGCACCTGTTTGAAAATACAAAACTCGTGCCCATCCAGAACAATATTCACAACTTCGGCAACTCTGGTCAGTATTACATATTTCCATTTCAAGTAAACACTGAGGGACGAAACGAAAGAGTTTCTAATTAGAAATTTGAGGTTGACGGTTGAGATTTTGATTATGTGTGGACGAAGGGGACAAACATGAACCTCATCGTTGCATCAACACAAATGCAGCGAGTGAAGTCTTGCTAGCACATGCATTGCGGTGCTCGGCTGTATATTCTCCTGCAGAAACACATACACCCGTCATGTCCCGTCATAATTTTTGTTACTTTTCGGTTATTACTTTTTGTATATAATGCGCAGTCATAAGACACAATAAGTAATAAAAAATTGCCCTAAAGTAACAAAATGTTCCCCGTTTGCGTTGGGTGTATCGATTTTCGGATAAAATATAGGCCCCTACTACAGAAGACGAGGCGAGTTATTCGCAACCCGGTGGCATCGGCCTTGCTTCCTAAAGCTGCCGTGAAAGACAGTGGCGCTAGTCTCATTTATGTTTTTGAAGGTTTGTTCACACAGCAGTGTAGGCGTGACGAGCGAAGCATAATATATGTTGTACAGAGTTATACGCTTGAATGAATTTAAATATTAAAAAATAGGTTGGCTTAGCTTTGTAAATGTTTAAAACTGGCATTGATACGCTTTCTCTTTTACACATACATTGAGATGGTATACCTTAAGTCATCGCCTGTTTGCCAGCTACCTGCAAGAAACACCGCCATTCGCAAACGGCAAGAGCAAACGTTGTGTACATTCTATAACAATGCAACGCATTTATTTTTTGTTTTATCAAGTAAAGCACTCGACGTTATGTGCAATAAATATATCATCCGAAAACATCACCGTAAGTACACTGCCGCTGAACACCGACACTGTATGCACGTATGAACAATGCATTTGTTCTTGTTTCGATGAATCAGCTGTCTAATTGCATGTAAAATTGATCCAGTGATCCAGCTAATGCTGGCTTCACTTGTTTTGTACGTGAACGTCAGTGATGCCACCGGGTTGGTTATTCGTCTGACCAATTTGTTGGCTAAAAACGTCCTTAACCCTTTCCCGCTCATGGTGACTCTAGAGCACCATGAATTGTATTGACCATATTTTGGCAGAAAATAGTTAGTTTTGACTTCTTTTTTCTACAAAATGTTGCATTTTTAATACACTTTTAACTTGGCATATCGAATGACAGCTTAATTCAATGTTTGGATTGTTATCAAGAAAACTGTAGAAGAAAGTCTGGATTTTTCGATAAAAAAATAATGTGTGTTTTTGACAACCGTTTTTATATAACATTAATCAATCGATTTCATAATAAAAATAAATTTTACGTAGATCTATTGTCTATTGAGTGTAACAATACACCAAATTAGCATTTTTCATTCTAATTCGCTTGTCCCATAAATTTGAATATGGTGCCTCAGAGCACCACTGGGCATACAGAAGACAAAAATTTACAACGTATGCTGGCTAAAAATATCCGTTACGATGAAATATCATATTGGCCAGCATTTAGATGCAGCTTACTGTCGCATTACCAATCCTGAACAAAAAACCGCTGGTGGATTTTCTGTCTACTTTGTCGCCGGCCCAATCGGCGTCACAGAAACCGATTAGTGTCAGATTGTTCTCCGACGCATCTCCCAGACGCAATTCATAGTCTTCTGTTCCAATCTAATATCTTACGACGCGTTTCAACTCAAGCCAATCACGCTGCGATCGGTTATTAGTTCGCCGACTCAATATTGAAACTGCGGCAGCTATATCCGGTCTCGTCATGGTTGTTACATAACGCAGTGCCCCAACCAGACTTCGGTACTGGTCGTTGTCTTTCATCGGTTCACCATCTTAAGCGTTAAAGTAACCAATATCTAATGGTACATTTGATTTCTTAGCGTCCATTAACCCGAAACGTTCGGCTATTTCTCGAATAAATGCCTTTTGACTAAGAGAATAAATCCCTTCCGCATCCTTTGTAACTTTAATACGGAGGGATTGATGCACATCCCCCAGCGACAAAATTTCGAACTTCTCACGAATTTTTTTTTTGATACTTGTGATCCGATGTGCGTCTCTACAGACTACGAGCATATCATCTACATAAATAAGTAAATAAATCCACTCATCATTTGCTAGCTTCATCGTAAACAGACAAGCATCCGATTCAGATTGTTGGAATCCCAGCTTTAGCAGTAATGCCTTGACTGTTGTATTCCATACTCTTGCTGCTTGTTTGAGCCCGTACAAACTACGGTTAAGTTTGCATACAAGCTCCTCCTTTCCGCCTACAGCATAACCCGGAGGTTGTTGCATGAAAATCTCTTCCTCTAGAGTTCCATTCAGATAGGTATTTTTCACGTCGATGAGTCGTACATGTAAATTCTTTTGACCTGCAACTGTTAACAGCACCCTTAATGTAGATTGCATGGCAACCGGCGCATAAACTTCGCCGAAATCTATACCATATCTTTGGTTGAAATCCTGAGCTAAAAGCCTTGCCTTGTAGTGGGCAATATAACCAGATGTATCCTTCTTCTGTTTGAAGACCCATTTGGATCCGATTGCCTTACGCCCAGGAGGCAATTGTACAAGTGTCCAAGTATTATTTGACATAAGCGACTTATACTCGTCATTCATTGCTTGTATCCAGTTCTCTTTATTCGCACATTGAATAGCTTCTTGATAGTTCTGTGGCTCTCGTTCATTCACCTTAGCTAACCCCACAATGTAGTCGTCAAATCTGCGTGGCAATTTTCCAGCACATTGACGCTGTACGCGCCTTTGTTCTAACTCGTCATTCTCTCCATGGTGTAACTCTTCGATATCGAAAAATTCAAGGTTCGAATCATCACCGTCCGAAAAACCTGCACACGGTTCCTCTGTATCACTCATAGCGAATTTCTTTATTCCACCAGCTCACCTCGTTTTGACCTGGAAGCGCACTAACTGCTGTCAATACCCTAATTTATTCGCTCCATTTTGACCCAGTTTTGACCTGCCGTGCTGCCCGAAGCGCACTGTAAAATTTGTCAGCTTCAACCCCCCACCGCACGTGCTAAGTTCGTAAACAATTACCTGGCATCTCTTTCTTACTTGCGTCTTAAATGGCGATGACGTTTTATTACTCCTCGGCAGTTTTGCCCGCACACATAGGAATAAAGAAATTCGCTATCAGTGAATTGCAATCACCCACAAATGACTCAAGCTCAACTTGGTTTCGTTCTGCTTCGCATTTCGTCGTCGAGATTCTCCCATCTTGTAGACAGCTACCGAGTTCGAGAAACTTAGCATTTCGACTGACAATAATTCTGTTGGTTTGTTTATTCAAAAACCTGTATGCCTTCGAGCCACACGCATAACCAACGAAAATTAGCTTTTCCGCTTTGCTATCCAGTTTCGTCCGTTTGGAATCTCTCCACAGCTTAAACGGAGTCCTTTTCAATGATCGTGACGGCAGCCGATTTTGTATGTAAGCAGCTGTCGCTATCGCCTCTCCCCAATATTGCTTTTCCAATCCAGCATCTAGCAGCATACACACCGCCATTTCTTGCAAATATCTGTTGCGACGCTCCGCCACACCATTCTGCTGAGGTGCATATCCAGCTGTCAATTGTGTCTCTTCCTTCATCGGAGTAAAATTTCTGAAGGTCCTTATTCACAAATTCCCCGCCTCGGTCCAAGCGAATTATCTGTGGCTTTCTGCCGAATTGATTCCATCAATCTCACAAAATCTCTGATACATTTTTTGGTCTCATTTTTATTTGTTGGCAAATACAGCACTACATATCTGCTAAAGTCGTCAATTAGTGTTGAAAAATATTTGTTTCCACCAGGGGTCACGTTTTCTATGGGCCCACACAAATCGGTGTGTATGAGCTCCAACGGACGGGTTGTTTTCTTTACTGACTGTTGCGGGTACCGCAGCTTTGCGATTTTTCCTTCAAGACATTGCTCACAATCTACTTTTGCGCCACAGTCCACTACTTTTATCCCGGTTATCAAACTTTCCTTCTCAATACGATCAAGCACAGCTGGGTCACGGCGGCCCAACCTACGATGCCACGTATGCTGGTAATTCATTGTATGCCTATGACTAGCAGCGATCAAAACATGCTCCGCTTCCGTCAGGTAGTTAATACAAATCACCGCGCCTGTTCCCTGAAACCGCAACACATCCAGACGCATCACGAATCTCAACACTGTTATGCATGAATGTTACAGTATACCCCTGGCCAGCTATCTTGCTCACTGACAACAAGCTACCGTCCAGTTTTGTATATCCACCGTTTTTCCAGTGCTGTCAACACTTTAATTATTCCGCTACCATGGCCACTCGATTTAGCACTATTTCCATCTGCCATCACTACAGATACACCTGAAACCTGCTTTAATTTACCGAAAAAGTCTTCCCGACTTGTCATGTGACAAGACAAGTGGCACCACTATCAAGTGTCCACAACTGGCCAGGTTCTGAAGCAACACACGCAGCATGTTTTTCCTCGAACACCGTAAAACATACTGCTCGTTTATCTGCACTCGTCGCATGCTTCACTTTTTCATGCTGACCGTTGGAAGCCGGTTTTGATCCAGAAGCACCACCATCGTTGTGCTTACCCTTATCAGCTTGTCATTTACGACAATCCTTTTTAAAATGTCCCGGTTTCCCACAGTTAAAACATGTCTTCGGTTTTACCTTGTGTTTTTAGCACTTTTTCATCGCCAGTAGATTTTTCGTGCCGATCCAAACGTTTTTGATACTCCTGCAACAGTTTTGAGCGAATTAGTTCCATTGTAACTTCTTCGTCACGTCGACCTCCCAGCGCAAATGCGAGGTAATGGTACGAATCTGGCATACTTCTTAGTACCATTGCAATCTTGAGCTTTTCAGCTAACTCGAGACCAGCATCCTCTAGTCGTCCGAACAAAACATCCAGTTCCAGCATGTGTTTTTCAACGTCTCCGGATTCTGCCACTTTGGATTCACACAAACGATTTAACAGCGATAGTTGTGATGTCGTAGTTGCTTTTTCATGGTACGACTTGAGTGCATCCCAGACATCTCAAGCGCTGCCACAATCCTCGATCAGCGTATATTGACTCTGATCGATGCATAAACCAATCGTAGCGCGAGTTTTTTATCGGCTTTCGTCCAAGCATCTGTAACGGGTTCCGGTTTCACATCTTTCACGACATGGAGAAACATCTCCATCTGGAACTTCCATGTCCATAACCTCGAACCGACGCCGCGGTGAAAAAAAAATTCACTTAAATAACCGACCGTATCACTTGTTCTCCACTGGGCCCAGTAACCTGTTGGCTAACAACATCCTTAAAACAGTGGAATCAACAATAAGAACACAATCCGCGTGAGAGAAATAAAATACAAAATGAATCGTAAAAAATACGTGTATTAAGTTTTATTTGATAACCCAAGTAACAAATCTATAGCTACTTGGTTTTCTAACGGTTTTATCACAGCAATGAATATTATCAACGGTTTTATGGCGGTTAAACCCGTTGCCAAAAATAGCAAGTCGTAATGAATACTGATAGCTGTCAATAAAACTCTAATAAAACTTACAATAAAACCGGCAAGAGTCAATGCGATTTTGCTTTATTATTGGATTTATTACTACTATCTATTGCCCCATAAAACCATTCCAGCTTGCTGTCATATAACATACACGCTCATTCTGGATAACCCAAAACTGAGTCAAAACCTAATCAGTTTCGCTAAGACCGTATGTACTCAAAATTGAGTAGAAGTTGTTTTACTCATTTTTGAGTACCACCGAATGTTATAAAAATTGAGTAAATATTACCCATATTATACCTGATGCGCGATGCGTAAAAGTTACTCATTTTCGACTCAAAAATGAGTACTTCAAGCTTCAATGAGGGAATTTCGGAAAAATTATCATTATTGACTCGATATTATTATATTTTGCCTTTTTAATGAATTTTATTTTAAAAAAGGCTTATTTCAAGAAATTTACCTTTGTT